>NW_005841978.1:1814563-1847446 GCF_000455745.1 Alligator sinensis | reverse complement strand
GTTAATGGAAAGGTCAGCTTTGATTTGAGCAGTCTTGGAATTAAGTTTATTTCATCTCCTTCATACAGACTTAATGTATTAATTATTGAAATATCAGAAAATTAAAATATGGATCTATTGTTGAAATAGGAAAATGAACTGTATGCTGCTTATTTCTTGTGTTTTTGAATTATCCATTTGTTTCTGGAGTCTAAGGATATTCAACTTCAATTCTTAGATGTACTTTATTTTTACTATTCACATAATGCTAGCAATATATGTCTTCTTAATTGATTACTATAATGCTGATACTAGCTTCCTCATGCTAATACTCTTTTCCTGTACACTTCCTGTTGTCTCTCAATGTCATTGTTATTGTTTTGCAAAATTAAAGAATTCTGTAGAAAATAACTTCAATACCTCATACAGTCACTAATAGAAATGATTGAATATTAGTCAAATTATTTATTCAACCAAAATATTTTTTTCTACAAAATATTTCTATTTGTCCAGCTAGAGTAGAAGATATTTGCATCTTGCATAATTATTTCTGAATATTTTTCTCATTTATATTATTAAGCAAATAGTAAATAAGTGTAAGATTTTAATATTGTGCTAACCTGCAAAACAGCACATACATCAACAGTTTCCATTTTAACTATGCTTCTAGATTATTATTAATGTAATGTCCACTCAATAAATCACTCCTTTATCATTTTGATTCAGCCCTTTCTACAGGCTCATGTGTTCAGGCTGTGTCTAATCCTTGCCGCATATACCTTAATACATCAAATAATTCCTCTCCAAGATAAGAAGGGTCATTTTCAGTTCTTTTTCAGTTCATGTTCTGACATTTTCAAAATGTTCTATTCTGCCAACCATACTGCCATTCTCTTCCTTCCATTTTAAATGTTTTTGCCAAAATCATCTTAGCTTACCCTTCTCTTTGGATCTATTCATGGACTCTCTGCCCTACCCCACATGAACTATAAACCCCACATAGTTGGCTTAAAGGCCATATTCCATTTAACCCTACATCACCTTTTAGATGTATTTATGGCAGCATGTGGGATTCTTACCAAGGCCAATATACTTTCTCCTCTCATTTCTTTATCTTACTCTTTGCAGTAGGGTTGGTCACTTTATATTTGGGCTGTACCTGACACAGAGAGACCTTATTGGCTTCCTGGTGCTAGTATAATATACACGCAAACTAATGGAATTAACCTTGTTCTTTTTGGTAATGCCCAGAAGAAGCAATGCTGTCCTCTATTGATCTTTTGCACCAAAGCATGATGCTGTGGGCACAAAGAGCTTGTTTTAAATATGTCAGCAGTTCTTCAACACAGTTTTGTGGAGCAAAAACTACACTTGTTTTCTGGAAATGGTGTTATATAGTGCAGCAGCCAGACTCTATAAATAATCTCTCCCTTACATAAAAATACCCACTGTTGAAGTGGTGGAAACACTTATTTTTATATGTATTTGCCAAATCCAACAACTGATTTCTGTGACCATGTACACATCTCTGGGGGGGGAGCTTTTATTGTTTCATACCCACTGAAAGTATCCAGAGATAGGTTTAAAACAAATAAGAGGAAGTATATATTTTACATAGCATGCAGTTAAGTTGTAGATCTTGTTGCCATAGAATTTTATAGAAGCAGCTAGTATAACCAAGTTCAAAAAGGTATTAAACAAATTCATGGAAGACAGGTCCATTAACAGCTAGTAAGGAGAAAAGTCAGGGATGTATCCTTTGGCATCCCTACACTAATGATGGTATATAATCCATTCCTTTTACTACCACTGTCAGAGATATAATTAAGATGGGCCATTGGATTGATCCAGTATGACATGGTCTTATGGTCTTATGTTTATACATAATATTTTTATATACCAGAAAGTGAGTATTTTCACACATAAGCAACATATAGCTCTAGTGTGTTTACTAATATAGACAGATAGATAGATATGTCTGATAGACATTCAAGGTATAGGATGGGAAGCATCAGTGGTTTCTTGCCAGGACTGAAATTGCCTTTTTATCTGACTTTTGGAAAGTCATTGTTTCTCTCTGTCTCAGTTCAATGATGTTTGCATCTGCCTATTAGAGCTGTGCGAAGCTTCGGTCCCTGATTCAATTTGGCAGATTCAGCCTAATTCAGTAGCTGAATCTCTGAATCTGAATTGAATCAGGAGACCCTTTAATCTCTCTGAATCGAACTGGAACCCTCTGAATGAATTTGGAGAGATTCGGAAAGATTAAGTGATTCAGACATAGACACAGCTTTAAATATTTTTTTTTCTACATACCTCAAGGTACCAGGCATCTTGTGAATGCTGAGATGCTGAGGTGGATGAAACATCCCACAGGAGCACGGGGGGCTCCCCAGTGCACATGGCAGCAGACCTGGAAGTTGACCAGAAACACTTCTGGTATATTTCTGGGTCTGTTGGGGAGCACGTGGGGGGGCTGTGCCCCCCCGGCTTGGCACCTGGTGCCTCCTGGGTCTGGGGGGGGCTCCTCGGCGCACTCCCTGGTGGACCCAAAGTGGACCAGAAGTACTTCTGGTCCAGTTCCGGGTTCACCACTGAGCACGCAGCCCCCCCCGTGAGATGCTCCATCCACCCCAGCATCGCAATGTTCATGAGCCATGCCTGGTACCTCGAGGTATGTAGAAAAAATATTTAAAGCTGTGTCTATGGCTGAATTGCTGATTCTCCAAATCAGCATTGAATTTTCAAATTCAGCTGAATTGAATCGGGGACAGTGATCAGAATCAACAAATCATATCACTGTCCCCAAATCAGGCTGAATCCAAATCTGAATTGAATATGGCCTGTTTCCCACACTCCTACTGCCTATGAAAAATGATCTAAGATCAACAGGTGAAAAGTGTTGCTACACTGTAAGTGCTGATTAGAAAAATAACATGTTTGTAAAGATCAGCACCAAACAATTTACAAAAAGGATATTAGAAGAAACCAGGGTATTCACTGTTTGAAAATGATAGTTCAGCCAGCATAATGTATTTATTTCTGCAGGAGAGAGATACTGTAGACCATATACTGTCCTAGACCTCTATAATTCTACCTGTCCTACAGGATGAATCCTAATGTATCCATATGAGATAAGCACTCCCTCCTCAGAATTTTCAGGCCAAATTTTAAAGCTCTGGGAGTACATATGCTCATGGAAGAAATCAGTTTATTCTTCCTTTAACAAAAATTGCTCTCATATTCATAAACAACAAGCAACACCACTTGCCAAAGCAACTTACACTGAATGTCATTTGCTGGACATGTTTCTACAGCCAATGTTTCCACCTGGCTGTTTTAAAGCCATAAATCTGAAGTGTTTGCTGGACATGTTTTCACTTTGCTAATTTAAAACCATAAGTTTGCTCAAGTTTGTGGTAATTTTTGAGATTTCAAAATTTTTTTGTTCAATGACAAAATTTAAACCAAAACTTTCAAACTTTAAAAAAAAATGGGACTGTCTCAAAACATTAATTTTGATCTCAAGACTCAAGCTTTTTGTTCAGGGAGGGATTTTGGTTCTAAAGCATTTCTGGTCAAAAAAAGACTGACTGTCCCTCAAACTTAGTAATACTATAGCAAGAACAGTAGTGTGAACTATGAGAGACCTAGGCTTAAGCCCATGCTTTATCTTACTTTGAGCAGTTTTTACCCCAAATAATTATTATAGAGGCATGAACCTGATAGTCAACATTTCAGATTTTTGCAATAACCATGTAGCTGTAGAGACTGAACAGAAAGACCTAGACCCAGATGTCCTTCCCAAATCAAACACACTATTTCACTCAAAAATGTACATTGGGGCACACTTTAATTTTTAGAAAAGACATTTTAAAGAGTCCTCTCCTCCCACCCCCATACTTGCTAAGGTAGAATGAAACAAACCTTTAAATGTTCCATGACAATCAGTTATAGTGAGGATATTAGTGAAATGGCCTGGTATTGGGGTTGTATGACTTAAATTGTGGGGAGAACAGTGAAGAGTGTAGGGTATAAAGACATGCCTGTATGTATCATGTATCATGCCTGACTAACCTGATTGCCTTCTATGATGAGATGATTGTGAATGTGGGGAAAGCAGTGGATGTGATATACCTTGATTTTTGATATGGTCTCTCACAACATTCTTGCAAGCAAGATAAGGAAGTATAGGTTAGATGAATTGACTGTAAGGTGAATAGAAAGCTGGCTGGATCATTGGGCTCAATGCATAGTGATCAATGGCTCAATGTTTAGTGGGCAGCCAGTATCAAGTGCATTGCCCTTGTCCTAGGGCTGGTTTGGTTCAATATCTTCATCAATGATCTGGAAGATAGGATGGAATGCACCTTCAGCAAGTTCATGGATGGCACTAAGCTGGGGGAAGTAGTAAATATGGTGGAGGGTAGGGCTACAATTCAGAGTGACTTAGACAAATTGAAGGATTGGGCCAAAAGAAATCTCATGAGGTTCAACAAGGACAAGTGCAAAGTCCTGTACTTATGATAGAAGAATCCCATGTAACATTATAGGCTGGGGACCAACTGGCTAAGCAGTAGCAGTAAAGGACCTGGGGGCTATAGGGGATAATAAGCTGGATATCAGTCAACAGTGTTCCTTTGTTGTCAAGAAGGCTAACAGTCTACTGGGCTGCATTATTACCAGCAGATCAAGGGAAGTGATTCTTCCCTCTATTCTGAACTTGTCAAGCCACATCTGGAGCATTGTGTTCAGTTTTGAGTCCCCCACTACAAAGAATGAGGACAAGTTGGAAAGAGTCCAGTGGAGGGCAATGAAAATGATTAAGGGGCTAGGGCACATGACTTACGAGGAGAGGCTGAGGGAACTGGGCTTATTTAGTTTGGAGAAGAGAAGACTAAGGGAGATTTGATAGCAGCCTACCTGAAGGGTGGTTCCAAAGAAGATGGAGCTAGACTATTCTCAGTAGTGACAAATATATAAATATACCTACATATTAGTGGAGTTTCATTTTAATCATGGGAAAATGGATTTGGGGTTAATTTTTAAATCTGAAAAATGCAGATTTTTTTTTTTATCAGAGAAAACCAGGATCCCTTGCAGCTGGCAGAGCAAGGAGCAGTGGTCTCAACTTGCAGCAAGGGAAATTTAGGTTGGATATTAAGGAAAAACAACTTCTCACTTAATGGGTGGTAAAGCACTGGAATGGGTTACCTAGAGAGGCCTGGCTCAACAAGGCCATGGCTGGAATTATCTAATTGGGCAAGGGATTGGGCTAGATGACCTCCTGAGGTCCCTGCCAACCCTAATTTTCAATGATTCTATGAGGGATCTTTTTCCAGGTAGGCTTCATCTTAGCAAAGTATTGAAATATAGTCGCCTTAATGTGAATAGTCCTACAGGGGTCAGTAGGGTGATCCACATGGTTAAAATTGAACATCTACTTAAACCCTTTGTTATATCCGGCCTTATTTGCAAATGTATTTGTTACATTATAAAGGAAAAGTATTTTCTATTTGACAACAATATTTGTGTGTTTAGTGGATATAACTCAACTCTAGTAGATGCAATAATATATGGGGTGTGTGCTATATAGGAATTTTAGTGTAGGTTGCATCAGTGGAAAAAAATATCTGTTTACAAAGACAGCATTGAATTAAATAAGATAGAAATGACCATTGAATCTCTTGGTGACCTCCAATGTCTGGGTGAATCCAATGTCTAAATAGGAAGAGTTTACTTTTGGGATTATGTGACTGACTCCCTGACTGGTATGGCAACAATGACCAAGAAATGCTAAGTGAGATTAGTGAAGCAGAAAATGCAATAATACTCCCTGACTTCCTTCAATTATCCCCATATAAATTGGATAATTTTGACTTCAGGGTGAGATGCAAAGACCAAATTTCTAGATATCATAAATGACTACATTTAGGAACAATTAGCTCTGGGATTCACCAGATGAGGGATCATGCTACATTTAGTCCTAAGTAGTTTCCAGGACTTAGACATAATTGTTGTGAAGATGCTCCATAATAGGGTGCACTCCTTTTGGAAGCAGGGGTGGGGGGTTGCCATCATGCAACCAGAGGGAAAAAAAATCATATACTAAAAAGGAAACATCTACTACAACATATTTAATTTTAGTTCAAAAAATGTTTTTGTCAAGATTTACATGTGTTTGTGTAGGGTATATAGAGGTGGTTGCATAATAGCTCCAAAAACTATTACTCTTGTATATTGTGTTTCTGGTGGGGTGTGGGGTATGTGTGAGGAGTGTGGGGGTTGTGTTGGGGCATGTGTGGGTGTTGAGGAGATGCTAATTTGGGGTCAGTGGGGGTATGTGGGGAAGGACTTGGGTGTGGGTATGGGCAAGGTGGGTTGGGGTTTGTGGGATGGTAGACAGCTGTGGGGGAGGGTGTGAGTGTGGGGGGTGTGCATGTGGAGGGCCCCCACTTGCCTCCCCATGGCTCACAGCCCCTGCTGCCAACAGCAGCAATAGTGGCAGTACTAGCAGTGGGTGGCAGGCCCTCAGGGTGGCTCTAGCATGCTGGGCTCCCTGAGTCTCATGTGCAGTTCTCAGGACTCAGCCAGAGCCATGTGCTGCATGGGGAGGAGACTTGCATGATAGAGCCTGTGGCCTGACCCTGCTTTCTGTTGCCACATGCAGCTCCTAGGACTTCACTGGGAAGGACGGAGCAGGGCTGAATGAGCCTGTCTTCGGCTCACTGCCACTTTTTGTAGAGCCCCAGGAGCTGCAAGTGGTGGCAGAAAGTGAGGAAGGAAACCAACTCCATTGGGTGGGGCTTTCATCCAGTGATGCACGAGTCCCAAGAGCTGCATGTGAGCTTCAGGGGGCCACATGTGATCGAATGGGGCAAACCTGGGCTCCATGCTCCAGCTAGCCCTTGCCCTGCACTCCACACTTGAACCTAATTGCAGCTTCCCCCCACCTGACTCCATTTTCCTATTTGCTGCACACAGTGCTACAGCAGGGACACAAGGAGGAGCCACTGGAGGCTTATGGAGCTGAGCAGTTCCCCAGGGGCTGGCAGCAGCAGCCCCATCCAGAATATGTGTCCTGGCTTGATCTTGGGGCCAGACAGGAATGGGCAGGCCTGGCGGGTGGGTGGGAGTGAGCAGGGTTTGGCCCCATGTGGAGCACAGCAGGAGCAGCCATGGGCAGGGACAGATGCAGTCAATTGGTGAACACCACCCATGGGCCAAATGAAATTACCTGGTGGGCCAGCTGTATTTTGCCTGCCCTGGAACAGCTGTTAAAACAGGAGTGACACATGTTAAGGCTATGAGATGAGATTAAGTGCCCTCTGAGCATCTCAGAGATGATCCTCTTTGGGGAAGATTATCTCTTGCTTCTCTTAGCTCATGTTGCAGTAACATTAGACTGCAACACAGGACCAATATGATCTGGGAGCAGTACTCTAACATCTACAGTGGATGCTCTGTCCTCTGGAGCATTAGGACAGCCAGCAGCCAGGGGAGTCCAAAAAAGTAAGAATTCCACAGCCTTCCTACATCTCCTTCTGCTCTTCTCCCATTCCCGGTTAAACCTCATCACTCCCTCACCAACCCCACCTATTGCCTCTACTTTCATTTTGTGCTTACCATTTCCCCCTAGCTCCTATTCCAGGCTTACCTCCTGCCCTTCCCCTCCCTGCAGCTCCCCATTCATCTCCAAGGAAGCTCCTGTTCTGCTTGAAGGGTAATGCCATAAAAGAGGTAAAAATTAATTTCATTACACACACACACACACACACACACACACACACACACACACACACACACACACAAAGGGAAGCAGACCAAATAAGAACCAGTGGGTGCATCTACACAGGCTTACTGTGGAGTTACCTAATTATTTCTGCAGTAAAACATTACCATCTACACTTACGTTGCTATTATTAGTAAACTAATTAACTCCATCATAGGGTACTGCTGCCAGACATAAGTACTATCCTTGAGCAGAGTTATTTACTCCACCTCAGTGCACATGTAGTTGCTGGGTCACAAGAGTGCTTTAGTGTGGAGACTGCCTGAAAGCTAGCTCTGCACTGAAGCATCCTTGCTGAAGCCCCAGCCAGCCCCTCTATAGCATCTTGAGCCAAGTCTGAGCAGCCCTGGTCTGGCAGGCTGATTCCCAGGGCACCCTGCCAGCAGGGGATGCTCCACCCTGGCTCCATATGCTTGTGTCATGGGTATACATTCAAACAGTGTGCCTGGGAGCAACAAACTCCAGTGTGAACTACACCAGAGTTTATTCAATCACCTTAATAGCACATGTAGACATGTCCAGTATGTTTAAATGTCAGAACAAAGGAAGTTATCAGAGGCAAAAAGATGTTATTTAAAAATGGAAATAATGGTTGAGTCAGGAAAGTAGAAGAAGACATAAACTTTGCCAAGTTAAATGTACCATTATAATTAGGCAAACTAAACAAAGAGCTTAAAGAGCCACTTTCTATAGATGTTCAACATACTTTTAAAACACTTCAAAAGTAGGAAGTAGGCCAGAGATACAGTGCAGGGCCACTGAACAATCAAAGAACAAAACAAGCACTCAGGGAGAATACGGCTATTGCTGAGAAACTAAATGAGTTGTTTTTTTTAAATGAGTTCTTTACTATGAAAGATGATGGGGAGATTCCCAAATTGGAGCCACCCCTTCCAGAAGACAAATCAGTAGAACTGTCTAAGGTGTTATTACATGAGATTATAGAGGAACTTATTAACTAAACAGTTTAAAATTGTGAAGACCAAATGGAATACACTCAAGAGTCCTGAAGGTTCTTCAATTTAAAATTACAAATCTACTAATTTTAGTACATATGTAATCACTGAAAACAGCCTCTTTACTTTAGGACTGGATGGATATAATCTATCATAACACAAGTCTTTAAAAAGGGGTCCAGGGAACAACTATCCAGTGAGCCAAACTTCTGTATTGGTGGAAACCATCATAACAAATCAGACTATCCATCATATGGATGAACAGGACTGGCTGAGGAAAAGTCATCATGGCTTTTTTAACTCTACCAGAGTTCTTTGAGGACATCAACAAGAATGTGTATTAGTGTCATCCAGCTAATATAGCTATCAGGGCTTTGAAAAACCTTTTGATAAAGTCATTAATGAATGGCTCTTAGTGAAGTTAGATTATCATGGCATTATAGGGAATGGGTCAGCAACTGGCTAAAGCAAGTATAAATGGATCAGAAAACAAAAACGGTCAGTTCTCATAATGGATGGAAGTAAGCAGAGAGGTTCCCCCATGGATCTGTGCTGGGGCCATATTCAAAAATAGTTTGTAAAGTTGAGTGTATAGTGAGGTGGCCAAATTTGCATTTATGTTATTATGCTAGGGTAGCTTGTCGTATTTTATGCTTTTAAGTTGTACCTGTTTACAGAGTGGTGAATTACAGTATTGTTTAACTTTTTCTTTTATATTCAGGCTTATTTAATTGTTGCTTTAGTTCTGTATAACCTCATTACTATCTGCACTTTTTATTTTGCTTATCAGCTGGCCTTGCCACTCACAAGCAGTTTAGAGCCTTGATTTTGCTGATGTGATGTATCTTTTCTTGTCTATCACTGTATAATCAAATACTAAATAAATGTGCAGTAACCATAGTTACTGTGCAGTAGCACTGGTAAACACTTTTTCAATGATGCTACTGCGCACTAGCCTAATAATATTGCTCAGTAATGTATTAGCACTATTGGTGATGTGAGGTGCTACTACAGTTTTATTCAGCTATTGTGCAGTTAGAATCTCATGTTGATGCACCCAGAAAGTCCTAATTTGCAGTTTCCACCCCAAAATATAATTTTTAATACATAAGGAATGACTTAACCTGCCATGAATTTGTCCAAGACTCTTTTGAACCTGGCTAAATGATCAACCTCTACAACATCTTGTGAAAATGAGTTCCACAAATTAATCACACAGTGAGAGAAAAAAAAACGTACTTTCATTTGTTTATACTTGCTTCATTATAATTTCATTGTATACCCCCTAGTTCTAGTATTGTGAGAGACACTGGCTGCATCTACATGGGATGCTGACTCTGCAGTCATTTCTGCACAGTCATTTAGAACATGTACTATAAAGAAATACTAAATAACTATGCAGTAACTGGAGTCACTGTGTAGTTGAGCCAAGGAAGGGCTTTTTTGTGATGCTGACTGCAGAGTAGTTCATGACTTGATTATACAAGTACTAAATGAATGTGCAGTAACCACTGTGCAGTATCATCTTGTGTAGATGTGCCCCCTGGGTCCCTGAATACTCAAAGTATTCAGTATCTTGCTTATATGCTTTTCCCCCTGGAATCTACTCTCTATCACTATAAAATATAGGACACTGGGCTAGATGGACCTGTGTTCTGAACCAGCATGGTGCTTCTTATGTTCTTACAGATACATCATTTCTGTCAAGGACAGCTTTGGACTTTTTCTGTTCAAGGTAAACTCCATAATTGTCAAAGGAATCAGTATAACCTTCCCTTTAAATTATTGATGGTTTTAAAACTCCACTATCTATTCAAAAAGGAGGCAGGAATTATTTCACCTAACTCTGATACAGTGAGCACATCTACACATGCCCCCAATGTCACAGTTGTTACTGTGTTGTTATTTAGTACTTGCTTTAGGAAGTACTAAATGATGGTGCAGTAATAGCCGTTACTGTGGCACACGGTTATTGTTAGTAGCTATGTTGCTGCAGTGACACACTATAATGAAATAGCTTGTCCATACAGCAATGGAGTGTCGGTGTCATGGCTTGCACCTGCCAATGCTACGTCACACCTTAGCACGTTGCTACGGTGACATAGCATCTTGTGTTGACACACCCAGTGAGAAGGTATTCTCAAGGGTTGTATCCAGTGGACCACTAATTTCTAAGAGTTCATAAGGCAAGGTAGTAAACAATTAAGAGATAGTTAGTTCTTGGGGAATAAACCTGTAATTTACTTCTTGTAAAGGACATAAATGATCTTACAGTAAGCATTTTTCAAAGATAGTCATACAATCCTTTATAAAATGCTTTATGACCTGATTTGTTCAAGAGATCCCACTAACTTTTCCCTTTGATTGGAGGAAAGTTCAGCCCACAAGTCTTTGCAACAATTTTTAGTTTAGCAGTAGTATTTACTTTATTTTAGAGGTGGAACTGAGAGTTAACTAAAAGCCACATGAGGAAATAAAGTTAGAATTTTTTCAAGATATTTATGTACTTAACTCGCTTTGAAATCAAAGTAACAGATGTATAAATCTCTTGTTAAAATAAATGTAACATAAAATCAATGGGAACTAGGCATTGAAGTCGTTTTAAAAATCTGCCTGTAAGCATCTGAATCAGAACTGTCAGGTTTTGTACCTCTTATTCTGTGCTACTGTCACTAGACTGCTGCTCCTGAGTTGGAGTCTGATACCTTTCCTCGTGTTACCCCACAGGAAATTCTGTTGCTTGTGCAGTTAGGCTCCCTGAGAATAAGGTGTCAAAATCTGACTATAAAAACAGTTGTGTTACTTTCACTGGGGGAGGAAAAGAGGGAATTCCCTTCAAGGAAAGTTTATATAAAAAATAAACCTGACAATCACTTCTTTTCTTTAATGGAACTGTGACTTTTAAAAGTTTCCCAAATGACAAACTCTTTGTAGCAGTGAAAACAACATGACCATCTTAAAATAATTTACCATGACAGCTTTTGCTCCTTATTCCTAAAGAAAGCATTGTTTGATACCTAAACAGTCCTCCAACAGCCTGTATCTTGATGATGGTGTCTTTAATAATAAATTGTGTTGGTTTTTACTTACAAACCTAAGGGTATGGTTTGAACCTTGCTAGCGTTTATTTTCAGTTTTTGTAACTATGGGTTTAGCAAGACTGAAAACAAATCATTCTTAGAAAATGCAGCAGCTATATTTTGTATTATATTGCCACTGAGCATTATAATGAATGAAGAATGACAGCAATATGTTTGGAAGTTTCACTTTCAGCATACAAATAAAACAATCACACTATTGGCAAATCCAGAAGCAGCCCATGAACATTTTCTTTAAGGAAGTCTGTAACTCTTGGCCAATCACAGTAGTTTTATGTTTGCTCATGGGCACATAAATATGAGATTTCCAAACCTTTCAACAATCGTGTTGTGGTTTGTAAAGTTTAGCTTTCAACATTGCTATCTAAAATTTATCAGATCAATAAATGGCACTCTTCTTTTATTAATAGATTTACACATCTGTTATAAAAATAATAAAATAGTACATAACATGAAGCAGGACTAACTCAGTTGGGTAAACCAGTACACATGAAATTTATGTTTGTGTAATAACCAGTATTTTCAGGGGGTTTTATAAGGAGAGATACGTTGACTCTCGTGTGCATCAAAGCCCAGACAAACCCCATAAAATAAAAACAAAGTTAAACAACTTCACAAAAGACAGAAATAGCCTTTTAAGGATTCACAGGAGTGCTTTCTCTGTGTCTAATCTAAGCAGCCATCATGGCGAGATTGATGTGCATTGGCAGAGATGCATTTCATGAGGCAGCCGTCTGCTCAATGGTATTAGAATGGAGCTATCTGTCTTCATTGTGCTCCATTAACATGCCCCTCAGATCTATCAGGCAAATGTCTACATTCCTACTGTATAAATTATTACCTCTGACAGTTAAATATTTTGAAACATATTTAGGAATAGTGTTCACTTATACTTCTTCATTTACCTACACATTTTAGGCATGTCAACTTCAAGGTTTACTTAAAAATATAGCACAAAATACTTTTTTTTTTTCTCTTTAGGAAAATATGTTCCAGGTTTGCATACAGAAAAAAAAAATATTACACACTCATTTGACTTTAAAATGCAATTTATTGAAATAGAACAGCTGAGGCAAATCCTTAGCTATCCTTTATATCAGAAAAGGATATTTGCTTACTAACCAGGTTACATTAGCTTTAAAGGTACATGCAGATGCAGCAATTCACTTAAAGTTGAACAATTGGTATATGGAAACTGTTTGCGATTGCTTACAGTGCTGCAGAAAAGGAATGTGTTTGACTCAATCATTTTACTATTGTAAGTACAGTTTCATAAAGTCTTCAATGTTTTTCTTCCTAGCAATTACATTCAATTAATCATATTTAAAAACCACTGACATACACCAGTCTTGTACAACAAAGATTTTAAAGAATCCACAGGGTCCTAGTTTGTTATCTTTGCCCTGCAGACTAGCTAGACTTTAATAACATGAACCATTATTTATTTCACATTTATGTCAATGTACTCTCAAGCTGTAAAGCTGGCATTATGCTATGCATTTTAGGGGGGAAGGTTGTCCTGTACTTAATGATCAGCTGAATTTTAAATTGATTTCTGACATAAGCAGGCTGCAGTTTAGAAATGCAATGGATTAGCTAGAACAACTTACCTCTTCTGCTGAGGTCCTCATGAGAACCTTTTCCCCTGTGGGATAAAGAATCACACTCTGATTAGCAAAATGGTCTGGTCTCTCTTCTTTTGTTAAACAGTGGTGAGCAGTTGAATAGATACATTCCATAAGAGACAACGAAGCCTGTTCCTAATTAAGAAATATAGTGGCTTAGGTAAAGACCTTTATAACTCCATTGTTCAGGTACTTTTCTCCTAAAACAACAGGAGATGGGAGAAAATAGTGAGACAATCCCCATAAGAAGATAAAACCAGAGATTTCAAGTAGGAATCCATAGTGTCAAAACCATTCTGATCAGTCATGGTCTTTTTTAGTTCTTTGCAACTAAAGAATTGCTCTATTCTTGTTCTGCATTTGAAGAAAACAAATGAAAGCTAAGACCTGGCATTGCATGAGGGGCTCCTTGAGTCTAATGAGGGGTGCCTTGAGTCTTAAAACCATTGTCATAGGCCATGTACAAATGTTCTTTTCTAGTGGTGGAATATTTCCACTGTTAGAAGTGCTTCTGAGACAGAAAACACGGGGAGTGGATGGGGAACAGCAGGGGATGCTCCTTCTCCTGGCTTCTGCTGGTGCAGTAAGAGTCAGCATGGTAGGGGTGTCATTTAGGGTAGAGGAAGACATTCAAAAAGCCTGAGACTGAATTGATTCAATCTTTGCAGGTTAGTCTAACCTGGCTAGGCTAAATCAGTTTGTAACTGTAAAGACATCCCAGAAATGCAGGCACATGCCTGCACTGGCTCAGGCTAGAAGCCGGTGGTGGAGCGAGAGGTGGGGTTCTAGACCAGCTGTCCTTTCTCTTTCACAGTGCTGAGCTGAGAAGGGCGCAGCCAGGCCCTGGCAGAACACTCTGGTTAGGGAGGGGTTTCCTCTCCCTGCTTCTCACCAGCCCAGCAGGGAATTGATAGCACAGTGTGTATCACCCCTAACACAATGTGTACCACCTGATTAAGAAAACAACAAAGAGACATTACCAGCTACCTATTGATTCTGCCTTTGTACCATCTGCCACAGCATGGACCATAGCCAGCATGTTGTGTGCTAGCTAATGCTGAGAGGTGTCTGTGCAAGGCAGAGGGAACAGGTGAATTCCTGTTTAGCAGGGAGGGGGGGGGGGGGAGGAAGGAGGGAGAAGCCCGGCAGACACTTGTAGTCTCTGCCGAGTTCCAGCCAGAGAGCAGAGGGGAGGGGCCAGCCCTGCTGTGGAACAGAGAGCCCCAGCCAGCCCAGAGAGCATACCGGGAATGCTGGGGGAGTCTGGTTTAACTTAAACCAGCAAGGGGTCTGGGACAGACATTGCATAAACTGGCTTGACCCAAATCAGTTAAGTCTGATACTACATTCAACCAGGTTTATCTCAAACAGGTTTCAGACATTTTCAAAATGGTTTATATGCACTGAACATCTGTTCTGTTACAGGTTTAAACCAGTTTCTGATCACTTAACCTAGTTTATGTGTAAGGTCTGTCCCTAGCCTTAAAGCCCAGGGCCTGGGAACTAAGGTAGGGATAGCTTCCCTAGCCCCAGATCCTAGTCCACAGGCTTGGAAATGCCACTTCTACCTCCCAGCTAAGTGCCAGGTGGGAAAAGGAAACCAGAGGGAGTCAGCAAAGCCCTTCTACCTCTTCCCCAAACCAGGGACTGCCTAGTTTTGACCTGGACCAAACTGGGAGTGGAGTGTTCCATCATTCACTCTTGTGAGAAAAACTCTATCTCAAGGAAGGTCGTCCAGGTTGAGACCCAGAAAATCTTGTCCCAGAAGGGGCAAGTTTCCCCTGAAAGAAATTATGTGAATGCTTATCATTTCTACCAGGAGAGTGGCGATTTTCCTAGTAATGACTGTATGTAGCCTTAGATCATCTGAGGTCTTTAGAGTGATTAACTATGAACTATGCTCCTTATTAATTGTGACTGAGGGAGGCTAGAAGGATAATGTAAGAGGAATGTGGTATTTAGATGTGAGAGCCATTCAGTGCTGATATCTATAGCATAAACACATCTTTCTGTTCACTTTTCTTAGATGTGGAGACAAAAAAGTGTGAGGGGAGGGGGGGGATTCTTTTTAGGATTGAGGTTTGATGTTTTGAGGCCATAATACATTTATCTTTGAGATCATTTTTAGTGAAAATGGTGAGTTACTCTATAATCCATAAAACACATCAGTGCAGACATTGGATATGGGATGTGGAATATTTAGCATGTTTAAAGTATTCATTTTTTGATTTGTAATTCATGGATATATGGACTGAACCTGCAGTAAAAGATTGTTTTTTTCCCTCCCGCACACCTATAAGAGATGTTTAAGTGCAGATCCATGAGAAACAAGGGGCTGCTTTTGCAGCAATATAGTCTTTAATATTTAGTACTAGTATAGGATTAAGCAGATGGAGCATTTAGAAAAGGGTTTAGAAAGGTAGGTGGCTTCATTTTAACTAATGCTCATTATGTAAACTCAATAGACTTCTGTTCAGCATTTTATCATCACTTTAGTTGACCTACCTTAATCTTAAGTATGTGACTGGAGAATCTGAATTGATGAATGACCTTATTTTTCACAGAATAGCTCATTGATAACATTTTTAAATAATTATTTATTCAGACTGACTTCAAAACTGTTTTTGAAGTAGCACTTGCAGGAAGGGTAAGTAAATATCACAATACAAGACATGATTTCCAATCAGAACAGACATAGTGCTTTGATTACCACAAAATTACTCTTGTGTTTTTCTTTTTTCTAAAAAGAGTTGAACCTGTAAAAACAGAAATTACCACATATACTGTGCTTGTTTTATATTTCCCTTAAATCCCTTTTACATTGCTGAACTGTGTAAATGAGTTGTCCCTGACTCTAGGGAGTGGGGAAGGTTCAGCTTGTTAGCTTTCAATTTAAATGGATATGGTTCACTCTTTAGTGTATGACTCTTCAGGAAGTCTTTAAAAAAATTCCAGTATTTCTCTATTGACACACTAATGTTTTAACAATCTGATAATATTCCCCTTATGTTCAAGAAGAAAAAACTATCAAAATTAATACTTTTAGCTAATGTGAGGGGGAAGGATCAGCTGCATAGCTGGGATAGACTGGGTTACAATATCACTTCAGCATTGCTCTTATGTGATGTTGTTTTTTGTTCCTATTGTGGAACAAGAAGACAATAATTACTATAACTATTAATTTTTTTATTATAAGCAGGATCCCTCAGATCCCTAAACAGGGATTAGGAGCACATAATACTAAAAATTGTACATACAAATAGCTAAAAACAGGCGTTGGCCTAGAGAAATTGTAACCTAGAATTTAATCAGTATACAACAGGTAAATATACTTATAATTGGAATGCAAATTGGGTAAGGTGTTGGTTGCAACAGGTACATTTGCATAAATTAATAACCACAGTGATCTCAGTAGTAACAGACAGTCACCATTTTATCTAATATAATAGTTTGTAAATCAGTGATTCCATTATTCCTACCTCCTTCAGTGAGTCTGACTAGCTCTTTGACAAAAGAGAATGGATATCTCTCATGTAGCGGTTTCAACAAGGGTAAGTGAAAGAAAGAGATTCTGGATTCTGTTATTTCCTTCATTGATTAAAATCTGCATGATTTCTGGTATGTGGGATACTTTGAGCAGAATCTCGCTCTGGGAATAAATATTCTGGGTGCAACTGAAAGAAAACCTCAAAATGTTTGTTAGACAAGAGCAAGCAACAAGCCAAGAATCAAAAGAGGAGGTGCCAGGCTGACAATAGGGATCTTCATTATCAGATAAACAAAAATCAGAGGTGGAGAAATGTGTTGTGGTTAGACACTGGGCAAAGGTCTCAAGTAAAAAGAAAAACTGGGAACAATGTTGTAAACCCAGGGAACTTACAGTTTTGCTCAGTGATTAGGCCCCTGTTTAAAGGCAAAGAGGCCTAAGCCAGGAATTTGAAAAAAGCCTGAACTTGGAAACTAGGGATTAGAATCCTTTTTCACAGAAAATGGGGAGGACAGGAGGAAGGACTATACCATCACCTTTACAAAAAAGATCTGACTAACGTTTCCAAAGCTTCATAACTATGGGAGCAAATTTGCTTTTAAGACTATGTTCCTAAAAACCTGGCATGTACAATGTTGATTGAGGTACTGCAGCCACAAGCTTAATTGCGCTATTAATAAAGTTACCAAAGCTTGCAGATGTTTATTTTACCTCGGTGTGTTCCCACGCTGAGCCTAGTGCATGTCCAGAAGAGGCAGTACCTTAGTTGCATCCGGCTTACCCAATGTCTGTATAGATTGGGCATTTTAGTGGGGCTTTTTTGATGCTTTTATCTAATAGCTAATGAATCTGCTTTAGCTAAAAGCACCAAAAAGCCCCTCTGAAGCACCCAATCTATACAGATGCTACAGAGCCGGGTCAAAGCAACATGCTGCTACTTCCAGTAAAGCACAGGTTTTGGGGGGATTTTTTGAACATCTGCAAGCAGCCAAAGAGTATATCTAATCCTGTTGCCCACAAGTAGGGGAAGACTGAGCTGGGAGGGAGGAGAGTACAATGACATGGTTGTATCCCCCTTCCCAGTGATGCTCATATGCTGGCAGCTCCATTTCCCTAGGGCCCCAGAGGTGTGGCTCTCAGGCACTGTCCAAGGCACTGCTAGAACCATTTTGATACCTGAAAGGAGCAAATGCAGGTGTGGAGGAAGCCTTAAATTGACCCCTGCCTGATTCCAGCCAAGGGCTGCTCCTTGTCTTTCACTTGAGTTTCTCCTGCAGTCTGGCAGCAGGGAATGGAGGAGGAGGATTGTTCACTGATGCCACTGTCCCCAGTCGTGTGCTCTGTGCAGCTGCTCCCCAGAACCCTTGGGGCAGTGCAAGAAACATGTTGGAGGGGGTGGGGGCGGGGGGAGAAGTGGGCAGGACCTGGCAACCTGTGCAGCTACTTTCTGCTGCCTCCATCTGGAGCTGGGTAGAAACAGCCTTGAGGCTGGAGACAGCAGCAACAGCTAGCTTCCAGGCTCTCCTGTTCCCCTGCATGTTCCTTGTGATATGGGATCAGGTTCTGGAAGGGGCAATCCACTCACCCCTGCCACTGTTCTGCCAAAGCCAACACCCCATGCAGTGGTTACCAAAGTACCCAGCTGGAGGTGGGGACAGAAGCAGCCCCGGGTCAGCTGTGGACAGTGGTGGCAGAAGGCAGGTGTCCCCCTTTGTACCCAGAAGCAACTTCTAGGCACTCCCTACTGGAAAGAGAGAGAGGAAAATGGAAGGGGAGGGAAGGTGCCTGCACAGGAGGGGAGAAGGTGCTGAGAACCATGAAGGGAGTCTAACCTGCTTCAGGGACTCCAAAAAGTCCCTAGCAGTTTCTACTGTGGCACAGTATGACCATGGGGGCAGGAGAGAGCAGGGAGTGCAACCTCCCCCCTTGGCATCGATGGCATTTCCCTCACCTCCTCTTCAAATTCCTGGGTCCACCCATACCCACAAGAATTGTCAGTGTTCTTGAATGTTTATGACTGGGTTGTCAACTGGGGGTATGTGTACCCCTGGGGGTACTTGGGAAGGCCTTAGGGGTACGCACAGGTGGGGACAGAGTGCCACCACCCACTACATTGCACCATTGCCTCCCAGGAGCAGGGCTGGGGCGGGGTGAGGGCAGTGGCACCCCTGTGTGGATTGCACAGGTGCCTCCCAACCGTTTGGACACAGGGGGTGGAACTTGGACGTGGCAGCAGCCACCTCCACCATCCATCACCCCGCGCTACTGCCACTCCACATCCAGCTGCACACCACCACTGCCCCCTACACACACACACACACACACACACACACACACACACACGGTCCATGTCCAGCTGCTGAGGTACATATATTAAAAAAAGTTGAAAACCCCTGGTTTATGACATTAAAAGCAGGGAGGAAGAAAACTCAATCATTTCTAGTAGAAAAAACACAGAATTTCTTACCACTGCATATCACTCCTGTAAAAGAGGCAGAAGTGCCAAAATTACACCCCATAGAAATGGTTTTACAGGTCACCCACTGATGCCATAGTCCCCAGCCCTGCCCAGCCTTGTGGACTGCTGCTACCCACAGCTAGAGCCCTTGGGCCAGAGTGGGAAATGAAGTGGAAGGGGAAGTATCAGGTGCCTGGGACTTCATTCAATTTTTTAAAATTCCAAAATCTAGACTTTCCCTTCAAAAAACCGATGTGCAGTATCTCTGATAGTAAGAAATGATTATCATACTTAGATAAGCTAAGCATACAAAATAGTATCAACATCTGTAAAATTTTAGCACCCTGAATTTTTGTCAGGCTTCATGCCAGGGCATGACACAGAGAAAACATTATGGATCTGATGGTGGCTTTTCATGCTATAGAAATGGAAACAAATTACATTTTTATCTTGCTGGACCTCTCTGGAACATTTTGGTATGACCTATCATAGAATCATAGGGTTGTAACAAACCTCAGGCCATTTAGTCCAAACCCCTGTATAGTCTCCAAAAAAATATCTCTGTCTAATCCAAAGCCCTGTATAGTCTTAGTCTCCTAAAAATATTTCTGTCTTGACTCAATGGAAACATGCTGAAATGCTGAGACTGAACTCAGGTGAAAATCAGATGGCCATTCTCCAAAGATCACTTCCATTGAGTCCTACAACATTCAGCACTGTCTTCAATATTATTTAACAGCTTTTTGAAGCCATCAGTAGAACTGATGAAACATTGTGATCTGGAATCTAAAATGACCCTCTGGCCCTTCATTTCCTTTACATCAAATTGTAATAGCAAAATGTCTTCCTACATAGCTGAGCTCAGCATTTGGATGGAATTGAGAGGAATTGATGCTGGTAGGAAAAAGGTATGGCTTCAAACAGCTCATCTCTTCAGAAACATTTCATATTATCAGCAAAAATATTTAACAAATTTAAATTTTACTGTTCAGCAAGCTTGACACTGTGTTCTTTAAAAACTGTTAAAAAATGCTGACCAGATTTTATTATTACATTTATGCATTTTTATTCAAATATTTAAAAATTACTGTCTAAGATCTGGACTACTTGAAAACTACAAAATGACAGTGATTCTTTACCAGATTGCTGTAGCAGCCTGGAGTGCCAATAGCTCCTTAAAAGGGCTTGGCCCCTATGAGAGGAGGTAAGTACTTGCTGCTCCATATGCATCAGGAAACCTTCACCTGCTGCAGCAGCACTCCCCACGGCCCTTCCCACCAGTTCTAAGTGCATGGGAGCAGCAGATGAATGGGATGAGCTAGAAAGCACAGCCTGCTCCCCTTTCCTGGCAGCCACTGCAATGACTGCCCTTGGGCTCTTACTGGCAGAGTCACTACAGGTGGTCACAAGGCTATCCTCAACACTTGTGGGAGGGTATAGGGGAATGGCAATTCTGGCACTGGCATTCAAATCCCTGGGGAACAGTTGCAGTGGCAGAGGCCGCCTCAGGTGCAGAAGTGAGGGAGGTGGAAGGTGGAGGGGAAAACAGAGAATGGCAGGGTTCTGCCCCTGCTGCCTTCACCTGGCACCAGCTTCTGCACCAAGAATGACTGTCATTTGTCTCTGCCTCCTGCAGTGAAAGCTGTCTCCTTTAGGGGTCTAATGACCCATCCCCAAATTTCCCAGTGTACCCCACTGACGTTTCTCTGCAAGCACTGAGCACTGCGCACCACCCTCAACATGCCTACCCTAACACCCTGTGAGATCCTTTTAAGGTGCTGCAGGGTGCAAAGAGATAAGAACTGTAAAAAAACGATTAGTCTTTAAATGGGGTTCAGGGAAATTTCAAAATATTATGCAGGGGTGCCTCAAGTCTAAAACTGTTGAGGACCACTGCAATATGACCAAGTATTAAGGAAAAATATGCCACAAATGGATTATTATATAACTCCCTATGGATTATGGAATACATTAATTTAGCTGTCTCTGTCACACTGTCACTCTTTTCCATGAGCAGGATTGGACAAGCTGGCAGGTAGGAGTCCATAAGGATTTGAAATTGTGTTATTCTGCAAGAAAGCTATAGACTATGACAGGACAAAGCCATTATCATTTATGAGTACAGGGACTAGATGAGACACACAGAAAGTACAAAGTTGTGGCAGCTTGGGCAGGATTGAAAAGCTAAAGCTTTTTGGAAATGATGATACACAGTAGAGCATTTATATACAAGTCCCTAAATTCACTGGATAGGGAAATGCATATGTTTAAATGGATACCTAGGGTTGATTTGAGGTCTACCCTCAGTTTGCTTGAGTCCCTTTTCAGTTCTATATCGTATCAATATCTCATGTAAAATCTATACGTTTTGGGTTCCTCATGTGCAAAATTAAGCCATTGTAGAAGTCACTCTTGTGTCTCCTTCCATGGTTATCTCTAGAGTAGAGAGACAAGAAGTAGGCAGCAGAAGGAGTGGGAGGCTAGACCAGGAAACTCTAGGATGACTGGAAGACTTTCTGCGTTGGCAGCATATAAGTTTTGAATACATTTCAGAACTACGTGGGCTAGGGTAGGAGCAAAAACAGGTTTATATGCACACCTGAAAGTTTATCTGAGTGCACTACTGGTCAAGCAAGAGTGTTTATGGTGTTGATGTTCAGCAGATATGGGCTTTTAGGACAAAATTACTGTTAACCATAACTATTAATGTATACATAACAAGGAGGTCATTTCTTCCCTTTACTGACTACAGGGAGGTGGATCCTTTTTCTAGAATGAGAGGTAATAGAACTGGCAGAGTGATAAAGCATATTATTTCACTATTGAATATGTTCACATATACAAATGAAAACACATCCATTTTGCATTATGATACTAGAAAGAACATTGGGACAGTCTAGAGAAATTGGCCAATTTAGCCTTGCGTACAGAACAGGAAAGCTCTGTACTTATAAGGACTAGCACTTCTGAGGTTCAAATCATTTTAAATCAGCCTTACTTAGGCAATTTACTCTACTTGCTCTATTCCAATCATTTAAACTGTGCAGTTAGATATCATCAAACAGGAAATCAACTGCTTTGTGCAAATTGAGGTATCTTTTAATGATAGATAGGGTGAAATATGGTACCCATGAAATCAATGACAAAAATGTACACATATTTCTTCAATGAGGCCTGACATTCATTTAAAATGTTTTAACCTAGCTTCACAGCTGCCTGGAAAACAAGGTTTTAAACAACAGCTCATTGCAAGAATTATTACTGAAAACAACTAGCACTGCACAATCCAGTAGTACTACATTATGCTGATCCAAATTAACTTACTAATGATGCATTTTTCTAGGTGTAGTAGTAGCAGAAGTTTATGGGGTTTTTTTGCCAAAACAATACAATAAAATGAGTCATAATAATTACATATAATAAAATAAAAGCATTTATATAATTTATCATTTCTGCTAAAAACATACGATAAGATTATCCATTCTACAGGTTTATATGAAGTTAATACTGATCATATATATGATGATATAAAAGGAAAAAAAATTAAGAACCTTAAAACAAAACATAAGAATTTTATTTGATTTTAGCCCTTATTCTTTATACAGGTAACGCAGATACAACTTAGAACTAGGGAATATAGGACAGGCTCTGAAGTGTTAGACAGAAGCCAAACTCTTCCCCACCTCTCCACCCCCTATTAATCCAATGTTTAAACTTTTCCATTAATGGAGATACCCATTTTCCTCTTATTTTTTCTAAAAACTTACAAGGCCACAATTGAACACACGATGGGATTTGCAGTAATAGATTAATAGTTTCAGTTGTTTTTTTTCTGCCTTTCCAGTGCTTTTTGTATAGGAAAGGAAGAAAGGTCATTTAAAAAAGAGAGAAAGAGAGAGAGAGAGAGATAGAAATTAAAATACTTTCTGAGTTTCAACTGTACATCAAAATATTATTTCTAATTTAAAGCAAACTTAAGGAACTCAAGATTGCCAGTGGAACTATGGCATATTTATATGTTTCAGTAGAGAATTCAAAATGAAGATTGCATTGTCTTATTCAAGCTAGAGAAGCAGAGATAGCATGTGTCTTTGAATTTTTTTAAAAGACATCGCTCTCAGGCCCCGCCTCTTACCATCATATATTGTTTTGGGCATTAATACATTTCTTTGTTTAAAGTGAAAAAGGGACAACGCCGTAACTCAATCTATGAATTTTTCTTCTGTTTCTGTTGGCTGGCTCGAGATACAAGGCCAAAATAATGTCTGAAATTTGATTTTATGAAAGAAAGTAAAACTTTGTGATCCTATTTTGTTTCTGATTCATATAGGATGAAAGCAGTAGAATTCTTGTTTTGCAATCTTCTGCTAATACCAGGAAATAAAAGGATTGTCTGGAGCTACGCTCCACAGCAAACAAACAAACAAACAAACAAAAATCTTGCTTTCAGTGTACCATAACTAGCATAAAGACATATGACATAGGATATATAATGGTTTTGTACAATTCTCAGTTTTGGGGACAGAGAAGCCCTAATACAAAGCTCACTGAATTAAATAGGTATTCTTTGGCTTAGATAATTCTGAATCAGGCTCAGAGGATGAGTTGGAGATCTAGGTTTTAGGTCAAGATTTTAAACATCATATAGGCAACTTGAGTATTATAGTATAAAATTATGAAAATTGGGCATCCAAATGTTCACTGTGGGTCTGAAGATTTAATCCCTGAGATGCTTCTGAACTCTTAAACTTTTAGTTTCATCATTATTGTGTTAGATATGGTTACTATCTTAATATGTCTTTATCTGAGAAAACCAAAGTTGACTTGAAATCTAGGTTAAAAATGCATGTGCTTGACTGGAATGTATGTGTTCCAGTTCATCACTTTCTCCATCACTTTCCCCATAGCACTAACTTGAAATTCTCTCTCTCATTTTAATTGTTCAATAATATAATGACAACTGTCAAAAACCTATTGAAAATTATTGTTTGAGAAGGATGTAGGTTGTAGTCATGTTGGTCTACGCACATAGGCAGACAATGTTCTTTGGGTAAAGATATCAGATTTGGGTAAAGATCTCAGATTTACCCAAAGAACTTTGCCTTGTTTTAGAAGCACTTTTCAGAGTTGTTTCACAATATCTAAGGTAAGTCTTTTACTGACCTCTGAGGCTCCTGCACTGCTGAATGCATCAATACTCTTATCACAAAAGAACAGAGGAATGCAAAGCAATAGTGATTATTTCCAGTTTATTATGTATATACATAGAGCTTTTGAGATGCAACAATGATGAAAGCTAATTGAAAATTCTCTGAAGCTTTGTATGTATCCCTGAGGTAATGAAGCTTTATGTAGAAATTTCCATCTCTTCTGTCTTCTATGAAAATTAAAACTTGCATGTTTTGCAAGCCGTTGTCACCAGCTAGCTGTAGATGTTTTAAACTGGGTTATTCAACTCTCATTACAATCCTGAATTCATTTGCATCTTCTTGATTATTCCAGAGAAATTGCCTCAGTGACTATTGAAAATGTTGTTTATATCTGTGATGTACTTGCGTGTACTATTATTTTAAATTTAAACAGAATATTCAATCTTCTGCACAGACAAAGCAGAGAAAAAATGTTACAAGTAAAACAATACACCCATAAAATCTACCCTTGTTAGAATGTACCAAAAAGTAGGTGTGTATGACATCTTCCTCATCTTTAGGGATAACTATTGTCCCCTTCTTGTCTTTCTGAAATGGGCTTTTGGGCTGAAACAGGTGCCAGTATAATGGATAGAGATAATGCACAAAACAACCTGATTATTCTATATGCTGACAATGTAGTATTTCCCCTCTCCCCTTCTCTTTCTGCCTGCATGTTTGTTACAGACAATTAAGCAGGTGATAGATGAACTCTTGGTATTCTTGGGATATAAAACAAACTATAGTAAGTCTGAAAATACCAATATGTAATACAAGTGATGAGTCCTCACTGAGTAGTTTGCATTTCAATTGGCCTTGAAGAGGTCTACCTATGTGGGCAGTAAATATTTCCTTATAATGGTTGAATCTTCACAAAATAAGAATATTTTGCCAACTGACTGAAAAATAGAAAGTGACATGAACTTGCAGTCTAGCTTGCTTACAGAATAGGTAAAGGGTTCTGTATTTATGTATTACATTTGTCATAATAGAGCAGAATGGCAAAATAGATATGTATAAAACAGCTTTCATAATCCAAAAAGTATGCTGCTGGGGAACTGAACTAACTCCCACATGATAAAAAATTTTGCAGACAAGTTTGTCATTTCAAGTTTACTCTTTCCACTTTCTGACATGCACTTCTATAATAGCACTGTCTTGGGTGCAGTGGGTGTATTGGTTTGATTCACTACCACAGGAAGCGTATCTACCACTGTTCTTATTAAAAATCACTACACCTCATGATAATGATGTGATAAGGAAGTTTAGGAGTACTTGCTACTATCAGCATTGTCACAAGTAATAAGTAAAAACAGATTTCAAAGTAGTAGGACAAACTGGGGACTTTAATCACTAAGTTAAGTTAGAGGTATGAAAAAATATCCTTAATAATGCTAAAATTGTAAGATTTAAATTGGTAACTTAATTTCAATGAGGAACTTCACTGAGAATTATGAAACTAATCTGAATTACTTGGAAGAGAAACGGTCAGTCAGATTGGTCTCATCTTGTTGCCATGAAGTCTTCCCATCGACCTCGTGGGAACAGGAGAATGGCCAATGTGAATAGCTGCTACTGTCAGAAACCATGGTCCTATTGAAGTCAATGGAAGTTGTTGCCACTCATTTCAGTGGAACTAGGATATTATTCTTGACTTTAGTAGGAGTTATGTGCCTGGAGGGCTGTCAGGATTGGACCTGAACTATGTCTCAGTACTTCAGTGAAACAACACCGACTGCTAGGCCCCCTCTACAGGTTACATTGATTATACAGTTACCTGGTTAACTGCACAACTAATTTAGACTAGTTACAGATGCAAATTAACTATGGTGCCTTAATAAGGTCCAACCAGCTATAAAATTATTGCTGAAAACTGCAATAATGTTATAGCGGGTTTCTATCCAGCTTATTTTGCACACGTAACCTGTGCCCCCCAGCTAGCAGATGGCAGCTACAGGGATCTTTCAGCTGTGGGGGCACCCCACAGCTGCTGGGATTGAGAGACAATAGAATCATAGAAAATTAGTGTTGAAAGGGACCTCAGGAGGGCATCTAGTCCAACCCCCTGCTCAAAGCAGGAACATCCCCAACTAGATTGTCTCAGCCAAGGCTTTGTCAAGCCAGGTCTTGAAAACCTCCAAAAATGGAAATTCCACCACCTCTCTGGGTAACTTGTTCCGAGTAACCTGTTCCAGTGTTTTACTACCCTCCTACTGAGAAAATTCTTCCTAATATCTAACCTAAACCTCCCTTGCTGCAACTTGAGACTATTGCTCCTTGTTCTGTCATCTACCCTCATTGAGGACACCCTAGATCCATCCTCTTTCAAACCCTACTTCAGGTAGTTGAAAGCTGCTATTAAATCCCCCCTCAGTCTTCTTTTCTCTAGACTAAATAAGCCCAGTTCCCTCAGCCTTTCTTCATAAATTATGTGCCCCAGCCCCCTCACCATTTTGTTGCCCTCTGATGGACTCTCTCCAATTTGTCCACATCCTTTCTTTAGTGCAGAGGCCAAAACTGAACACAGTACTCCAGATGTGGCCTCACCAGTGCTGAAGAGAGGGGAATAATCACTTCCCTTGACCTGCTGGCCTCACACCTACCAATGCAACCCAGTATGCCATTAGCCTTCTTGGCAACAAGAGCACACTGTTGGCTCACATTCAGATTATTGTCCATTGTAACCCCCAGGTCCTTTTCTGCAGATCTGCTGCCCAGCCAGTCAGCTGCACTCTCAGCTTCAGGAGCTTGCTATTTGTCAGAGTAGGGGGAGCCTGGGATGGCAATCCTGGGCTCCCACTATACCATCAATAAGATGTGATAGGATCTGATGCTGAATAATCACACCTCCTGCCATGCATGTGTGGCATGGCAGAAGGTGCAGTTGTGTTAATCGCACATTATCTCCCATCATGCCTTTACCAGAAGATTGTAGAGGGTCCCCTATAGTCTTAATCAAACAAAATTCCAGTTGGCTTCAGTGAGCCTAACTCTTCTTGCACTTTAAAGTGTGTTGAGATACCTGTACAACAATGTATGATACTTCCCTTCTTTTACCTGTTTTTGAGACTTCACATTTTATGTTTGTGGTTTTGATTCCTCATTTTTTAGCTTTATTTTATTTTAGATTTCTTAAAGGTATTAAAAAAATAAGTGAAAATTTACAAAATAAACTACCTCATCTTCTTTCAAAGTGTCTCCAAAGAAATAGTCACATCAGATTTCTTCTTACCACAGGTGTAGCAGGACAGCTCTACCTTGGGCAACAACAGTGTATAGGACAATTGTAAATAGCTGCTTTTGTGCCCCTGTCCCAAGTGGGTTCCTAGGATTGATGCCCTGGTTGCCGCCTCCCAAGTTATGCTACTTCTTTTTATAATTCATGAGAATTAGTTTTATGAAGGATATTAAATCCTATTAGCACATATCAAGATTTTTCTTTCCATGAGCCCATTCTTATAACAATTCACTGAGGATGCATATCAAATTAATTCATGAATGAGAAATATTATTCATTTAATTTGAAATTTCAGAAAGTCAACCAGTATTATGGTGTTGTTATTTATTTATTTATTACTAATGTTTATACCTGAGATATTCAAAACTTTGATGTATTTCAATGCCTCATAAAAACATAACTATATCCAGAATTATTCTAGTCAACAAACTGATTGTTATTGCCATTTAATGATAATGAGTATAAGTCCATCTGAATAATAGTTACTGCACATGCTGCTTGGCTGCATTTGAGCCTTTGTACCATAGACATTTTAAATTAGTTTTTGATATGTCCTAAACAATTAGTCACCATTATAGAACTATCTGCTGGAAAAATGGGAAAATAAATCAGAAGCAAAATATTTATTCAAGCCCTGCTGGAAAGCCATATGGTAAGCATATGGGGCTAGCAAATTTCTGCATCTGACTAATAATCTAATAACCAATATTAATTGGGTCCATGTAGCCCAAATTCCCCTGATTGGTGCTAGTCTACTGAAACAGCTTAAGTAAAATAGTTGTCCCATGGAAATCAATTGACATTTTTCCCTTTGACATCAGGGGATTCAGGGCTTCGCCATGTGTCTTTTAGAAAGTAATTATGAATTCTAACACATACTGAAAAGGTGAACTAGATTTAGGAATGATTTCAGCTTATTCTTCCTAGTAATACATATTAATTTTTCTAACTTCTATAACAATGTTCTATGATTTATATACTGGAGGAAAACTTTTTTTTCAGTTCTGGTGTTTGCTAATAGTGTTGTCATTTAGGTTGTTAGGGGTCTAATACGAAGTTTCCCTATTCACTTGTATTGCCGGGGTATATTTTCAGCGGGGTGTATGTATGGACCATTCCCCTGTCACTGACAACAAGAATTTTGCCCACAACAAAAAAGTGTTTCACTTTTAAAGGTTCACACTTTTGTATTTTCAGATATGGGGCTCAATCATTAACTTACTGAAGAATGAAGCCAGAAAATGTATACATAAAGCCACAAGTTTTGTATCAGTTAACTATTTAAGTTGGATCAGAAATAGTTTGATAGTGCCCTATCAGTATGAAAAGTTATACAGGTGCCATTTACTAGTATACCTTCTTCCCCTTCTCATGGAGAAATAGCCATATTGACATAAAATACTTTTCTGCCAATACAGCTGCGTCCCTGGTAGGGGCTTTATAAAAACTATATACAATTCAATATATTTTTAATATATTATAGAACTGCATGTACAACTTCTGCATATAGTTGTATCCATGTATACTAGTTGTAATAATAAGAAAATGACGCTGATATCTGTAA
The DNA here is from genome assembly GCF_000455745.1 of Alligator sinensis. Taxonomy (NCBI): domain Eukaryota; kingdom Metazoa; phylum Chordata; order Crocodylia; family Alligatoridae; genus Alligator; species Alligator sinensis. The sequence goes on along the minus strand of NW_005841978.1, from coordinate 1,818,060 downwards.
AGGGTTATACTTTTTTAAAATAACGTTGTCAGAAGGAAGCATAATTAAGGGTGGACACCCAGTGTATGCTGAGGGTGCAGGACTTGTATGTTATGCCTGTGTTGGTAGGAGTCTCTAAAATTTACTAAATGGATGCCAGAAAAAAAATCCAGGCAGAGAATAAATGACACTAAAAAGGAGAAATAGTAATGACACACAAAACCAGAAGCCCGTATCATTTTGGGGGGTTCAACACAACACTTAGCACTTCCTGGGAGATACTAGCCTCTCAGGATACCCATTTCTTACCAGGCTGTTTAGAACCAGGTATGCGTCCAAACCCACTGACACCCATGAGATTACTCACATGAGTCAGGAACAAGTGGTTCAGCTGTAAACCTGTAAAGAAAAAAGCATTGCTTTGGAAGATTAATAGTTTTCAAAATCAGTTTAAAGAAAGGTCACTGGCTTTTTTGGTTGTAATGCTGCAGATGTCAGTTCTTGTAGCTCTGCTCATTCCAAACATGACATACCAGTTTTGACATGAGTTATTTCTTGCACAGGATTTTTTTTTTCCATGAACCTGTAAGAACTACATGAAAACTGTGTTTTTAAACACTGCTACATACTGCATGCGTTCAATTGAATTATGCTCCAGCATTGGCTCCTGCCGACTAGATGATAACTGTTTCACCACAGCAAGCTGTTTCGATACAGCTGCTTCTATTACACTACTTAACAAGTAATACAAAAGGAATCACAAATGAACTAGGTCTCACTAGACAACATTACTTCCAGAGATATGTCCTATGCTTTATAAAGTGGAGGAAAACTTTTTTTTCAGTTTTGGTGTGTGTCCATGTGTATATATCTGTTCGTGTACCACATGCACAAACACAAACTGAGGGGGGAAAAAAACTCCGTCCAATTTTCCTTCCATTATAGCATTTCAAGAGCAGTATTTCATAGATAATTACACATTCTAATACCTTATAAGGAAGCAAGAGAACTGAAGGAAAGGAACACTTTTTGCATTCAGCAAGAATTGGTCTCTGAAAAATTAAGAAGAATATCATCTCCACTATCATGCAGCCTGATGAATTGCAAATTATAAAAGTATATTACAAATGTGATCAGGAACCCAATCAGCAGGCTAAACAGTATCTATCCACACCTACTTGGTAGGATTCACACGTTAATAGATATGCACTGTGTAGAGAAGAGGTATGTAAGCAGCTGGAATAGGTACAGAATTATTTTTGCATCATATTTAACTTAAAAGCTTTATGAACTAGTCAAACTTATAGTATGCACATAAGCAGTAATAATCTTCCTGAACTGTGACATTTACCCTACAGGGAGTAATTACAGGAGGAGGATATGCTGGTGGAAAAAATGGCAGTGTGGCCAGTCTGTACTACTTTTGCTAAGGATTGTTACTGGGTGGGAACATGGTATAAATTTCTTCAAATAGAATGAGCTTCAAAGTGCTCCTGATACCTTTTCCCATGCCCTATAGGTGGATTTTGCATTATGTTCTCTTTCAGTTTTGCAGTCCATCTTGCATGTTTATATGTCCCCTATCAAACACAGCACCTATGCACTTCAATTCTCTGAGATGCAGAGCTTATGTGTGACAGTGGTGCATTAAATATTTTTGTTTGGGGGAGGTAACATCAACAAAGCAGTTGTGGTATGTCCTACAACATTGGCAGCTTTCCTTGCCTTCCTCCATACTTTGTGTGGTGATGCTTAGGTTTTTTCTTGTTACTAGTCCTCAGGGTCTGCCCTGAGATCATACACAGATATCTATGGAAGAGCAGGTTTTGAACCTAAGTACACCCCTGCTCCCCTCAAACTAGCACCGTAGCCAGATGTAAACTGCTGGAGAATTTGGGAACAGAAGTTCCTTCCCTCAAAAGCTGCTGACATTTAGCATTCAGTTCTTTTGTTCTATATGAATTAACAAAAATAAACTTAGGATAGAAAGAACCACACCTTCCGATTTTTTTTATGTGATTAAATTGGAACTGTCTTATAACCAATAGGCAGAGTCTCTTTTATTTGTTTCTTTATGTCTCTTCAAGAAGAAGCCAGACATCTTTTTCTCTTTGGTGCTCTATATTGCATATCTTCTGGCTAGTTTCTGAATGGAAACAAGACTATTCATCCTGAAAGAAGTTCCATCAAAACAGGCCAGGACCCCTGCTGCTGCCTCTTTTCTGGGATGGGGCTAGTTGCAACTCCCTCCTAAAGTTGCCAAACTAGAAAGAGCTGGAGAGGCAACATACCATTGATATGGGGCCGTCCTTTCCCCAAAGGCTGAGCATGCTGTTGGGTAGCTTTTCTGGGCTTAAGCAACCTAGGAACAAAGAAGTACATCCAAGTCCCAGCATCTTAGAGAGGTTTACTATGTATTCTACTATTTCCCTTTCAGGGAGCATTCAACAGGGATGAATCTTAGGGTGCCTGTAGGTGTGCGAGGAGGTTGATCCAACATGCTGTAATCACAGCACATCAGAGAAGACTTGATGAATCAAGTCTGCTGGAGCACGCTAATTAGTGTGCCTCCAGCAGTCTCCACATTGCATGCATCAGTGCCCCTGTGCTTCAAAATGGTGGTGGGGGCACTTTAACTAAAGCTCATTAGATGAGTTAAAGTGCCCCCACCACCATTTTGAAGCACAGGGGCACTGATACATGAGACTGTGAGTGCCTTCATTACAGAGGCTTTCAGAGCTACTCTAAGTAAAGCACCCCCCCACACACACATGCCCCCAAAGCACCTGTAAGGAGTCCTTTAGTAACTAACATTCAATGAGGAATGTGGATGAGTTCAGATGGAAATCTTGTTCTGGAATGCTACAGAACTACTACCATAGGGCATTTGTAGACAACACGGGGGTTTAATTTTCCCTAACCTGAAGCAGTGGTTTTTAAAAAATACTGCTTTAATTTACAGCAAAGTAAACCCCCATGTCATAGACACTTGTGTCGGAGCCTGATCCTTACCTGCCTCTCCAGCGCAGGGAGGGGAGAGCCAGCTGCTGGTGGCGGAGTGGTCCCGGAGCTGCAGGGACGGGGTAGTTGGGCTGGTGCTTCCCTCCGTGGTACCAGCAGCCATCCCCAGGTGGCACCTGCCTGCAGGCACATGGCTCAGGCAGTCCCAGGGGGCACCGCAGCCATGGAGGAAAGCACTGGACCCCTGTGCAGCTCAGGCAGGCAGCAGGCTGCAGGGGAAAAAAAAAAAAGATCAGGCTTGCCGCTTTTTTTTCCCCTTCTATGGAGCCTGCCTTCCTGGGCTGCTGCCAGGCAGTCTGCATGGTCTGCCTGCCCAGCCCATGAGCCGCCTGGAGTCTGGTGCTTCCCTCCATGGCTGTAGGGTAGGAAACTAAAGCTCCTTGGAGGTGTTTCACTTTGCAGTGCCCCAAAGTCATTTAAGGCGCATTACACCACTGAAAGTGCTACAGTGGCTGGAATTAATGTGCAATATGCCGCTGAATGTGCAAACAGGAATG
>NW_005841978.1:1811312-1814548 GCF_000455745.1 Alligator sinensis | reverse complement strand
CATTAAAGCAGTGTGTAATGGGAGGGCAGTCAGGGTCGCCGTGCTCTCCCCTGCTGCCTCCTTTACCGTGCCAAGCTGCCGACTAGCACCCTCCAATTCTCGCCCGCCACGACTTTGATCTTATATATATTATAGGAAGGCTGCCTTTCATCTTCCTGGCCACGGTTCTGTTATCAATAGTTCCTTTCTTGTATTGGGGTTCTGTGCACCCCAGCCTTATGGGCTACGCGTGGCTCCAACCACCCCTGTACCACACTCCAAGCCTCGCAGATGTGACTGACGTTGTTCTGTCTCTCTCCATGCCCTCTCTAGCGCTCGGGCTCTCTGCAGCCCCGTCTCCCTCTGTCCATGCCCTCTCCGGCGCTCGGGCTCTCTGCGGCCCCATCTCCCTCTCTCCGTGCCCTCTCCAGCACTCGGGCTCTCTGCGGCCCCGTCTCTCTCTCTCCATGCCCTCTCTGGCGCTCAGGCTCTCTGCGGCCCTGTCTCTTTCTCTCCACACCCTCTCCGGTGCTCGGGCTTTCTGCAGCCCTGTCTCTCTCTCCACACCCTCTTTGGTGCTCGACAATCGCTGCCCTCTCACTGGGGCTTCTCGCTGCCCCCTCTCTCACTCACTGGGGCTTGGGTCAGTGTCCCCTGAATGTTGCTCCCTCACTGGCGCTGGGGTCCCCACACTGCTGTGAGTCCCCTGTGAGGCCTCCTCCATCCTCTCTTAGCCTCACCCAGACCACTGGTTATGAACAGCAAATGAAACACAAGCCCCTGGGCTACAACACAAACTCCAGCCATCCAGCTGTAACATTAATCCAGCCACCCCTAGGGTGGTCCATCCTTCACCAATCTCACTGCTGATACATTCAGGCCTCTTCCCTCTGCTCGCGCAGGCAGAGCTCCTTCCTCTTTTTCTGGCCTGCTGCCTGTGATTTATATAGGAGCCAGGTCCTGCCCCTTCTTGTCAGCTGGCTAGGTAGGTGTGGGTCATTAGTTCCCTCTAGTTGCCTCAGCAACCGGCACCTGAGGAGTTATCCCAGCTCTCCAAGTGGCAGGCACCTTAGTGCCCTGCTACACAGTGCAAAAGGCATTTAACCAGGCTTTAAATCTGCTAAAAAGTATCGTCTACAAATGGCCATAGTTTATTTACAGATTTTTTACAGGGCTCTGGACAAGTTGCTGAGAGAATGGCATGTTAGTCTATCCTTTCTTTTTTTTGCAAAATTCTTCTCCTTCTCTGTAAGAAAAATATTTCCAGAAATAGTGCAAGTTCTTGCCTCTGCTGAGAGAGGCTGTTGAATCACCATTACTGGAGGTTTGTAAGGCAAGACTGGACACCTAGTTGGGCTCCAATCTAGAAAGCTGTCCATTATCCAACATAGCATTTGCCATAATGGTTTACATGAGATTATTCAGATTTGAACTTAAATATGTTCTTAAGTGCTTTCTGGACTGAAAGAAGAGACAAATTAATAGGAGTAAACAGATGCAGAGAAAAGTGAAATTGCACAAAATTGTTGATTTGATAACATCTATCAGGGGAAGAAAAACAGTGCTCCAGGCACAAAGATGAACAGGGAGAAGCAAGTATTTTTATCATGGTTCTTTTAAGGTGACTTCTCTATTTTTTAAATTTTGTTTGTGGCTCTGAATTATGCAGTTTCCCAGAGCCAGAAGCCCAGAGACATCCATAGAGTGCAGACAGTTCATGAATATACCTGCCATTACTTGTCTGCCTGCCTGCAGCTTTGATCATTCTGCCCAAATTGATATAATCTATCTGTGTTTCCTGTTGCAATTAGCATTAAAAATACAAGCCCCCAAGAATTATACATCTGTTTAAGTCAAAAAAGATTTGGAGATATTTGCAGGCATTTTAAAATACTACTTTGAATGTTTCTTGTTGAAATTCCATATTCCAATTAAGGGCTTTTTTCCCCATTTGTGATCATCTACAGGCCCAACCTGAAAATGTTTATATTTGAGATTAACGATCAGAACTGTGAGCAATCACCTGGATTTCATGCTCGGACAGTAAGGACCTGAACCTGCAAGATGCAACGTCAAAGTGGATAAGGATGCTCAGGAATCCAAGAATTCTTCAACAACTGGAAGGACCAGTCCTAAGTCAGGACAAAACAAACCTGAAAAGTTTTCCAGCAAACTATACATTTCTATATGTTTTTCTATCTTAGCTGAATTTTCATAAGTATTTGGCTTTGCCTATTTATAAACAGGCAAAATACAATTGTTTTGTTTTAAAGGCATACTTTCTACTTGTCCTTCCTCAACTGAGTCATTCATTATTTTGAAAGGTCTATAAAAATTTTTTAAACCTTATCATTGATGCCAGGTGACTTGTCCATGGTAATTCAGCCTCTGGAGCAAGTCCAAGAATGATACCAGGAGATAATTTGCCCCCCCACTCACACCTGATCCAGATGTGCCTGAGTCTGCAAATTAAGCAGGAGTGTATCTTAGTGCCTCAGAACATTCCGAAGCATGGATCTCACTATCAAGGTTTTCCAGTCACAACAAGCCTGGAGGTCCAATAAGCTTCAGGCTTCAGTGCAACTTGGCTTATCTCTTGGTGGCACTCTATACTTGCTCAGAAGCCTGTGTTGACATAGCCTTCATGTTATGGGAGGGCAGTTGATTTATCTTTCCATGAGTAGGGGTCAGTTTGTATTTGCTCTCCTAAATGCTACAAGTAAAGGTTTGTGATATCTTACTATAAAGCAATGCAACATGAACCACTTAAAAAATCACAATATTTAACTCAAGTAACTTTACACATTTGGAGTTTATGGGCCTTAATCCCACAAATTGTTATATAGGGCATAATTTGAGTGAAAATCTATGTGACTACTGATGAGTAACACAAATGCAGCATATAGAGATTCAGGAGGTTAGATTGCATTAAAACTGGCCACCTGATCTAACTTAGCTCACCCAGATGTAGACCTTACATTAGTTAGGTGAATGTACATGAAAGGTGTACAGAAGTGAGATTTGTAGGACAGTTAGATCAGTCTAAAAATGGCCAACCCCATCTAAATTAAGTAAACCTCTGAGGTAGTCTAATTTAGTTCAGGTCCAGTGACACTGATCTAACTGAACTTCTGTACAGTTTCCAGGGCTGCCCCAGAGCTAGGAAAGCACAGCTGCTGGCCCCAGACCCAGGGATGTACTTTTCCTACTCCCTCTCTGGCACTGGACTATTTTTAGCCCCCCAGCCCCTCCCCCCA
>NW_005841978.1:1781373-1811302 GCF_000455745.1 Alligator sinensis | reverse complement strand
CCTTCCTAGCCTACCAAATCCCACATCAAACTGTTTCCAGTGTCAGTTTTATCAGCATTCATGGATGGCAGGAGCTGAGGTAGTAAATTGGGGTGGTGGGAGGGATGGGGGGTAGATTTGCTGGTGGCCATGGACCTCCTGGTCCCCCCCAGAGCCTGTTTGCCCTCCTAAATCCCCCACCCTCTCTTGCTAACCCCCACTATCCTGACGTACATTAGATCACGTATCTATTTTTTACTTGATCTAGCCTCCCCCTAACCTCCCCAAATGTCTGTATGCAGCCAGTGTTTCTAGGATCAATTTATTAGGGTTCACATCAATGCCAATTAAACTCCAAGGAAAAAAAATGATAGGCATGAACTTACAACAGATTGTTTTATACCCTGCTATTTCCCCTATTTATAATAACAACAGTGTTCATCTCATAAAGCTAGTGAAAATTACCCTAAACTGATATATTTCTGAAGTTTCATTTTTCCAATGAACTAATTTATGTATTTCTTATGAACAGATTTATTTGGCATGTATGTTTTTCATAGGTGATTAGTATGAATGTAGATAAGGTCAAGAAGATCACTTGAGATACATCATGAGAATGTATTACAAACGAGGATTACATTTGTATCACTTCCTGTTCACATAAGAGGATTCATTTTAATCCAGTCATTTCTCATTTCAGTCCTAGAATGTCAGCTATTCATTGATTCATAGATTCATAGATGTTAGGGTCGGAAGGGACCTCAGTAGGTCATCGAGTCCAACCATCTGCCCTAGGCAATTCCTAGCATTTTTTATTCTATTTCTATAATAACTAAAATGGGAAAATCATTTTATATATTGGAACAAAATACAATTCCTGTTATAAGATCTAAATAATGTTGTGCAATTTTCTGCTTTCTTCGTATATTTCCTTCTGAGCCTGACAATATATGGGAGAAGCAAACCACGAGGCACTGAAAAACTTTAAATATTCTCTTTGATAGTAAGAATTTAAGGACACCAGGACAGACTCAGAAATTACAAAACAAAGTTAAAATGACAATTTTTATAAATTTCAAGATGATTAAATTAACTTAAAGGGAAATCAGGCAGTTGAAATTAGTTGTAAATGAATAGCAATCACAAATTGCTTTCCAATGGTGCCTTTTTGACATGGGATTTGAAAAAAAATAAAGAAAGAATAGCTGTGTTTTGTTTGTTTATTATTATATTAATTAGTTCTAAATTTAAATATAAAAACATCCTTTAGAAAGAGAAAAATAATTAAAATTTTGGAAAGTACTGGTCACTATTCAATCCATTGTCATAAGTACTGAAAATGATAAGTTAACAGCTAGCACAATTTCTTTATGGCTTTTTTAGACTACAAAAATATAGTCTAGAAAAATAAGTTCTCTCAGAGTATGATTAAGTTATAATTCTCTTTGGATTCTATTATGAAGTTATCTAAAAAGCAGTGGATATACAAGCCAGAAGGCATGAAAGATTCCTCTCCAAGCAACAGCAATTTTGAAAGTGCTGTTTTGGAGATGCAGTAAGGGAGTGACAATCAACAATGAAAGAGGTTGGGTCAGGACTGGTAGGCTAGGTTGCAATCATGTTTAGCAGCTACAATTGCTGTCCTAAGGGAAGAATTGTAATGATGTGAGTCCCAGGTTAGGTGCCAATCAATGCAGCAGGTGGTGGGTCAAAAAGTGACCTGAAGAAGAAGGGGAAAGCTGCAGAGGATGTCTGCAAACATGGATGTAAAGAACTGAGTCTGTGAAAAGAAAGATGATGGCTTTCAAAAGATCATTTTATCTGGCAGTAGTTCTTCTTGTGCAAAACATAAAGTGTTAGGAATATAGGAAAGGTGGAAGGGTACGTGTAGAGTTTATCCAACCTTGTGCGTATTCAGCTGGGCTGATACGGCCTTTTAAAAAGTCATTTCTGATTCCAGTCAGTGCAGCAGGGAAGTGCTTTATGAACTAATCTTTTTCTTTTTTTCTTTTTGCCAAAATGCAATCTTTCAGGATTGATTTGAAATACACTATCAAACAATGTTTAGATTATGTTTTGCCAATTTAAACTAAAAAAAGCAAGACAATTCAGATCTGAAGTAAATTATCAGTGTTTATTTGATTATGATTTGAAATCATGCAACATATGTTATAGAAAAAATGACCATTGCCTTTTATGATATGCCAGATCATCTCCCTCAGTTCATGCTTCTAAACCCCATTAATAACAAGTAGCCTGATGCAGAGAGAATAGCATACCTTGAAAGTATTAGACCTGATATCTTAGGGTATGGACCATTGTTCTTTTCCAGCACTGAGAATTTCCAGGAAGATAGGAGGAAGAGATAGGAAAAGAGGGAGAAGGGAAGCATGCAGGGCTTCTAGCGTCCCCTGGCTGGAGAGCTACACAAACATCTTAAAAGTGAGTTCTCCAACCAGGGGTTTATAGAATATAGAAGGCTGCTTCTTGAGTCTCCAACATCCCACTGTAGATCATTGACAGCCTGCCCTCTCTCCTCCTGGGGAAGGCAGCAGGCTATCAATGAACAGCTGGCATCCTCTGAAGAGCAGTAGCTTCCAAGAAGAGTTCCCTACCCTGCAGAAGTGTCAGGGACAAGGGGAAGTGCTGTCCTTTGCCACTGCCACCCACTAGCATTCCCCTGTACCCTTTGAACAGTCTTAGTGAAACCTTGGAAATCCCAGGATTGTTTAAGAGATGGGGAACATTAGAAAAGCCTTTTGAGCAGTCAAAAACCTCCCTGGAATTGTTCAAGAGGCAGGGGGAATGCCTGCCACCCCTTGAACAGTTCTGGAAAGCCCTGGGTCTCTTTAAGTGGCTACAGCAACAGGGTCTCCATAGGGCTCCCTGACAGCTTACCACTGGATGGGCTATCAGGGAGCAAGCGTATGTCCCTCTCTGTTAGAGTGAGACAGCAAGAGTGGAAGACTGTAAGATACTGGTGGTCCTAGGGACCCCCATTGCATCACATATAACTAACTGAGTGGACATTACATGTGGTGCTAGGAGCACAGTTGTTGTTTAAAGACCTAACAATTTGTGATAGAATTGCTACCTGCCAGAAACTGCTTGAACAGGCATAAACCCACTCTTTGTGCTGGGGAAAAGGCACAAATATAATACCTATCCATAACCTTAGATGAATATAACAGAACATTCAAATATTTATCTATACAGTAGAACTAGGCATGTAGTTAATACCTGTGAGAGTAGGCTAAATATATGAGACAAAAATTATATTTGGTGTAAATCCACTACTATCAATAAGTTTACCTGAAAGGACATGGGAAGCAGTTTGGTTTGAAGTCATTGGAAGAAAGTTTCTTTATTTCATTAATAAAATGTCTCAACCTTATTTTGAAAGATTATACTTATAGGGAGAAGACATGCAATGACTCTTGCATCAAGTATATCAGACATATTTTATTATTTCAAAGAGGCATTTTCATCATTTTGTAAATGTATAAAGTATTATTAAATCCAAAGCAAGAAAAATATACTTGTACTATGTCACAACCCAAAGTTGTGGTTTTTTTGTTTGTGTGTGCTTCGGCATCGCTAAATTGTGTTCCCGCTAAATTGCAGCTCTTTTACACGGTGAAGCGTTCTGTTGCAATTAAGAACCCGCGTGCAGGAGCTTTTTCCCGCCAGTTTTGTAGCCTTCTTTGCATCGTGCATTTCTTTTGCATTATAGTGATGCACAGTACAAAGAAGTTCCCGCCATTTGTATTGAGATTTCCACCACATTATTGGCCTTTCTTAATATAGCCACGCGTGGCGGCTAGCTATTGGCTTGCTAGCCGTACAAAAGGCTTGGGTAGTTTCTGCCCAAGTCGGAGAGAGAGAAAGCACGTGGAGTTTGGGAAAGGAGCGTGAGGATCTCTAAGCACTGCTGATCCATACGAACCCAGCTTTTTCCTTAAGAGGGCAACAGAGGTTTAATTTGTCGAACCCACGGAGCTTCAACAACTCCGGGGCATATAACCTCTAGCCTCTCCCCATCGCCGACCGCAATCCTAGACGTATCCCTATCCTATGGACCCAATTTTCGAACCCACGGAGTCTTAACAGCTCCGGGGGACCTGGGAACCAAATAGAACCCACGGAGATTCAGCTGCTCCGTGAGAGAGAATTGTTAAACCCGCGGAGCCTCAACCACTCCGGGGTCAAGGAACCGAGTCTATCAGAGTCCTCCACCGAGAACTCAAGCGGAGCTGTGCCTGGAAAGCTGACCAGCCTACACCGCGACCACCTTGGGTGTAAGTAAATAATCTTTTCAATCAACCATTACACCTCCGTGACTGACTCTAGCTCGAGCGTACCATACTGCGCCACGGTTTTCTCCGGCCCCGCGTGCCCGGGGCTGCTGGCCACAGCCTGTGTGCACAAAGACGGGCCTGGCTTGCCCCCGAGATTGGGAGCCGGCCCGCACATACTCCATAAAGGGTTTAGATACAAAATTGTTCTTATCTGGGGTCAAGTTCTGTTCTGCAGGTAAAATTACAAAGTGAAAAAAATAATAAAACTCACTATAATACTACAGAATGTATTTTCCAATGTTCATATTAGTAACAAGATTTAGATTAGGACAGTTTAATTTCTGGATTAAAAATTCCTAAGTATGTGAATTCATTGCTACAATAAATGATAATAGCTCTGTCAAGGCCTTTGGTTTGTGGGTCATTAAGATGACAGTTTATAATGACTCCTTGAGATCCATTAGAAGATGCATTACAGTCTATTCAATCAGGTCATTATAATAAAATTTCTTCTGTGATTTGTATTAAAATATAGTTATTACTACTGATATGTGAGCATCGTAAGTTTCGTAGTATAGAAAAGCAGCCTAAAGTTCAGATGCATATCCATTCTTCATGGGCTACTAAATCAATTTTGTGATCTCCTACAAAGACATTTTCAGGAAATATGTGGAATTTCCTGATTTGGCTGGATAACAAATACCTCAAAATCAGTCTTTATCACTATGGTCCCATTTCAGAAGATCACCTAGGCCAGGTACACGTTTACCAGTATAAGTGATCAAAAACTGATCTATACCTGTAACAGAACAGAAGTTCAGTACACACAGACTGATCTAAAAATGGCAAAACCCATTCTACGATTTGCGCTCCCCCATCCCACACATGCACACAAAAGGGTGAATGTGTGTTCTGTTTGCTATTGATTTAGACTAAGCCACTTACAGAAAACCGTGTAATTTATATCGATTCTGCCTCTGGCTTTTTGAATGCCTGTACCTAGCCCTAAGAACAGGATTAGGTTCATGCTTAGTCAGCAAAACACATAACAATGCTTAAATTGTATTGACTTCAGTATGTGAAAGTTTAAGATTAAGCATTTTCCTAAACAAGGATTTTTTCTTTTTCTTTTTCTTGAATCCTCAGTAGAATTTGCTTCAAATTTTGACCCCAGGATCATGTCAGTTCTGCTTTATATGTGCATCTTTTCCATCTCCCAGACCCTTGCCAGAAGTATAGGTAAAGGTGCAATGGGATCTGATTCATGATCCACACAGTCATGTTTCAGGTCATGCCACATGTGCAGGGTAGTAGGCAGGATTGTAGGATACAGCATCAAATCCCATCCTGCCATATTTCTGGTGCAGAGGAAGCCCAAGATCATTATCTTGGCTCCCAGCCACAGGGGCGCACCACCTGGATTACTCCCATGGTTTGAAGCCTCTGCAGCTGGGATCAACTGGGATCAGCCCATGGTCCACCCCTGCAGCTGGAAGACCAGATCACCTAATGGAATCACAGCCATGGAGCACACCTGGCCACATGTTCTATCAATGGTGGGATAGGAACCAGCACACAGGTTCACTTGTAACTGTTGTAAGTGAGCTTGTGTGCTAATTTTCCCCATGATTTTATTCCCCCTGCCCCAAACAGCCTCCTCATTTGCCACATTTCATACACTAACACCACAGACGTGCAAATAAAATTTTCAGTTCAGTGGCCAGCCAAACTGAAACACTGAAATAATGTACTTCCACCTATCTGTTTCCATTTGTTTTCAGCCAAATAAAAGAAAAAATATTGACAATATACTTTTGGATGCATCAAAACATGAAACCCAACACAACATTTTATTTCAAAAGGAAAAAAAAAAAATTTAACAACTGGTAAAAAGAAAACCAATTAAGCTCTTCCTACTTTTTCACCTTTATTCAACAAATATTCACTGGAAAGAAATTGCTCACGTCTCACACACGAATAAAATGGCAGAAAGACCACAATTGATCAGTTGGAATATCATCTTTTGGACATTCCATGGGGGAGGGGGAAATCATTAAATGTATTAATTTCTCCTTTTATCACACCAACTTCCTGTATGATCCAAACATCTGTGTGATTGCATAAGTACACGTGGCAGTCTGTACTTGCTGTTCGCTGTAGGAGGGGAAGATGCTCTCACTTGTTTTGTTTCCATACAAACAATGTCTGTTTTAAAGGAGGAAAATGTTTAAAACCATTCCATTCTTGTGCATGTTATGGAGGGAGACTGAGTAGTAGTTAGGCAATGTGGATGTTAGATGACTCTTTAAATGGAATAGGGAAGAATGATAAATACTAACTACGGTGGTGGTGTTTATCCCCCCCCCCCCCCCCCAATGCTGTCTCCACATCAGAAACTGACTGAATAAATTGAGACAGATGCTATTTGGGGGAGAAAAAAAAATCTAACCTGCCATCCAAGTCTTACTCCCTGTCAAATGCTTTAGTAGCTGAGTATCTGAGTAAACCTTGCTGGCAGAAGCAGTAGTATCTGTGATCTTCACATCAGCTGATGATACCTTGCTACATCAGGGCAGATAAAGGCTCGGTAGTTTTACTAGCATATTCATTTCATACTGATGAAATGTGTCCCCTTTATTTTTTATGTTCATACTTAATAGAGGTAGCAGCAGTAGAGAGAATATATATTTGTAGAGAGAAGTCTTCTAGTTCTTTTTCCCATAAGAAGTGAAGAGTCAATCCCTTTAATAAGAGCACCCTCACATTTAATAAAGATAAGTATGGATCCTTATTGTTGTGGCTTGCTTTCTGCAAATGAGGTGTGACAGTTTACTGCTGGCTCAATCATTCCACTGTGCTTTGTTGAATGTGTATCATGTATAAAATCATCTTTTCTTAAAAAGGTATCGTGCAACTCTTCACTGGCATATTTAGGTCATCTCATACACATTTTCTCAGTATTTCACATCTTGCAAAACCTTGCTTCATGTTGTCAGGTATTGTGATATTTCTTGTATCTTGTACCTTGATTATATTTCAAATTCTTCAAAATTTCCAGCACAACTCAGATAGTAATCCTTGTCAAGGCTGAAATAAATCAGAAGCAACTTTTTGCCATAGCCTGTCTGAAGTAGGGTGAGTGATCAGAGAGTCTTTTGGCAGTACATTGTAGGGTAAGATGCAAAAAACAGTATATTTGGAAACTGTTTCAGTCTATGTTGATTCATCAACATAGCCAAAATAAAATGTATGTTTTGTATTTTTCCCTCTGCCATCCTATTTCCTTTGAATTTTATTTAACAATTTCCATTTATCGGAAAGAAAAGCTATTAGGTTTGGGATTTGGCGGGAAAAAGAAAAAAATGGCTGTTTATTCTTTTTCTATCCCTATATCTAGTAAACATACATGGCAAAATGAATGAATGTTAGGTTTTATTCTCAGTCAAACCTGGAGAAATAATTGGGGTAAATTTGGGCAAAACTGAAATAAGTGGAGTCACTTTGAATTTACATTACTGTACTGAAAACCAAATTTGAACTCTATTCTTTATATATAACCTGAAATTTGTAGCATCTGAAAAAACAGTATTATGGTAAACATTTATTTTTCAGTGTATGTCTTTAAAAGTTAGAGTTAAACTTTCCAGAGAAACGGCTTTTGAATGCTGCTCTTTTTTTTTTTATTCAGCGTGAGCTTTAAACCTTTGTACTGAACCTTTTCATGTGTTTGTTCAATGCTCCTATATAATAATTTTCCCCACTTCTGTGCACACTCTTATCTCTCTCCCTCTTACTGTACCTTTGGCTGTTTCAATTGAATTCATAGGCATCACTTTAGAAAATAATCACTTAATTTTAGCCTCTTTAATGGAAAAGTATGTTTTATATGTGCAACATCAGGTACCTCTCTCTCCTTGTGGTTCAGTTTTGCTACACACACTTCTTGCTGCTTTATGTGTTTACATTGCTTTTTTGCCTAACTTTATTTCCTTCTGTCTGTTTAAGAATACAGCTTACTATTTACTCTGAGCATTTACATGTATAATATCTATAAGACCTTTTTAAGGGTTCTTCATGAGTTTGTGTGTATTAAAGTACAATTTGTTATGTTGTTAGATTTTTATTGACCAATTATATATTAAAATTGTTATATATAATTTTACTACCTACCAGTTGTGATTGAGAGAAAAGTGTCTTGTTATACAGACTTGCTAACCTAGTGAGGGGGACTTTAAACTAGGATCACCAAGGAATGGAGACAAAAGCCTAGATGTAAGTAAAGAGCCCGGGAACCTGGATAAAAACTTAGTAAGGGGAAGCAACAACAGAAGCCTTACTAATGTTCTGAGGGAGAAAATAGGACAATCTGTTAGATACCTGAAATATTTATACATTGACGTAAGCAGTACGGAGAGCAAACAGGAAGAACTTAAGTCTTAGTATAAGCACATGATTATTATATAATTGAGATTATGGAGACTTAGTGGAATAGTTCACATGAACAGAGTGGTGCCATGGATGAGTATAGCTTGTTGTGAAAGAATAATCAAGGAAAAAGAGGTGGTAGTGATGCTAAATATATAAATATATAACATTGATGGACATGTTCAGAGGTGCAATACAAAGTGGAAGTTACACCTGTTGAAAGCCTCTGGGTAAAGGTCAGACAGAGCAGAGTGGGGATGTCCTGGTAGACCTCTGCTAGAGGCCTTCAAGTACTACTGAATCCAAAGCAGGAAAATATATACATGTACTCCATAAAGGATTTAGATACAAAATTATTCTTATCCAGTGACAAGTTCCATTTTGGAGCTAAAATTACAAAGTGAAAAAAATAATAAAAGTCACTATAGTACTAAAAATATATTTTTCCTTTTTTTCCTATTAGTAACAAGATACAGATTTGTTACCATGAAAAGAAAGAGTTCAAGATCATCAGGGAAGAAGGATAGGAAAGCAACAGAATAAGGACACATCACTTCAAAAAAGGAAGCTTTAACAAACTCAGAGATCTGGCGGATAGGATTCCTTCAGAGGCAAGTCTTGGAAGGAAAAGAGTCCAGGAAAGCTGGCTATATTTTAGGAGACACAGAAGAATGGGAAATGCAACAGGAGACCAGCCTGGCTAAAAAGAAATCTCTTTAATCAGTTGAAACTCAAAAAAGAATCCTATAAGTGGCTATTTGGTCATAATACTATGGAAGAGTATAAGAGTATCACACAGGTATATTGGGACAAAATTAGGAAGGCCAAGGTAGAATTTGAGATGCAGCTGTCAAGGGACATAAAAGGAAAAGAAAAAAACAAAAACAAAGAAACCAGGATTCTTTCTAGCAGTATGTCAAAAAATAAGAGGAAGGCCAGGAAAAACATAGGCCCTTTATTCAATGTGGAAGGCACTCTAGATATGAATGATTCAGAGAAGGCTGAAGAATTTAATGTTTTTTTAACTTCAATTTTCACAAATAAGGGCAGCTACCAGATGATGAGTGCTGTTGACAGTCAAGACAGAGAAAGAGACAAACAGCTTACAGTAATGGCAGAACAGGTTATGGATTACTTAGAGAAGTTAAATGATTTCATTTTGGCATGGACAGATAGGATGCACACAAGGGTACTGAATGAATTGACTAAGGTAATTTTGGAAATAATGTCTCTCCTCCTTTAGAAGGTCAGGTGACACCCTGGATGATTGGAAAAGGGCAAACATAATTCCCATCTTTAAGAAAGGGAAGAAGAAGGATTTAGGAAACTAAAGAACATTCAGCCAATCCTCTATACCTGGAAAGATCATAAGCAGGTCCTCAAGGAATCTGCTGTAAAGCTCCTAGAGGAGAACAAGTTAATGAGGGACAGCCAGTATGATTAACCAAGACCAAGTCATACCTGCTAAGGTGTCAGGCTCTGTGGATGAGAAGAAAGCACTAGATGCAATATACCTTGATATTAACAAGTCTTTTGAAACTGTCTCTTACAGCATTCTCATCATTAACAAGCTAAGCAAATACAGATTAAATTAAAGTATTTCAAGGTGGATACATAACTGATTGATTGTGCTCAAAGAATAGTCATTGATAGTTCAATATCTAATTGGGAAGAGGTATCAAGTGAAGTTCCCCAAGGGTCTGCTCTGGGTCCAGTAATATTTAATAACTTCATTAATGAACTGGATGATGGAATCCAATGCACACTTAGAAAACTTGTAGACAACTCCAAGTTGGGTGGAGTTGTGGATACCCTGGAGGGTAAGCCTAATCTTCAGAATGAGCTGGATAGCCTGGAGAAATTATCTGCAGTCAATCAGATAAGATTCAGCAAAGTTAAGTGCAAAATTCTGCACTCAGGATGGAAGAATTGCATGCATAAATACAGACTGAGTAATGACTGGTTAGGCTACAGTGCTGAGGAAAAGAATGTGAAGGTTATAGTAGACCATAAGGTGAATACGAGCCAATATCACATGTTTGTAGCAAAAAAAACAACAGGGATGCAAATCAAGGAAGTAATTCTTTTTCTTTAGTGAATTTTGGGCCCTTCACTTCAAGAAAGATGTGGATAGTTTAGGAAGAGTCCAGAACAGAGGGACAAAAATGATTAGGGGCCTGGGCGGCAAGACTTATAAGGAAAAACTGTTCAAGCTAGGGTTATTTAGCATCCAGCTGCAGCAGGGGAAATTAAGATCAGAGATTAAGAGAAACTTTCTGGCTATGAGAGTGGTCAAGCATTGGAAAAGGCTACCTAGGGAAACAGAATCTCCATCCTTGAAAGTTTTCAAAAGCACGATCCTATGATCCTAAGTACACAGAAGAGACAAAAATTGGGGAAAGAAAAAGAAATACAGAGACAAAAGTGAATTGACTTGTTCAAGATCACATTTAAGTTTCATTACAAAGCCCATCTTAATGACTATAGATAAAATCCTGGCTCCAGGAAGTCAATGGACTTTTGGCATTGGGATCAAGATTTAACTCCAGGATTCTTGACTACCAAGGAAATGCTCTATCCATAAGTCTATCCATCTGTCTCTCAATAAAAAGTAGGTATTCAAGTGTTGAACTGATGAAATTCAACTGGCTAAACATTTCTGTTGCGTGTGCCTTACGTGTAGAAATTAATGCAAATTATTACATGGAAGATTTTTCTTTGGTATGTCAAAAGATAAATATTTCATGGAAATTTATAATTTTGCATATATTTCACAAAAAAAAGTAAAAACATTTAATTAAGATCACAATATTCTGGTTTGAAATGTTTATAACACACTTGTTTTCATTTCAAAATGATTTTTGTTTTGAAATATAATTTATATTATACATATATTTTATATGTAAAACAACATGAGATTAGAGGAGGGCTGAACTGAGGTACAGTGGGTCAGGATACACGAGGGCCGGGGGACAAGGGACTTGGTAGCGGTGGTCTACTATAGACCACCACACCAGGAGGATGAGATAGAACTGGAATTCTCCAGACAGCTCTCAGAGGCTGTACAGTGGAGGGATATGGTTGGCATGGGTGACCTAAACTACCCTGACATCTGCTGGGAGGAACAGTCAGCCAAATCCAACCACTCACATAGGTTCTTAAACTGTGTACAGAATCTCCACCTAATGCAGAAGGTATACAGTCTCACTAGGAGAAATGCCTTGCTGGATTTGGTGTTAGCTACAGGGGATGACCTGGTGGGGAATTTGCAGGTACAATGTAACGTAGTGGATAGTGACCATCAATTGACTGAATTCACTATCTGGCGAAGGGTGGGTAAATTAACTAGCAGGGCTGAAGTGACAGACTTCAAAAAGGCTAACTTCAGTGTGCTCAGGAGATTAGTTAGTGAGGCATTAAAGCTCAAGATCATTGGTGAAATGGGGGTCCAGGAAGGGTGGTTGTTCCTCAAGGGAGTGATCCTACAGGTGCAGGAGGCAATCCCATTGCGTGTAAAAGCTGGCAAAGGGGCCAAGAAGCCCTCTTGGCTGAACAGGGAAGTCCAGGAAAGCCTAAGGGGAAAAAAGAGGTATACAGGCTGTAGAAACAGGGGGTAGCTACTAAGGAACAGTATACCTCCCTGGCTTGCACTTGCAGGAAATCAGTTAGGAAGGACAAAGCAGGATTAGAATTTAGGCTGGCAACAAAAATTAAGGAGAACAAAAAGTCCTTCTTCAGGTATATAGGGAGCAAAAGGAAGATGCAGGGCAGCATAGGACCCCTATAAGACAAACTAGGGCAATTGGTGACAGAGACGGGGTACAAAGCTGATCTCTTCAATGAGTTCTTTGCATCTGTATTCCTAGACACAGACCAAGACAAATCTCCCAATTGTATCATAGATAGACACAAGAGACAACTGTTAGCACAGACTTAGTGAAGGGGTAGTTGGAGCGGCTGGACGTGTTCAGATCAGTGGCCCAGATGAACTTCATCCAAAGGTGCTGAAGGAATTGGCCAGTGTCATAGCAGAGCCACTGGCATGGCTCTTTGAGCACTCATGGTGCTCCAGTCAGGTTCCAGAGGAATGGAAAAGGGCCACTGTGGTCCCTATTTTCAAGAAGGGGAGTGGGGAGGAACCAGGAAACTATAGGCCAGTTAGTCTCACCTCTATCCTTGGGAAAACTCTGGAAAAAATCATTAAGCATCACATTTGTGGGAGCCCAGCAGGGGAAATAATGCTGAAAGGAAATCAGCACAGGTTCATTGCAGGTAGATCCTGCCTGACTAACCTTGTATCTTTTTATGACCAGATTACAAAATGCTTAGATGCAGGAGTCAAGGTAGATGTCATCTACCTAGACTTTAAGAAGGCCTTTGATACGGTATCATATTCTGTTCTCGTAAATAAACTGCCAGGCTGTGATGCAGATGATTACACGGTCAGGGGTGTGGCAAATTGGCTTAGGGGTCACACCCAGAGAGTGGTGGTGGATAGGTCAATATCAACCTGGAAAGATGTGGGCAGTGCAGTCCCATAAGGTTCGGTCCTTGGACGGTGCTATTCAGTGTCTTCATCAGTGACTTGGACGTGGAGAGCAGCCTGTCCACGCTCGCAGATGATACCAAATTATGGGGCAAAGTTAACACACCAGAGGGTAGGGAATGGATCCAGTTGTATCTGGACAGTTTGGAAAAATGTGCAGAACGAAATAGGATGCAGTTCATTAGAGGAGGGTCACTTGTATGGTCAGAGGCCTGCAGGCAAGGCCCTACAAGGAGAGACTAAGGAACCTAGATCTCTTCAGCCTTCGCAAGAGATTTTGTGGCTGCCTATAAATTCATTAGGGAAGGGCAGCAGGGAATAGAGGAGATTCTCTATTTACTAAGGTACCCCCTGGAGTAACTAGGAACAATGGCCACAAAGTGATGGAGAGCAGATTTAGGTTGAACATTAGAAAGAACTTCTTCACGGTAAGGGTTGCCAGAATCTGGAATGGGCTTCCAAGGGAGGTGGTGCTCTCCCCTACCTTGAGGGGGGCCTTCAAGGAGACTGGACAAGCACCTAGCTGGGGTCAACTGGCCCCAGTGCTCTTTCCTGTCCAGTACAGGGGGTTGAACTCGATGACCTACTAAGGTCCCTTCCAACCCTAACATCTATGAATCTATGAAACATTAGGATGAAATTTTTTTCCTAATGTTTTTGGTTTTTTTATATTTAACTAAAATATTTTTGGAATTTTTTTGGAAATTTTTATCCTTTTACAGAACAAAGAAAAAAATTAAAACTACAGCATTACCATGGAAATTAACATCACAACTGCTTTCTGCTCAGCTTCACATATATTTACCAATTAGTAGGAATCAATTTAGCTAAAAAATTGATGTATCATTTATCAATTTAGCTAAAAAATTCCCTACCTACTATCTTCAATGTACAATATTATCATCCTTCTATGGTTCTAAGAGGATCATTCAGATCTATGGTATACCCATCTCTTGAATTAATCCAATATCCAAATCAACATTTTGTTTTATTTTAATTTTCATTAACTCCATATTCTCATACTATTCTAATCTAGATGCTTCTCTTGGATTGTAAATTTTTTTATTTTTATTATTATTCAGGGATTTTTTTTCATTATGTCTTCCATTAGAAGGTACTGATCTCTCGTGAGAAATAATCAAAATCACATTTGTTGCATTTCTCATATTTTGAATAGTCATTAAGATGGACTTTGCTATGAAACTTCAGTGTGATCTTGAACAAGTCAATTCACTTTTGTCTCTGTACTTCTTTTTCTTTTTATAACTTTTGTCTCTTCTGGATATGTAAGATCACAAGATCATGCTCTTGAAAACTGTCAAGGATGGAAATTCTATGATTTCTCTAGGTAGCCTACCCAATGCTTGAGCACCTTCATAATCTTAATTTGAAAATAATAGTTGTATGTATTTCATTCATGCCCCTTTCTGAATCTGTGGTGCTAATATATATTATGTTCCTGTGCACTAGTATAATCAGCATACCTACTCTGGGACTTGAGTTGCTTCTACATAATTATTACATATTCCTCTACAAGTTCAAGCTGACCTTGAATTTTATTTTAAAATATTCCTCTTGAATAAGGCTTTGGTTTTCTGAAGCATATTAATTATAACTTGTTTATCTCCCTCTTTTCCCCAGTTATATTTATTAAAGATACCTAGGCTTGCAGGATCCCCTCAGTCACCTGTTTTTGATAATCTCAACCTAATGATCCATCACTTATGCAACAAATATTAGTCTGAAGGAAAACCAACTGCAAGTATAGTAATAGTGTACTTTACACAGAATAAGTTTAAATCCATGTAAATGTTGAGGTAAAACATTTCTTTTGCAAAGGACAGGAGTCTAATGTTGCATGCATGTCCACAAGAATAATTATGGCTGAATTTGAGTCTGAAGGCAGAGATAGTGGGTGCATGTACATGAGACATTTACTACAGTTGCCTAATTAGCTCTGCAGTAAAGTCTCAGTGCTTACACCTGCAGCCCTATTAGTCTCCAGTTAGCTAATACATGCCACCATAGGTTAGTACTTGTAAACACAAGTACTATCCTGAAGAAGTGTTATTTAGTACATGTATATACTGATGGGGCTGGCTGGGGCATGAGGGTGCTTCTGTGTGGGCTGCCTCCCATCTGAACCCCTGGGCAATCTTCTAGCTGGGACTTCTCTGACCTGACTCAACATGCTGCAGTTCTGGGTGCATGTGTAAATGTTGCGCCCAGAAGCAATGAACTGAAGCACTGGAGTTTATTCACTCAAATTAACTGCATGTGTAGATGTGCCCAGTATGACATTGCATTTAATTAATAATACTATCAATCAGTCTCCTTAATGTTAGTTATATTTACTAGATCGTCTCACTGTAAGCTAAAATTCATAAATTCTCACCTTGAATTTTAACAAGGATCTGAAGTTCAGTGTTAGTGTTATGGAGCAAGATGACGTATAATCCAAATCTGATATTGCAAGAAAGATCATAGCTAGAGGCTTGAAGAAAATATATTGTAATGTCTGTTGGAAACATTTAGAAGAAAAACATTTTCTAAGATATTTCATTTTTTTCCAAAAAGGCATTTTTCACCTGAGAAAAGAGGATGCTTGAATAGCTCTATTAATAGCATTATGAGGAAATACTACAATATTTGCCATTTTCCTTTAAGTTATAAGACTGGTTTGTGTTCTTTCAAACAATCAAGAGGATCTTGAGTCCCAAGTGGGTCTTATTTTAACTCTCAGAGACTGCAAACAATAATATGATAAATATATGAATAGTGTCCAAATATTAGGTGGTATGTTCTTTATTGCAATTTTTTCTGAAATGCACTTGCCACTAGAGCAGGGGGAAATACCTCACCTTTCAAAAAGACTTAAGAAAAAGTAAATGGTTAGGTACAAATAAATAGGTACAAGAAGGAATAAGACACAGGGCAAGGAGAAGGGTTGTTAAAGGGTGGGCAAGAGGGAGAAGGAGAAGGAAAGAACAGGATTGAGAGTAAGCAGCTTGGAGGAATGGAGAGAGAGAGAGATGAAACTTGGAGGAAGAGTGGATAAGTGTGAATGGGAACAGGAAAGAACAGTGGGAAAAGGAAAGTTTCCTTTTTGTTGGGAAAACTATTGTCTCTAGTGGGTTATGGAATAGAGAAAATCCCACACAATTTACTGATTCGTTTTGATGCACTGGCTGGGGGAGTAGTTAGCTGATTGCACGATTTCACAATGATTACACACTTAATTTATACAACACAATTTTATTTTAAAACTCTTTGCTATGTATATAACACTGCTTAGCTTTAAGAAACACCACAAACATTAAAAACACAATAATTACATATATCAGAAACAATGCTCCAAATGCACTTCCTTCCCAAACAATGCTATAAGAATTAGTGTTACAAAAACAACTACAATTACAACTAAAAGTTAAATTTGAATCAATACTGTTATTTTTCATAATATACTTACAATCCTAGAATTCCGAGAAGCCAAATACCAAAATATGGTTTCATTCCTCAGTAGTACAATTTAATGGGTTGGCCTCAGTAGTACGGTTCAATAGGCTGGCCTCAGCAATACGATTCAATGAGCTGGGCTCACCAGTGATAGGACTACGTCCCCTTCCTTCAGTCCCTTTCGGGCGCTCCGCGGCTTCAGCATGAACTAAGAGATTCGTGTTCACGGAGAGGCTTGATTAGGCGATCAATCTAATCAGACCTTATACTTGCGATTCTTCCTTCGTTGTTCTGCAAGTGAAGTCACCTCCAAATTGGGACAGTAAGTTACAGGTTTTTATTGAGTGAGCTGCCGTCATTGGGCTCCTCCTACTCAATTCATCATAACTCCCAAATTTGGGCTCGGATCTTACTCAACAGAAATTACCTTTGTTGAGCATTTTTAAATTATTCTTGGGGAGACTTCCATATCACTGTAAATACTTTTTCTTAGCAATTTGGTTAAAAGGCCTTAGGCTTTGATATCTCGGAATTTAGGACATTTACTTTCTTTGTAAAAAACTTCTAAAGGTACAATTTAGATTAAGGTTTTAAGTGAAGTCAGGACATTTCGCACGTAGCTCCAAAACAATGAGCTAGATAAGGAGATAGATCCTATCTTCTTCCTGAAACTGGCTAATGGGCAATCTTTACAAACATTCAAACTATTTCATTCAATATGACAACTATTTTTTTCAAAAAACTTCCACTCTTCCAGGTGTTACTGTTTGGCTTAATACTATCTTTGTTACAAGCCTTTGACGTGCAGTCTTCTCTCCATCTCAGATGGATAGGCCTCACATAGTCTGCCAGGTCATTTGGGAGATTGTCACAGTGATGACTGCTCTAGAGTTTAGACAGAAAAACTCATTTGGCCACAATGGATTGTAGTCAATTGTTTTGTGTACATGTCTATTTGTGGAAGGGTATGTTAAAATCATTTTCTCCCTTCCACTAATCTAACAGAGTTTTAGAAGCCAAAAATTATAAGTCACATTTTGGGATGCAGCTCCTTAATTCTTAGTGTGAATAGCTAGATGCATCACACTGATGACTGGTACAAACCCTGTATAAACCATTTGTAGATAAGGAGCAGCAGGGGGAATAAAGGAGAATATATGCTGCAAGACTGTAACACAGATCATCCACTCCACAGCTGCTACTTCAGCTTATGGGCTATAATAATGACTACAATATTCCACAGTCTTTTATAAGCACGGATCTTGAGTTCTTTTGGGAAGTGTCCTTATCAGATTTATAGTTAGCTTAGTGTTGATAGAGGGTTTTGCATGGATTGTCTGAATGGCACCGCATCTTCAACAGAACATAATGAATCAACACATTAGAAGGTGTCTCCCAAGAATTCTGAATCAATCTGTACCAATTTGTCTCATGATCACATTGTGGAAATACACTAATACTAATTTTCTTTTATACACAGCATGTGTTTTAAAAAAAAGAAGGAAACTTGAGTTACACCATAATGAAATGACTTTCCTAAGGTCATCCAGAAAGTTAGTGGCAGCGGCAGAAACAGAGTAGTCTCTCTCAGTCTCTGCTCCACGCTCTGTTCAACAGGCCAGTCTGCCCATCTAGAATTAAGATAATTAGAGATAGTAAAATGACATGTATTTTCCCCAAAATACAGGGAAAAAAAATCATTTTTCCCCCTGTATTTATAGTTTCCATTGCATTAGTATTTCCAGCATTGCATTGTTGTACTATTAATATTGGAATTATGAAAGTTGTCCTGTTACTGGGGCTTGCATTCCCAGTCATCAATTTTGCTCCACTCTGATGTCCCAGTCTTTCAAGACTTCTGCATATAAATGGCTCTTCTATGCATGGAGAGATTGAAAGACCATCCATCTCTCCTCACTGTAAAATTTACAAGCAAAGTGAGGTGGGAGTAAAATCAATAGTTCAGGTTTGGGTGTTTTTCATTATATAGTAAACCAATGTTTACTGTTACATCTGTTATTTTTCTAGCAGGCATTTAAAGATAAATGTCTGTTTTAAAACTATCACTGAAAACCCCAGCTTTATCATATCAAATGATATAACACTAGCATCTAATTCCTTTAGAGGAAAGCAACAAAGTAATGATAAACCTTTTCAAAGAACATTAAAAATCAAAACGAACCAACACATTTGAAGAAAACAAATGGATGTGTCAGTAAACTATTTTTATTGCGATACCTATGATCCTGAATTTATTTCTCTAACATATGCATCTTTCTGACAAATCTATGGATTTTAGCGTATAAATGACTTAAAGGCTCTGTCTGTATGCACTTTTGAGGAGAGGGGAGAAGTATGAGTGAATTGATATATGCTGAAGATATTTTTTCATGCTGTGGATGGATGTAACTTTCAATCACCTTAAAAGGGTAGGGTTAGTTGCCACTTGGGACCATACATCAGTTGTGCGATTTAACTATTATGTCTACAAGCCCCTGTAGTTGTATAAATAAACTAAATCATTGTAACAATAACCTTGAACAAAATAGGATTAAAATTACAACAGGTTTACTTCACTTTTACAGTCATAGGAATATGAGAGTTATATTGAGCCAGATTATACCAATATCATTTCATACCAGTATCAAATGATAACAGTTTTGGTAAAGTGTCAATCTAACTATCTGTTACACCACATAATAGAAGTTTGTTGCTTAAAACATTACAGCGGATAACATTTGCATAGTGTTTTATTAATATTTTAATAAGTATTCCGTCCATCAGATCTAATAAATAAATCCATTTTCAGGCAAATATTTCTATTTTTCCCCAGTTTTCATTCAAGTTGCTTAGTGAAGCTGTAGAATAGATAAGATGAGGATTCATGCTTTGCAAAACTGATGAATGTGTCCATGTTTTCCCAGTGTGATTATGTCCTCTAGGCAAAGAGAGGTAGATAATACAAAGTGAAAAGAATTGTCTCATTCTATCTGAAAGAGCAATTGAAAAGCAGCCTTAGGTAATTGCAAAAGATTTAATATTACAGCATAAAAAATGAAATATTGAACCCATTACATCTCTCTTTAAAATATAGAAGATTAAATTCATATTTTTCTTATTATTTGTAGAGGGGTTTATATTTTCTCTCACTATTCTTAAAAGCCTTTAGGATGGAATCCAGCAGCAGCCTACATTACTGTATATTAGGTTTCCTGCTATAGAAGTATCTGGCTTTCTTAATTTGATATAAATCATCCCAAGAATATCAAATAACACTAAGGGCTTGTCTTAGACTCAAAGAAGCAAAAAAAAAAAAAAAAAAAAGAATATGAGCTGAGCTGCAAGCTATGTTCTTATGAAAAGGCAGACTCTCACCACAGAATTTAGATCTAGATTCAGATTTTAGGAAAGAGGATAATAGCAAAGATTTGTAGGAAATTCATATCTAATGGTTTAGTCATGACACCAAAATATTTTTTCTTGCCCAATGCCCAGACTAGATAACTTCAAGTTTCTTTCCTGGCCTTGTGAATCAATTTTATGATCCTTGTCCTTGTTTCCAAGACTACTACCCTCAACACCTCTGCACTATACCTCTTTCCATCCTTGCCTCTCCTCAATCCTTCACAGGCACCAGCACCATCATTCTTTATCTTCCCTCCTACTCTTTCCTATTCTTACTTTTATCCCTTTTTCTAGGCTTCCGCTTCACCGACGGTAAGTTCCCTATCCCTATATATCAGGTTTCCCTTTCTCTAGTCATACCTCACACCTTGTCTTACTCAGTGCTGTGAAGTGATGGAGAAGCATTTGTAGGGTTGAAGAAGCTGGCCAGAATCTGTTGCGTAGATAAAGGAAGCTCCCTTGCACATATTTACCCTGGTGTGTGTGTGTGTGTGTGTGTGTATACACACACACCCACACACACACACACACACACACACGTAAATACACATACACACACTATAAAGAGACAGACATACAGAGTAAATATATTTACATGCTTAAAATGTACATAAAATTCTACATCTATAACAAAGAGGAAAAAAATAACATTCTTAATTTAAATTAAGCTGAGGCTAGGAAGGCCTTTTAAACTTCAGCTTATCTTCAGAATTAATACTTTCAATGGTACAAAGAGAAACAAGGCAGCTAACTCCTACTAAATTTCAATGCAAGTTCATAGCCTAACTTCTTATATCTTTGCTAGTTCCTCCATCCGCATAGAAACTTATAGCTGAAAAGTTGAGAGAGGCTTTCCTATAGTAATATTAGGAAGTATCATTATAATTAGAAACTTGCAATGAAATCTTAATGAGTAACATGAGATAATACATCATAATCTAATATAATGATACCTATTAGCATGTTAGAGCTCAACTCATCAGTGGTGTACTTCTGAATACTTCTCTTCATTTTTATGATTTTTTTTGTAATTTAATGGATGGGTGTAATCATTGAAAAGAATGAAAGAAATACCTGATTACATAGTGACCCTGGCACAAGGTAGGACATAATTAATTTGTCAAATAGGACAAGGTCCAGTTTACAAATGGTAGTATCCACCAGGCTCCAGGGGTGGCCATGACACCTCCTAGGGGCCACACAGCACCTTCCCCACCTTGGCTTTACAGGTACCCTGTCCTTTCCTCCTTCCTGCCATTGATGTAGTTGGTTAATTTGGAAAAAGGGAGGCTGCCTGATCTATCTGTCAGCCAGCAAGTCCCTCCTGGACCCTGCTGGTCTCAGCCTTGCCCTTCTTGCCCCTCAAACACTAGGTAGGCCTTCTTGGCCCATCCATGGGGCCCCTGTAGCCATGCCTATGCCTTGCACATGTCAACAGCTAATTATTCTAGAAGCACCACACCCCCTACAAGGTCAGACTCTCTCACCCTTGTTGGGACTTCTGCTTTTCCGTCTTCTGTCCCCTTTCTCTCACTGGGCCTTCTCCAGCCTAGGCCCACCACACTGGACCTGGCTTCTGGGCTCCAGCCCTATCAGTTGTTGGTATCTCTGGGACCCTGACCCTTGCATCTCTCATTCTGGGCCCCTGGCCCTGGATAGTGCCCTTCTTTAGGTGCTGGGGCCCTGGCCCTATCACTGCCTCTCCTGAGCTACTGGGCCTCTGGCCCTTTTCTCACTCCTATCCCCCACCCCTAGGGCTATTCTGCAGCTTGTGCCCTGTTCCCTGTAGGTTCAAGTCTCATGTGCCACACCGGCACTCTAAGACATCTAAACCTTCCCTACAGTCCCAAATCTGGTCCACCAATCAAAACTCAAACCAAAACCATAAGCCCCCTGGCCACAGCTAAACTCTTAATCTACTGGCTGTATGCCAACCCCTACTCATCTGGGTCTTAGTTCTCCACCAGCCCTTAGTCCTTATGTAACAACACCAGCATAGCAGGACCTCCATTAGTCACCAGGGCAACTGGCTTTTCTTTCAGCAGTGCTGTTTCTCTAGCAATCTCCAAGGTCAGACTGAC
This sequence comes from Alligator sinensis, assembly GCF_000455745.1. Taxonomy (NCBI): domain Eukaryota; kingdom Metazoa; phylum Chordata; order Crocodylia; family Alligatoridae; genus Alligator; species Alligator sinensis. Next base: position 1,789,112 of record NW_005841978.1, on the reverse strand, counting down.
TGCCCTGGTTCAGGTCCTAGGCTTATATACTCCTGAGTCCTGCCCTCTTCTAACCATGTGACTCCCCTGAGCCAGCTACAACTGTGTCCCCTTTATCCTGTTGGGCAGCTCATTGCCTAGGCAGCAACATTTCCTTGCTACCTGACCTAACAGCTGATCACTATTTTGGTGCCTGGGGTCTAGCTGTCACTGTTGGCAGTTGATTTGTTCTTTTAGCTGCTAGCCCTTCCTAGGCCAGCTCACCCAACTGCAGTCTTTTTTACCCTTAAGTAATAAGAACTGTAAGCCCCAAGTAACACAACAGAAACAAAATACTTTTTTTTTTTTAATGAAATGGGTAAGGTTGGAGGTTGAGACCATGTAACAAAACATGTTTATTATTAGTAGTATTAATAATAATTTATTATAATTATTAATATTATATTATAATATACGATCATATTAGTTAATAATAATAATAGCAGCACAATGCAGGGGATCTTCCTTTATTGTCAGAGAACTGGTCAGCATGGCCTGAGTTAGAGTTTCCTCCTCTGATTTCTGCTATTTTATAATAGCAATGAATGAGGAAGAGTTGGGAATATTCTGAATGTATTTGAAATATATTGCATTTTTAGTTATTTTCTTGTTAATCTGAAGATCAAAGACTGATGATAATAGTAATCAGAAAGATAATAGCAGACAAGCAAAGCCTATTCTGGAAGCTAGTTTCAGAAAATAATTCTACCAGCTTAACATGATATACTTGTATATCTGTCTGAAATATATTTTCATGGAGCTCCTGACACAGGATCATTTTTGTAAAAAGGCAATTTGTTCAATATGTTTGATTTGCATATTTTTGTAAATATCACGTTTCATTTGCCATGTTCATAAGGGAGTTGCCGAGGAAGCTTCCATGACTCGTTACAAGAGTTAATAATTTTCCTTATTGTAAAAGGCTCCAACACTTATAATACATCAGCTTCCCATACCCAACCTGGGGCGATCTGCCACGCACCAGAGCACATGTGTAGGGGTGTGCCCGGGGACAACTATCAGTGGCACAAATCAGTGCCTCTGCTTCTTGTCCCTGGGGAAACACAAGTTTCTGCTTGTAGAGATGTGCCCTCAAAGACTTTCATAATACATTTAAAAATGAGAGCAAGGAGGTGATAACATGACTTGAAACACTTGACTTCTTCCCAGTACTACTGTTATCCCACTTCTCACCCATATCCTACAGTTGAGCAGGACCTGGACAATACTTGGTTCTGGCCCAGAGACAAAATTGGCTTTGAAAATGCAGGAAATGCTTTTACTCCCTGTTTTCTTTCTTTTGATTCTCTGTTGCTCTTTCTAGAACCAGGCTGTCTTCTCTGATTGCCTTTCTATTCCTCTGGGCTAAGGCAAAAGTTTTACATAAACTGGTTTAAGTGATCAAAAACTGGTTTAAACCTGTAATAGAACAGAAGTTTAGTGCACACAACTCAGTTTCAAAATGGCCAAAATTGGTTTAAGATAAACCTGATTGAATGTAGTATCAGACTCAACTGATTTAAGTCAACTGGTTTGTGCATCTTCTGTCCCAGAACCCTTCTTAGTTCAAGTTAAATCACAGTCCCCCAGGATCCCAGCATGCTTCACAGCCCCAGGCTGGGCTGTGCCTTCTGGTTGAGCAGAGCAGGGTTGGCCTTGCCCCTCTGCTCTCTAGCCAGAATAGAGAAGTGAAGGCTGTCTGACAAGGGGGTAGGGGTGGGAAACCCAATTGGGAACACAGCTCTGTCTACCTGGTGGGGGCAGAGCAACCCCTCTCAGGCATTTCTTCCTCTCCCCAAACTTGCTCCTCAAACAGCAGGGGGCATGACCAGCCCCCATGGCAGCCTAAAGCAAATGGGGGGGGGGAGGGAGGGGGCTTAATCCCCCCCCTCCCTCCACTTTTTCATGAGCATGGAACTGCTACATAGGGTCACCAAGCTGGGCCATGCATGTTGGAGCAGGCTGGGGACTGCAGCCCATGGCTCAGCCAGCCCTACACTAGACTACACCTTCCCCCAACCCAAAGCAGAGGCACCTGTGTGCAGGTGGCAGAGGCTGACCTCAGTGCTGCCAGAGGAGATGCAAAACCCATGAGGAGGACAGAGCAGGGCTGCAGGAAGATCCCCAGCTGCTGCTAGATGAGTCAGCTCATTAGAGCCTGTTTGCTTTGTATGGCAATTAATGTCACCCTGCTGTAGGGACACATCCAAAGTCCACACCTCTCCAGGCAGGGGAGATCTGTCGCTGACTTTAGGCAGGCTGGCATGGCATGGGGCTGGGTGCTGCTACAAGGCTCTGGCATCTGAAGAGATGCCTGTGGGCTCCACTCTGGGAAGGGACATGGTTTGCCCAGAGAAAGGCTCAGCCTGCTGCCTGCAGCCTCAAAGGGTCCCCAGGGGCCTGTTCTGGTGGCAACAAAATGCCATTGTTTTCCTTGAAGCTGGGAATTTGCCCGCTACATTTGTCCACGTGTGGGAATGGCTCCTGAACCCTTTGCCCACCCAAGCCCTACCACAAGCCATGCTCAGTGCTGTTGGGTGTGGCTCTCAGTGTTCATAAGAGAGAACAGAGAGCTTGTTATAAACACACGCATGGGGGTTAAAAAAACAAAAAAACAAAATTAGCTGAGACTTCAAAATGCTCAATAAAAAGAGTGGTTCTAGAAACTGCCATAAATAATAGCAGCCCGTGACATGGTGACTGAATTATCTTCCTTCCCTCCCCCCTCCCACTGCATTCCCTCATCACACCATTGATCAATTATTATACAGGCCTCCTTGAGAGAAACCCACTTCACTGCCTTGGTGAAGGGAAGCTGCAGCACTGATTGGAGACTCCAACCAGCCCCAGCCCCAGGTAGAGATGCTTGTGGTTGCACTCTTGTATAGCTTGAATGTAAATTTTTTTTTTTTTTTTTTTTTTTTTTTTTACACGCTAATCTCTTAACCCTTTTTAAAAATAACTTAGACTTATCTAGAGGCAGTTGGATGGCAGCTGCCATCCAGCTGTTTTCCCTTGCCCATGTAACTTATAAAGAAACAGCAAAAACAAGTTATTCTTGCATAGTTTGTAAATAGTTGACATTTTGATGTTTTCATATATTCTCAATTTTTACTAGTCTGTTTTAAGTAGGTCACCCCAGCCATCCTGTATATAATCCCAGATCCCTACAATGCAGCCTATTTTCAATCCAGAAATCCCCATGCAGGAAAGATTTATTAACATCATTTTTCTCCCTGGCCCCAAGACCTTTTTCCTTTTGATACTGCCAAATCTAATTTCCCAATCTTGGCTGTTAGAGTGTGTTACTATTTGCTAGATTTTATTTGGCAGAAAGCCCGACATAGGAGTAACAGGAATAAACTCTTTCTGCTTAGGGAATGAGTTAGATACAGTCTCTCAGATAGGAGTTTCTAATATTGGTTTTTTAATCTAAAAATCCCCATGTTAATGCCATATGAATGAGGAAAAGAAATTCTGCATGAGGGTTGATCATAACATGTGGTTTAAATAGATTAGCCTGTCTCATAAAGGATGTCTAACCTACATATCTAACTGTTAAAGAGGCTTCAAAAAAGTACAGCAAGTAGAGGGAAGAGGAGTGGCAGTGAGTTGTGGGAAAGGAGAATTATTTGGAGAAGGGGATAAATGTTTTTTATTTGGGGTTTATTTGGGGGGGGGGGAGGTGTTTAACAACAGTATATAGGGTAGATTGATTTTAATTACTAAAAAGGGGGCATCAATTCCAGAACATAAAACATTAGCTTTGAATAGCAGGATTGAGCAGAAAGAGAAAAAGATAGAAGGGAGAGTTTACAAGTTAGATTCTTGTCTAAGGATTCACAAGATCAGGGATCAATTTTCTTTGTCATCAATGTGTTGTGTGAAACATTTGACATGTCACTTTGGGTATGTCTGCACTGCAATCAAAGGTACAACTGCAGCTTATAGAACTATATACCAGCTTGCTTTAACTAACTAGGGAGAATTAGTTCATATTACCACACATACCTGAGATAGCATGGGTATGTCTATATGGGCTGCATTTATGTCTCTGACTGCAGGGTAGGTATATTCTTAGTTTCTTTGATTCTTGCTATAACAAGCCCCTGATACTTTTTCATCATATTACTGTTTGCTAAAATGCATCCTGTTTTACCAAACTATGAGTGCCTCATTCTTTTATATACTTAACTTCACACCATATCTAAGAGGTAAGGAAGTACTATTATCCCAATGTTTACAATCTGATGGTCACAACCCTTATTATAATGTCCATTACAAATGGTCAAAGAATAGCAATATTTCATCTTGTTGTAAAACATATTTGTCAAAACATTAATTTCATTTTACTGAGGGAAAACTCCCAAACACTTTAACTTTCCCTTTTCATAGTCATACCTTCTTTTTCCAGTATTTCAGAAAATAAGACATTCTTTTAATGTTTTTCCTCAAAATAAAATCAGGAATTGAAAAAAACAGGCATGTAAGCAGCTCAGAGCCTGAAATGCAGCCTGAATGGAAAGGATAGTGGGGTGTACCTGCAAGAGAGAACTTATAAGCCATAGCAAATATCTTGTGTAGTCCTATACACTACTGAAAATGGCATATAAAATGCTACCATTCTGGACTGGTAGTATTTTAGACCCATTGTGTTGCGGCCTATACAGTTATACCGTGTATAGATTTATGATGAAGTTGGCCCTAAACTGTTAGCAATTTTGATACACTTTTATCGCATGGGAATTTGATACATAACAAAGTAAATTCAGAATTATAAGTAGTGATTCAATATTACCAGGTGGCCTCTTTACTTAAAATACACTGCTGCAAAGCAGACCTAAATAAGGCATAAAATTCTACTCAAGTGGCTGGTTTTAGCATAGGAAATGTCTTCATTAAGTACAGAGTTAGCTCTTTATCATTCACCTTTATAAGTATCCACACTAGAGGCATACTATAGTCCTGCATTATCAAACCATAGTTGAAGGCAAAAAGAAGCATGGCCATAGCATCCTTGCTCATTAGCCATTATTTTCTTGAAAGTTGCAGATTAGAGTACCTATCACAATGCTTTAAACCAGTGCAGGTTAGCAAGGTCAGAGAATGAATAGGCATGTAGACATCAGCTGCATGTATAAATTCAAATGATCTGGGAGATTTCCCCTGGTTTTGTTTTCCTGGTAGAAAAGCTTACCTATAGGTGCCTGCACACACATTTGGATGCTGAGCCTCTGCGGAATAGAGTCTGTAGTGCAGATGCTGCACAGCCAGGGAGCACCTGAACATGCATCTGACCATGCTCTGCAGGCTCCCCAGGCAGCCTGGTGACAGATGGCAGCATTGTACAGGTGAGCCCTGATTGGCTGACCCAGACTACTTTGAGTCAGCCTGTCTCCCTGTAGCACAGTGTGAGGAATGTGAAGGGGCATGTTCTGTTCCCTGCTCAGCTGGAGCAGTAGAGTCCAGCCTGATCAACACATAATCTCCCAGGGATGGGGAAGGGAGCATAGGAGCAAAGCACCCTGGGATGTTGGAGGACAGTGTTGTGACTCCTCACAGAAAAGAATGGATACAGAGATCTGGTCTCCCAGGAGAAACTCTTCTGGGATCAGTTTATCCCTGGTTGTTCCCTGGAGTAGTCATTTTCCCCTGAGAGAAAAATCCTGAATATCTGTATAATTGTGGTCTCTCCTAGGAGACCAATGGCTCTCCCAAGAGAAATTTAAGGTCTGTTTGTGGCCTTAGCTTTTTCCAGCTCACAGGTAGTCTTTCTGTGGAACGGATGTGGTATGTTTGTGGGTACATAGGCATTAGCTGCTGCCTATATTCAAGTTTTTGTCCAGGGCTGAAGACTGAAGTCAATCTAGCACTAAGCAATAGTTCTAAATACAAGGGTGTCATAGGTATTGTCCATGGGCCAAATCTGGCCTACCAAGCCCTATCATCCAGTTCATCATGCTGCCTATGAGTACCAGAGCAGTCTTCCACCCCACATGCAGCAAGCACTGGTCCCAACCCTGGCCTTATGCACTGCAAGTGGTGCATGAAGCCGGTTTAGTGTGTTTCCAAGCAACACACAGGACCAGTCCAGGCAAGTCTTGCATGTTGCACCCATGCTGGATTGTCCTGGTACACTGAATCTAGGGCTGGTCCAGATCAGATGCACAGACTAGCCCCTTATATCAGATCCAGTGCATGGGATTTGTTTGGTGTCAGTTCCATGTTCATCATGTGCCCCAGAGCACACATGCTCCATGAGCATGGTGGGACAGGGCTGGACACAGTGCACTCACTGCATACAGCATGTGGGGCTGGTCTGGGGCATGCACTGGCTCCAGTGCATGGGGCCGGATTGTTGGCTTGATCCACTCTGCAGACTAGCTCCCCTCCCTCTCCCCACCCCCCTTTATCTGACTAGGTAAGTTTGATATCCCTCATCTAATATATTGCATTTCTGGAATAACCAATTTCCCTGTAATTGTATGCATCTGGCAAGTTACATAATCCAAACTTTAAGCATCAATTAATATTGTTTATCAATTCAAATCCCCAAAACAAAAGAAATCAAACTGTTAAGAAGTCCTTTTTGATTCCCACTGGCGCACAGTCTATTTTTATTCACTCTCCCCATTCTCACTAACAGCACATCAAAATCTTTTCATTCCAAAGGACTCTGAATGTTATAGTTTCCTCTGGTGGGAGAGCCACAGGCATAGAGGCAGCAAGCAGCTCTATCAGGAGGGGTGGAATAAAATACATTTTGTACAATAATACAGTACTATTCTTTAAAAAAGAAAAAAAAATAAGTGTCATGGGGCCTTTTATGTGCACACAAACCAGCCAGGATATTGATTTGTAAGATCTGCTATGACAGACTTAGAGTAAACTGCATGGATTGTGTGAACAGGGTTCTTTTAAAAACAAGTTTATAATGTTTTAAAAGAATATTTTTAAGATGAAAAATAAGGTGCGCTGTTTCAGTTTTGGATCAGTGCATGGTAATAGGGCTTCTCCAGTGTTATTTTCTGAGACCTCCCTCATATCATACAAGGAAGGATAAAGTAAAGGGTGCGGAGGTAGTTTTGTGAAAATACGTATATACAATAGATGGATTGGTGTTACTTCTGAAAAACACTGCCATTTAATATGAAATTATCCATAGAAAATGCTTTAACATGCTCCACTACAAAGGGCAGAAAAAATTACTTTTGCTTTTTTTCCTTCTGTTTCCAAATTGTCCATAAACACATCATGAATTTCTCAATGTCTTGATATTATATACTATATGCATTCAACAAATGAATATTCATCTGCTGATTGCCCAGGAATAGTTTCTTTCTACTAGCATTCAGTACTCAGAGATAGTTTTAAACTCGTTACTGTAGACTGAATATGTACATCAAACATCAAGCACTGTTCTGATTCCTGAGTGGATACACAGTATGCCCGTGCGAAGTGGCAAGTGATTCAGCTGATTTGGAGTGACAGTGATTCAATTCGGAGGTTTGAATCACTGTCCCAATTCAGTTTGGCTGAATTGGATCTGAAGATTCGGCAGCAGTCCTCACCACACTGGACGTAGCAGCCTCCAGCTGGTAAGTCTGTTGTGGTGGGCAGAGGGGGAAGAGGAGGGGTGTGTGGTGGGGGGCAGATCAACGCCCCCACAGTGAGGAAGGGATTGGGGCTGGGACAAGCTACCTAGCTGGGGCACGGGGGGG
>NW_005841978.1:1748553-1781150 GCF_000455745.1 Alligator sinensis | reverse complement strand
CGGGGGGGGGCAGGGGGGGGGGGGTGCGATACAGGCACAGCTCACTCTGGGTGGAAGGAGGCAAGCAGCAGCAGGGCATAGCTCCCTGCATCCCACATGCCCCCACCCCAGCTGGGCAAGTGGCAACAGCATCTGCCCCCCTGCCCCGGCTTGTCAAGTGGCAGCAGTGCCCACATCCCGCGCCCCCCTGTCCTGGCTGGGCGAGTGGCAACAGCACCTACCCCAGCTGGGCAAGCAGTGGCAGTACCTGCATCCCACGCTCCAGCTAGGCAAGTGGCAGTAGTACTAGCATCCCACACCCCAGCTGGGCAAGAGGCAGCAGAGCAGAGCCCCCGCTCCCAGTGCTGCTGCTTCCCCACCTCACACCCCACCCATACCCCTCCCCAAGTCCCACCCCCACACCCCAGCTGTCCCAGCCCCACTCCCTCCCTCTCCAACACCCCTTCCCTTCCCCCTCCACCCACCACAGCACAGCACAACTTACCAGCTGGAGGCAGCTGTATCTAGCATGATGAGGACTGCTGCCTGTTTAATCTATGGCTAAATCGCTGAAGTGATGCTGAATCTTTCCCACATCAATTTGGAGCTTCTAATTGGTCTCCTGATTCACTTCAGATTCAGAGATTTGGCTGCTGAATTGGGTCGAATCTCTTTCTAATGAAATCAGCTACCGAAGCTTCGCATAGCCCTGATACATAGTAACCCCTTATAATCAATCTTTTGCTCTGAACAGTCTCATTTATACAATTGTAAATTCACTTCCTATAAGTATTATAAGATATTAACTTAACATGACTGATTTTTAAAAAATCCTGACAGCTTTTGTGTTCGCAAAAATACTTTTCTTTCTGCCTCAGTGGAGAAATTAGAACCTCTGCCCTACCCAGTTTGGTCCCTGCTCTCTCTCATGAGGTAACCCTATCACCAAGAGCATGAAGAAAAGCTGGTCTAAGGTTATACAGGCTTGTTTTGTAATTGCTAACCTATGTATATCAATTTACTCATGTGAGTAACTCCAGTGTCTTCAATGAGAGAACTCACATGCATGTGCATAAGAGTTTTCCAATGTCCTCTGAACCTTGCACTATGTTGTTCCAGTCCTAATTTTAGGGCACCCTTCTATTTTTTTCTGTGTAAAACTAAACAAGATTGGAACATCTACATGGTCAGCTAGGTAAAAAAATGCCACTTATGTGCACCATTGCTATGTGCATTAACCTACACACATGAATGGTTATGTTTACACACAGAAGTATTTGTAGAACACAATTTATTTCTAGGTGCTACTTTAACACTGATAAGTAACAATTAAATGAAGTCAAATAACACAAATATTCTAAATGTAGTCAAAACAAACCTTTAAGCATATCTAAAGATCATTGACACCCAATCTAGTTATGCAGCTACTTAAACTGTAAGCTCTTTGGGCTAAGGTCTGTCTTTTTGTTGTTTATTCAACACTGAAGACAACAGCCCCGAGACTAGATTCTACCACAAAATAATCAGAAAATAATAATTATATTATTCCCTACTCACATAGCTTCTGTGCCATTCCAAAATGCACACAAATCCCTAACTAGTACAGTCTTTCTTGTTTTGACTTACATTTGTTTAACTTAAAAGCCATCTGAATTACTCTTTGAACATTGGTAATAAAACAAACTCACTGTCAGATGTAGACCTCATGGGCTCCATATTCAAATATTGACATGCATGGCCCATTGCCTACAAATAAAACTTTGTGTTGAGAAAAGTAAAGCAAACTCTAACAAGCAATGTAAGCCTGATAGACTAACTGGTGTGCATTTGAAAATATATTTATTTTTCTCTATTCAGTCTCTCAGGTGCCATGCGATTAATATTAAGCTTAATCTTGTGGGGTGATGTACTCAACAAAATCCATGGGAATTTAAGATGCTTAACACTATAGGGTTTTTATAGACATGCTGTGGGAGGCAGGGAGGTGCTTTAATTAGTGAAGCTTTGAGAGCTGTGCTAATTGAAAACACACAGAGAATCACATGAATCAGCATCCCCAGGCTGAAAAGTGGCAGTGGGGCACTTTGAACTAAAGCTCATCAAACGAGCTTGAGTTTAAAGCACCCCACCACCATTTTTCAGCATGGGGATACTGATACATGTGACACCAGAATCTGCTGGAGCGCAGTAATTACCATGCTTCAGCAGACGCAATGAATCAAGTCTGCTCCAGTGCACTGTAAATACAGCACATCAGAGCAGCCTCCCTGCATGTGTATAGGAGCCCTTAGTGCCTTGGTGTATTAGGCCTGTTAACAAAGGGTTTAAATACTTCAGCAGATTTTAGCACTTCCAGTGGATACTAAGTTTTTATTTGAAATTGTGTTGGTTTTCTTACATTCAAATAGACTCATCTATGAAAAACAATAGTATCTTGTGTTATCTCCAACTTGATACTCAAATAAAATATATAAGCTGGATCTAGATGAATTTTAGGAATGTTTCCAAATTGATGATAAGACATGGAAACAATAATGAGGGTGTAGTTATATGTTACAAGCAGTATGTGTTAACTTTAAGGAAAGTTAGGTTGTTGTTAAAGTTAGCATGTGCTGGGAGCAGCTCCACATTCGGGGTTAAAACCCTCTGTAATGCAACCAGCTTTGACCTGTCACTAGAAGTCTTGCAAAGAGAGCCGTGGCTAGGAGTTGACCACCTGCTCTGTGCCTCTCCTGCTTGCCAGCTCTCTAGCAGCAAAACGCATGCATAGAGACTCCTGTCAAGGTCAGCCTAGATTACCTTCCTGTCCACATCAATAATGAAAAGGTTGAACAAAATAGGTCCAAGGACAGAGCCTTGAGGGACCCCACTAGTAATGTGTAACCTTAGCAGAGACGGTATCTGTAAACTCAGCATTCTTCCTAATCATATGACACAATATGCTTTCCAAGTGTTTTGGTGAATATTAATGTAAATGTTTGTGCAATCATTTATTGACAACAGTTTTGCTTTGAAACATTTTTGCAAAAATAGATTTGCTTGTATACATGTTTACAGAAAGTGAATGAAAGAGTCTGAGAGTACTTTGACAAACTCTTCCTCCCATTAAAAAAAGTATGGAATCTTTAAAATCCACACAGAATCGGATTTCAATTTCCAGTAATGAATGTTTTACAACCAAGAAGAAAATAATATCTATAGTAGAGCAATAGTTCTTACTGGAACTGTCGCTTCTAGTTCAGGAACAGCTGCAAGCAAGATATTGACTAGTCATTGACTGGAAAGACTAAAGGATACTGAAAGACTGGTTACTGAAAATATAGGATAATTCACTGGGAGTGAAAAATAATATTCTTTAGATGCTGAATTTCTCAGAATAGGTACTTTCTACCTGGAGTATTAGCACCCATCTTCATAAATAGCAGGTTTTGTGGGAGGATCCAAGAACCAGCAAGGATTAAGGAGGACTCATGAACAGATGTCTAAGGCGATTGTTCTCAACCTATTTAGATTTAAGGCATACTCGATTTTTTTTTTTAAGTTAGTAGCATTCTCTGCAGATTCAAGCAAAGGGATCCCCTCCTTTTCAGCAAGAAGTGGGAGATGTTTTCTCCCTGACCCTACATGAAGCCCAGGGACCTCCATTTGAGAATCACTGTTCTGGATGCTCCAGTTTTTGCAATGATCAGCTGAGACACTTGAAAGGGACCTGATTTTCCAGAAGTACTTTCCTTCTGTTCTCTGAAGACTAGGGCCCTTACCTACATGTAAGGACGTTTCTAAATCACTGGTGACAAGGTGCCTCCCTGCCCAATAGGCTCTGTCTCTCTCGCTCTCTCTCTCTTTGTCTTTCCCTTGCTCTCTCTCAGACTCTCTCCAGGATATCCCAGCCCAGATTTTCAGCTGAATTTCTGAAATTAGATAATGCAAAGCAACAGGCAATAGGAACAGATGGACCAGGAGGTTTTCTGGAGCTGCCTTCTGCCTAGACGCTCCTGTCCCTTTGAAGTCCTCAATCCATTCATGCTCTTTGATTGATGAAGGAGAAAACTTTCAGCAGGGTCCTGCTCCTGGGAACTTTTTCTGCTGTCTTATGGAGGGCTGCTCCTCCTTACACTTGGTGCTGGCAAGGGCAGCACCATTCAGGGTTAAACCCATCTGCTACCAGTGCAGATCATCAGTGGACTCCAGCTTCCCCTGCCAGGGCCTGTCTCTCTGCTGCAGCTGCTTACTCTTCTGCACATCCTACTGCTGAGAGCCAGCCAGCCCAGGGAACAGCCACAGGGAAGAGCCAAACTACTCCTCCATGAAACTGGCCCATCCTAGGCCTCCTGTCAAAGTAGGTATGTTTGGGGGTAGTAGGTCTGGGAGTCATGCTGCCCTGTCCATCCAACACCAGTTACTTCACAGGGATGCAGTACTGCACAGGGATGTGCTGGGCACAACCTTCCTGGAAACAGAGGTGCATAGGACAGTTCCATTTGCCCTCCCCTCTGTGCCTGTTTCTGGGAGATGCCACAAGGGACCAGACCAGGAAGGGTTACAAAAGGACTGGGGACTTCTGTCTGCTTTAGAGTTATCTGAGAAACTGGAAACATCTGTCCTCACACCTCATGGAAACACCTGTCCTTACTGCAATAAGACATGTGAATCTAGAATTGGGCTATGGAGACACCTGTGGACTCACTATTAAGATCCTTGGAAAACCATCTTACTCATTTGCAAGTGATCACCCATCATCATCATCAGAGTTATCTGAGAACTCTAATGCAGGCAGGAGTGGACACGTATGCCGGAGCTCTTTCTGGTCATGTTGCAGCACCCCTAAAAGGGTTTTGTAGCATCCTGGCATGCCACCGCACCCCAGTTGAAAAGCACTGATTTAAGGAAAGATTAACATTGCAGATGGATATTATAAAAATAAAATGGATGAAAGAAATCTCTAAATATAGCAGGAGTTTCCTTAAGAGCATCCAGGGCCAGAAAGTTAGACCAAATGAGATTCAATGAGACTACATTTAGATCATTCCTATTTAAATGGATGCAATTTTTCCTTTTTTTTGCAAGAACTTCAAAACCAGAGATCACCTACCAATTACATCTAGGAGTATTATTATTTAGTTGAACTTATAAGTTAATAGATACTTGAGAGTGCAAAAGAAGGCATATTTCCTGCCTGAAGTCTTCAGCTATAGAGCAGAAAAAGTAGCACGGTGTTGTGGTAAAAATACACCATGACCTAGGCCTCTCTTGAGTAATAACCGTATGAGCCCCTCATGATCCCTTGTGTAAGAAGTACGAGGCCTAACGACTGAGTTGTGGGTTTCTTTTCTGTATGAGCCCCTCATGATCCCTTGTGTAAGAAGCACAAGGCCTAACGACTGAGTTGTGGGTTTCTTTTCCTTCTTGCTTGCTCTGCATTTTGTAACCGTATTGAACTAATGCCCTGAAGTTATACTAAGGTATAAGGTTATTAGAAGACATTAACTCTGCCGCAGTTCCCCTTTTCTTCTGCGCATGCGACAGAACTTTTTGCCGCAGTTCTGCTTTTTAAATACGCATGCACTAAACTTGACAGGGGATACTAACCAATAGCAAACTAAACCTCGCCCATAAGATAAGACGTAACACCTAGGAAATTGTGGTGCTGCCAATAGTTGTATGGCACGCGATAACCCTTTGTCTATGTAAGCTATAAAAATGAAATCTCAAGAGAAGTTCGGGGTCAACATTGATTAGAGCATCAGCTCCTCTGTTGACATTGCTTGCGCAACCAATAAACTCATGATGAACCCACCGTGTGTGTGACTCTCTCCTGAAGGTAAAATTGGCTTAGCCTCCAGGGGCACGAATCTAGCCATTTGGGCAACAGTGTAAATGATTAAGGTGGCAACTGACCACAGCTTGAGAACACGATGAAGTAATTTCCATTAAGACAATTTAAGTAGCTATTAGTATATACCCTCAAATGTCAGTTACATTTATCAGTGAGTGTACTTAAAAATGCATTCTAATTGTATAGCAGAGTGATTTTGTTTGCACTACAAATGCAGATATGGACTGACCAAAAAGTTTTGCATAGGGTCAAATTGTTCTGATCAGAGGAAAAAAGTCTGTCTCTTTATATTTAAAAAATTAAAATATTTTATATTTTAAACAAAATGTTTAACTTTTTTTTACATATCATTATAAACTAACATTATCTTTGACATATCTCCATTGTATGAGTCTGACTCTCCATGTTTAACTTTAAAAGTATCACTTGTTCTAAGGATTCACATCTTTTTGCCAAAGGACAACTTTCTTGAACACATATTTGGAAGCAAAATTCATTATGTTGGAAAATGAAGTAAGTGGTGCTGGAAAATTACAACACAATATAATACAAGTTCCAGAGAAGTTCAAGGCTTTCTTCAGTTTTTACTGTTTTCCATAGAATCTAAACATTTATCTGAGAAAATTAAATTTCATGGCATTTTTTAAAGTTCTTGGTATATAGATTGAGATATACATAAACTTCTTCAACTAAAAGAAAACTTTGGTGGGTATATATTAAGTATGCATTGAGTCTTGCTAAGACTGTGAGTCATTCATATGTTATTTATACATAAGTCAAAATGCATTTTTCAATATAAAATTAGGTCTTCTATTGCTTACCTGCCAAGACTTAAATTCAGTACTTCTCTCTCTCATACGAACTAATGAAAGATTACAAATACCTACTTTAAGAAAAATAAATCAAAAAGTAAAATAGCATTTTTCTGCTAATAAAACCTATTTTACTCTAGAAGGGTAAATAGAAAAAAAAATTCCTACTTCCAGGACCACAATGTGGGGGGAACGAATGGCCCAGCTACCTGGGGCCTCCACAGCTCGGCTTGACACCCCAACCCTGGAAAAGATAAAATGGGTAATCCCAGCGGAGGAGTCTTCTGGTCTGCTGGACAGTCCCGAGCAACAGCCCATGGAGCAAACCCCTCGCTCTGCTGACCAGGGCCTACCCCCTGAGACCACGGGCACTGAGGCTGAGGCCTTGGCTGACCCAATGGTAGGTCTGGCAGTGAAGCCCTCCTCCTCAAAAAATCTGGGGGAGACAGGGGCCCTGGGACTCACCTTTGTGAGTCTTGAGGGGTAAAGTCCTCTCTTGCAGGACCCCAAGGCACCTAAGAAACCCCAGTGTCTGGTGGGTCTCCTTCCCATCTTCCCAGGAAAACCTTGCTTCCAACCCACCCTATGGTCCCACACTAGAAGGGGTTAAGGTGGGGTTCCCTGACTGACAGCTAGATCTTGTTGGGGACCCCATACAGGTCCCTCAGAATTCCAGCTCTGCCCTACCATCTTGTAAGGGAATCCCACCCCTACCCCCATCCCAAGGGGCTGCAGAGCTCTCCCAATCCCAACCAGAGTGGGATTGGGAGAGCTCTGCAGCTGGACCGAGGGGTTCTGATGGTACCTAAGGAGCACTGAGCCCCAGGACCAGGAGGAGGATGCCCGAGAACTGGCAGATTCTGTGGAGCATTGAGGCATGTGAGGCCCCTGCCAAACCATCTACTCCAGCTCCCCAGTCATGATGTCATTTAAGATCATGACCCTCAACATCCACAGCTTCAGGAAGCGTCTCCAGAGACACCAGGTGCTCTCCTTCCTTCAAAAGCAGGGGTACCCCGTGGTATTCTTGCAGGAGACCCTGATGATTCTGACTGATAAGCCTAAATGGCAGCTGGGGTGGGGAGCAGGGTTGTTTCTAGTCACCTCTTGGGCACCTCTTGCAGGGTAGACATCCTGTTCTCTCCAGGCCTGCGGCCAGAGGTTCTCCAGGACATTGAGGTTCAAATGCAGGGGCTGGTACTGAACCTTCTGAATATGAACCTTGTGAAGGACCCAGAGTTGGTGGACTTTTTCTGCCTGGCGGCCACTTACATCACCACCCTCAACCCTTGTGAGTGCCTGGTCCTTAGTGGGGACCCTAGACATATGAAACCAGTCAGGCAGGAAATGGAACCAGGTTGCCATGGACATCCTCAGGGAGATCCTGATGGAATACTTTCTGGTGGATGTCTGCCATACCTGCCACCCTGACAGACCCCCCCCACTTTCACCTACATAAAGGTGGGAGAGAAGGAGGCATGCCACTCCCAGTGAATTTATATCTCACTGCCACACTTTGCCTAGCCCACTCCTCTGGCGTCCAGCTGACCCCATTCAGTAATCACGACCTTGTCTGGACACAGGTCATGCTGGGGCCCAGGCATCCAGGGATGGCCTACTCACATTTTAATGCCAGTCTGCTGCAAGACATGGCCTTCAGGGAGGCCTTCTAGGAGTTCTGGCTGGCCTGATTAGAGAAATGGGCAGCTTTCCCCTTGTCTTGGAGATGGTGGGATGTGGGGAAGGTGTGCATCTGGCTTTTTTGCCACAGCTACACTCAGGGGCACACCCAACAGAACGAGGCAGTCTGGGAGAAGATCCAGCAGGAGCTGCTGGAGCTGGAGTGGCACCTGGCTGCTGACCCAACTAAGCCGGCCCTCTGCAGAGAGTGTTGGGAGAAGTGGGAAGAGCTTCATGCTCTGGATGACCAGTGTGCCCATGGTACGTTAGTCCACTTGCACATCCAACTCCTTTGGGAGATGGACCATGGCTCCCATTTCTACGCTGTGGAGAAGAGGCGGAGAGGGGGCAAGAAGTACATTGCCTACCTTTTGGTAAGCAACTGTACCCTCCTCATGGGTGCAGGTGAGATGCACAAGTGCACATGAGCCTTCTATGAACAGATCTTCTCTCTGGATCTGGTCAACACTGAAGCCTGTTGGACCCTGTGGGAGAGACTCCCACAAGTCAGCATGGGTGACCAAGACTGACTGGAGGCTCCTCTCACCCTTGCCAAGTTTTCAGCTGCCCTCTGCCTAGCAACAAGGCACTGGGCATTGATGGGTTAACCACAGAGATCTACTGGGCCACCACAGAGATCTACCGGGCCTTCTGGGATGTCCTCAGCCCAGACTTTGCTGTGATCTGGGCTGAATCCAGTGGAAGTGGGGAGCTCCCCTTGTCATGCCAGAGGTCTGTGCTGACCCTCCCGCTCCATCCCAACCAGATGTACATGGTGTCTGGACATTCCATCTTCAACAACCTGTACCTGGTTTGGGACATCCTGGAGTGAGTATGCTGGGAGGGCCTGTCTTTCACTCTCATGTCCCTGGACCAGAAGATGGCTTTCAACAGGGTGGATCATGGGTACCTCACAAGAATACTGTGGGCTTTTGGCTTCAGCCCCCACTTCCTGTGGGCTCTCCAGGTGCTGTATGCCTCTTCAGAGTGTTTGGTCAAGCTCAGCTGGACCCTGACAGAGCCCATCCCATTCAGGCAAGGGGTATGTCAAGGCTGCCTGCTGTCAGGCCAGCTATATGTCTTGGCCCTGGAGCCCTCATCCTCCTGCAGAGGCAGGTGGTGGGATTGGTGTTCTGGAAGCTGGCAGTGTAGGGGCCTACCTGTCTACCTGCCAGAGAACTGGCACCAGCTGGAAACAAGGATTGTGGAGCAGCTTCAGGCACAGATAGGACTGCTGCAGTGTCTCTTCCTCTGTGGGAGGGTGCTGGTGTTGAACCAGCTGGTTCTGTCCATTCTCTGGCACTGCCTCCACACCCTGCCGGTCCATGCCCCCCACCCCTGCCTTGAGGCCTGGCCAAGCTCCAGAGAAGGGTACTGGAGTTTTTCTGGCCAGGACAACACTGGGTCACTGTGGAGGTCCTGAACCTCCCCTTGCTGGAGAGTGGCCAGGACCTGGTGGGCCCATACAGCTAGGTCCTGGTGTTCCACATTCAGACCCTGCAGCAACTGCTATATTGTGTTGGTAGCCGTGCAGCATGGGCTACCTAGGGCATGCCTTCCCTAGTTATGACAGAGGCTGGCCCTGGGTGGTGTCACCAATATTGGAGACCTCCTGGACTACGATAGGTAGGCATGGGTGGACCCTGCTGTGTTGACCTAATGCATAGGTTTACTCATGATGTGTGTGACCTGCCACCTATTCCAGGAGGTGAAATCTGCCTTACCTCCTGAAGCCCTTGCCTTTGTCAAACAGTTCCTGTGTGATGGTGGTCCCCACACCCCCTGTGTCTCCTAGCCCACCAGAGTTTGTCGTAGGGCCAGCACCTCACCTAGCTTCATGGTACTCCCTGTTCCACCACCTGAGCTGGCTGGAGGGCACCAAACTGTTCTGCTTCTCCACCATACATCGCTGCTACCTCTACACGCTCATGTGCTGCATGATCCACCATGCCGCCCTTGCATCCCACCCAGACACCAAGTGGCAGGACCTGCTCAATGAGGGCATAGCTGGGACACCCCAGTGGCTGATCTTGTACTCCACCCTCATTCAATGAGCCACTGGGGAATTCAGCTGGCGGCTCCTCCATAGAACCATCACCACAGGCATGTATGTGGTGAGCTTTACCAACACCCTGGTCTCCTGACCCTTCTGCAGGCAGAGGGAGACCCTGACACACATGATGCTCGAGTGCACCAGGCTGCAGCTCCTCCATCTCCACTGCCAGAACCTCCTCCTGGGGTTCTGGATTAACTTCCCCCCCTTTTATTTTTGGACATCCCATTCATGGCCCTACCAAGTCCTGGGACCTCCTGGTCAACCTCCTTCTGGCACTGGTCAAGTGGGCCCTGTATATGACCAGGAAAGAGGCTCTGGCCAGGAAGGTTCCCAGGGACTGCAGGGCTGCCTTCCTTTCACTGGTCTGCACATGCCTCCAAGCAGTGCACTACTGAGCAGCATCAACCAGCTCCTTGGATATCTTGGAGGACTCATGTGGCCTGGGGGGCTGTGTTTGGTATGCCCCTCAGGAGCACTCATTTTCATGTTTTGACCCATTGACCCTCACATCACTCCTGTCTTGTGTGGTCCCAAGACTTTTTTTGTAGCATTTACTCATTTGTCTCCATACAAAAGTTAGCCAGGTGGGCCTGAGGGGCCATGGAATTTGAATGTTACAAATAGAAATTAGTTTCTGGGGCCCAGCCAATTGGAATCCGGTGACACTACCCCTTGTGCCAGATGGACTGCTGTAGCAGCCCTAACAGAGAGTTCCCTGCACCCTCTACCCACTGCAGCAGTCTGGCAGTGGGGGCTGCTGCCTGGCTATGACCTGCTGCCACCTGTGATAGCATGTGGTCCCAAGGCTGCACACCTACCAGACCTGGAAGGGGACTGCATGGTTGCAGCAGAGGCATCTGGATCTCTAGGCCAGCTGTCAGTGGGCTGAGGCTGCACAGTTGGCCTTTGTACAGCTCTACTGCTATGTGTACCTGACATCTAGGCAGCTATGGCCTAGAAGACATTCAGTGTTGTGGCCTGCTTTGAACTGTCAAATCATGTCCTCCTGGCCCTAAGTGGCCAGCAAGTCAGCCACCTCCATCTGGGTCCCAGGTGCCAGCCCTGAGCAGGCATCTCTGCCTGGGTCCTGCTACTTGCCTTACTAGCAGGAATTCTGGTGATGCAAAATCTCAATCTGGCAGTGAAAAATAAAAACTGCAAAATCTCTGATAAAACCCCTAATTCAGTCTTTAAAATACCCCCAAATCCATGTTCTTCCACAATTAAAACAAAAGACCACTGTAGATATATCTATCTATCTAGAGAAACTGATCAATTGAGCAATGTTTTATTGATATATTTACAACTCTAAAGCAATATAGAAGCCTACCAGTCTATCATAATAAAATAAATTCTAAATATATATATATTTTTTTATGTTTGCTTTCAGTTTTCTTATCATGGAACAATCAGTGGAGGGCTGTGTGGGTGGGTGGGGGGACTGTGTGGGGGGGGGCTTCTCAGGAGGGGTGGATTCCCTGCCCCCCTACAGGGTGCAGCCCTCCCCCACAGCACATGGACTGCCCTCCCACAGGGCCACAGCCCCTCTCTGAAGGGCCCCAACCCCTTCCCACAAGGCTGCAGCCCCTCCCTGCAGAACCCCAACCCCCCCTCAGGGCCCCAGCCCCTCCCCGCAGGGCATCATCCCCCTCACAGGACCCATAGCTCACCCTCACTGCAGCAGCAGTCTTCAGACACTCAGGGCCCACTATGGACAGAGCTCCAAGTGGTGCGGTGTGGCCCCAGCTGCCTCAGACCTGGCAACACCTGTGCCACTTGTCATGTGTCTGGCCCAGCATGGTGCAATATGGCATGAGGTCATGCACCTTCAGGCAGCCCCAGTCCACTCAGGCTGTCACCCGGGGCCCCCATGACACTCACAGGGTCTGGGTGTCATGCCAGGCCAGGTCCTGCCTCTGGCGGCCATGCTGCCAGACCTGCGGTGTGTGCAGGAAGAAAGCATGTGGCGAGACCCAGGCTGGCATGGCCTACTAGCAAGCCTTTGCACAGGGCCAGAAACCTTGGCTCTGGGATGCATGGCTCCCATGCAGAGGCTCTGGGCTGGGTCAAGTCGGGTCAGGCCAGCCGGGTGCATCTTACATGAGGCTCAGGTGGTGATGCACCATGGCCCATGGTAGGCACAGCACTGCAGCCATGTATCACCACCTGAGCATCATGGAAAATGTGCCTGACCCAACCCAATCCGACCGGACCCGCCCTGGCCCAGGCTACACACCTAGCATACCTTTCCATGGGAGCCACATGTCCCAGAGCTATGCCTCCTGGTCCTATGCAAAGGCACGCTAGCAGGCCTTGCTTGATCAGGCCAGATTGGGTCCCACTGCACAGTTTGTGGAGGGGCTCGAGTGGAGGCTGCCACATGTCTGCACCCCTACCCACTCCACGTGGCCCTGGTGGCAGCAACCAGTGCACCTGTGGCCTGGCTGCTGGCATAGCTGCCAGTGACAGGGTGCTGTGTGACCTGGGCTCAGTACATGCTGAATGGACCTGGCTCAGCCTGCTAGTACACAGCTTTGGACAGGACTGGGAAAGCCGTGTGCTAGTGGAACAGGCTGGGCAGGTCCATTCAGCATTTACAGAGCCCAGGTCACACAGCACTACATTGCTGCTGGCTGTCCCCGCATCCAGGCCACAGCCACACTGGCTGCTGCCACCAGCACTTCAGGGGGCAAGCGGGGAGGCAGGTGTGTGACCATCCCTGTTTGAGCTCCTCCACAAACCCACCCACAGACTGCACATCCCCCTGCCACTCCTCACACCCCCCAACATCCCTCTGCCACTCCTCACACCCAGCCAAAACTATAAACCCCCCCACTCCCACATCCCTACTTACCCATAAGAGTGCCCAGGTCCTGATCCCTGCTGCACTTTTGCTTGCCCCAGCATGCTAAAGGTTCATGCCTCACATGTTGGGGCAGCAGGAGCACTGTAGAGACACTCTGGCCAGAAACCTGCTTCCTCCCCCCCATGTTTTATTTTGATACCTGGATATCCAGGTACCAAATTTTGAGCCCACACTGAAAATATGCAGCACAGGGAATGTTTCTTTCTTCCCAGTGTGCCTCTTTCTACATCTCAAACTACTTTGAGATTCAGCAAGAGGCACATGCAGGTTCATCTGGATGTGCCCCATGAGTACACATTGCAGGACTGATGTAAAATTTTGTTAATGACTTCAGACTTTAAAAAAAATTCAGTTAAAGGTTTATATTTTCAAATAAAAGAGTATTTAGGCACACAAATCTCTTTAATTTCAAAACAAAATAATATACGTTTCCGTACTCAAGAGAGTAAACTGAATCTGTATATGGTATAGAACATATATACCTCTACTGCTATTGCAACCCTAACTTGGGTCAAATGTGGAAACTTACATCAGAGATGATGATGTAGAGATATAGAGATGATAAAGGTTTTGGGTCATAAGATGAAGTTTGCTATATGTTATACAATGCACAGCGGGGCCCTATTTTTGAAGCCTCTAAACACTGCTTCAAAAATCATAGGTGGTGGAAGGGGGTGACTAACAGGGCTTAGCCACCCACAAACATGGGGCAGTGGTAGGACTGCAAGGCAGCCCAGTTGTGGTCTTCTGGCAGCTGCAGCAGGGATGGGGAGGGCACATGTGCAGTGCTGAAGGAGACTGCAGGGCTGGGGCTAGGAGAGGGGCAGGCACTGCACAGCCAGGGTGAGGTGCAGGACTGAGCCACAAATGGCTCATCGGAGGCCACGGTTCCTACTGCTACACACACCCCAGGAGGGCATGTGGGGCTTGTTTCCCCAAATCTGCATGGGGGAGGGCAGCTGGGAAGGTGTGCCGCTGCTCCTTGTCCCTCGGGAATGCCCGTGCCATGCACGCTTCAGTGCGAGGCAGGTTACCCCAGGTGGGGTAAGGGAGGGCCACAGTTGCTGGCCACAGCAGCCTTACCCATGGTACTGGGGGCCTCAGGGAGCTGCAGTCATGGCAGGAAGTCTGGCTGGAAGCTTGAGCATGGCTCTGGCAATCCAGGCTGAGGTTTTGGGTGCCATGCACTGCCACCACATGCACCAACCCACTTTTTTTGGTGTGAGATTTTTCACCCTGGGATCACTTGGGGTCAAAAAATCCCCAACCCATTCTGCAGGGTAGCAGCATTGGAAATGTCTGCATGTGTGGTGTGTAGCACCACAGATGGGTCTGGGCTCATCTGAACATGGCCAGGGAGCTCTTTTTAGGTGTCTGAGATGGATTTACAATTTCTTGGGAGAGGTAACATGGCTCAAGAGTATAGCAAACAGGTGGAGATGCCATGGTCAAGTTCTAATGATCTGGGAATAAAATTCTTACCCTGCAGGGACAAAATATCATATCTACTAGGGGGCTTGGCTTTTGCTTTGCTCTATAACTGCTGTCTTTGGAAATTAATTATCCTTATAGCTGCAGAAATTCAGCCTGTCTTATATAAGGGAGTGAAAATCTATGTGGAGGCTAGTTTTAGAGAAGCGGACCTTTTTCCTTAGTCTTTAATAAAATGTTTGCATTATTTGAAATGACAAAGTAAAGCATGTAAACAGAAATGTGAAATTTTGTTTGGTGGTAAATATTGGAGCATGTCTCTTATGTTTGTACTGATTCTGCTATTAAGCAGAAGGAATAAAGATAGAAAGGAAGGTTTTATTTTTTTATTTATTTTCCCATTGAGAGAAATGCTGATAAAACTGTTTTCTTTTATGTCTTATCAAGAGTCAACAAATATGTTTCCTAAACAAGACAAAGAATAAGATGAAGAGGGGTTGCAACTAAATTCTGCTGATGTTATATTATTCTTTGCCTCTGGTAAAGGACATTAGCTAGAAGAAAATATTGCAATTCTACTTCTGTGTTGACTGGGACATTCTCAAGTACTTTTTAGAACTAATTTGCCTAATTGAAGAAGAAGAGACCACTGTTAGTATAGGGTTGAGGCTGTATAATTCCTGTATTCATATTTAGAAGCCTTGCTTTCAAGTCAAGCATGACTTTAATACTCTTTCACCTTTGGGATGGAATTTTCCAGACTGGACTCTGTATTTTCTTTTATAAATAAGTTTAAACAAAAATGATAAAATGCTACCATGCCTAATTTCTATGTAAGATAAGCTGGGAGCAGGAGCCTGCAAATACCCTTGGTTAGTCCCAGCAGACCTCATTTAAAAAAACTAAAATTATATTAAAAAAACAAACAAACAAAAAAAAACTTAAGAAATGCCATGCAAAAGCCTGCACCAAAAGAAAATTGACAGTTTCTTGTGAAGTATCCAAAAGCGAGGAACTGTCAAAAGGCTAAATTCACTTGTGAGATCTGCTTTGTTTTCATGCATTAAGTGCTATCTTTTTGACAGTATTATTTTTAGGGCCAGTTGCGAATTTTCTGCTGAATCACATTTTTGTCAGAAAGTATGAGTCATCAGTATTGACGACATGTTTCACAGAAGCATATTGGTTTCAAAGAACTTCTGAAAAAGAACAGGTTGATATCCTCAGAAACCTACTTTGTTTCCTGCCAGTTCAGCCAAGGGTGGTGTCATTGCCTCATTTTTGGGAATTAAACACATGGAGTAGGAGCAAGTGTGTGAGACATGTTTCATGGCACCACTCCCAATTACAACACCAGGGCACTGGGGGCAAGCTGTTAGTTTTTCACCCCACCTGCTTGAAACAGGATGCCTAAGATACCTCCTATAACTAAGGCTCTTAGGATCTAGGCCCTTAGCCCCTCAGCAGGAAATCTGGAGGCCCTCTTCCTGCTTGGGAGTCTGGATAAATGTAAATTGCCATAAATTAGATGTCTCTGAGTTATTAGATAACCTTTAAAATATCCAACTGTACTCAAGCATTCTTTATACAGTAGGCCTGTTTGAAGCAGCTAGTATTCACTTCCAATTCAGATTCGGCTGATTAGGGGGACAATGATTCAATTCAGTGTTTCGAATTACTGTCCTGATTCAACTTGGTTGAGTATAATTTGGAGATTTGGCTGCTGCTGAATCTCCAAATCAGCCAGGCCCATTTCCTGCCCCTCTCCTAGCCTGGCAATGGCTGCCCTGCTCCCCCCCCACCAGCTCCCAGCACTTGTTAAAAGCCACAGTGCTCATCGGGTGTTGCTGGGTGGGGGGCAATCCCCACTGCCCCCCACTACCCCACGGTGCATGGGGGTCTGCACGAGCCCCCTAATTTCTTCTCAGTCCCCCAGCCCCTGCCACAGGTGCCCTGCCTAGGCTAACTCTGGCCTTTTAAGAAAGAAAAAAACCCAAAACTCCCAGACTCACCACTCCTGCCAGCAGGGGGTGATCGCCATTGCCCCCCATTGCCCTGTGCCACATGGGGGGCTCTGCATGAGCTCCCAAAGCCCCAAGGCTGCACCAGGAGTGGTGAGTCCCAGGGTTTTTCTCAGCTTTTTTTTTCTTGAATGGCCAGAGCTGGCCCAGATGGAGCAGCCATGGGGGGCTGGGGGAGTGAGGGGGGGCCGGGGGGTTCATGCAGAGCCTACCATGCAGCATGGGGAAGTGGGGGGGCAGCAGGGATTGCCCCCCTGCAGGGGGGCTGTCAGGGATCCCCCCATGGTCCCCTCCCCCAGCCCCCGCTTCCCTGCCCCTAGTTCTTACCTGTTCGGAGTCAGCTGCAGCTCCCCACTGCAGCCACCAGGAACTGCCCATATTATCAAAGCTCCTCGAATCTTTTCTGAAGATTTGGAGATCTTTGAATCAACTCAGACCTTTAAATTGGTCCCCTGATTCAATTTGGATTCAGAGATTCAGCCACTGAATCGGGCCAAATCTCCTCTGAATCGAATGACCACCCAAAGCTTCACGCAGCCCTATTATACAGCACTGCAATAAATTTAAAGCAACAATAGGTAAAGGAATCAAATATAGTGCTGTTACTTCATACTTAATTCATCCTGCTATGAACAGATATATTGTGTATGTCTAATAATTTATAAAACAAATGGGCTTTGGAATAACTCTGTAATACTTCAAATAAATTATAATAGTTAAGGAAGCATTTCCAGCTATGATTTTTTTTTAAATCTTTTTTGTGTCTTCTACCTCCTGTTCACTCCTTAGTTTTTACACATAAAGAATAGATTAGATTGAATTATGATAAGATTCTTCTATGTCAATTTTTTCAAATTTTCATAGAATAATTTTTGTATGTTACCTTAGATAGTTCTGCAGATATTCTATTATGGTATGTTTACAGCAGATTCTGTTTGAATTTTATCTTCTAGTTCAAATATTTACCCCATGTTATTTGAATCTTCAGGGTCTAAAATAGACTGTTTTTCACATTTTTTCCCCCAAATTATTGAAAATTCCTCATCAGGCCAGGCCATAAATACTGAAGGTGAAATTCTGATGCTACTAAAGTCATTGACAAAGTTTGCAGTGACTTGAATTAAGCCAAGTTTTTGCCCAGACTGAAAAGTCATTTTGCTTAGCCGTTTCTGTTTTCACACCTAACAGAAAGCATATAAGGAAGAGGAAAGCCAGAATATATACATAGGAGTTAGGTAAAGCTAAGAAAAGTTCTCTCTCAATTGAATTTCAGTTTGAGGTAGATCAGTTGTTATTTATTAAACTATAGTCACTGAGTCCCTCCAAAAAGTGATGCTTAACATATAGATCACAAGCATAAAGACTGAGAAACAAGAATGGTAGAAATGGGCTCGGTAGCAACATTGCTAACTCCTAAAACAAGCAATTAGGTCCATATTGCTAACCTGACAACCACCACTGTAATATGTGTTGGGATTAAGGCCAGGTAGGCTACAGAGATTCAGTTAAAATAAAAGGAAATTCTATATGAATGAAATATTTTTGTTGTTTCTTAACTTCAGTCCAGGACTTTTTGTGTTTAGATGTAGCTATTATTTCAACCAGAGAGCTAGCATCAATATATCCCTTTCCTTTCAGCTTATTATAGATACTTCAATAAGATCCTTGTATATCTGTATCTAAGCTATGCATGTCCTGCCTGACTGGTCTTTTATCACAGCTTAAATCCCCCAAATCCCCAAGTAATTTTTGTTGTTTTCTGTTGCACATTTTTTCTGTCAGTCCACTGTCCTTTTCCTAATATTAGGACCTAAACCATATGCAGTGTTTCAAATAAAATGTATTAAGATGTTAGGAAATGCAGGAATAGTACCAGCAAATCATATTCTGCTTCAAGAGATAAATCCTGCTGTCCTTCACTCCACAGGATGGCCAAAATTTGGGAAGCCCATGCAAAGGACACACACCTATTTTGTAGAGAAAAGACCAGGTTCAAGATATTGGCTTTCTACATTATAACATTCAGAGGCTGAGGGGTTTACAGTGAAGATCCTGCTGCCTTTCCCCTCTTCAGAATCAGGATACTAATCTAGTTCAGGAGTTAATTTGGAGTCAGTTTCATAGGCTGGTGTTACAGATTACCTTTAAACCATTCTAAAGGCATTTAAAATGGGAGCATCCATGCATTAAAGGGTGTTAAACTGTGCTAAGTACCCACTAAGCATCTTAAAGTTACGCAGTTTAGGGTGAGGGTTAGCTTTATCATTACAGGTAAACATAAAATTAAAGTTTTTTTGATTTTTCAGTTCAGGTAGCAAACTGAAAAGTCAAGTATTTGCATCTCTCCCTACTCTTGAATTCCTGATTTCCTTATGTATATGCCTTTCCCATATATTATAGCTTTATTTCTTTTAAATCAGTTAAAATAACCAAATTGTAAGGTGATGTTCATTAAGCCAGCCTTCATAATCATGCTAACCTTAAGATTATTGCAACAAAGCAAAGCCAGAAATTTCAAAGATTACCTTTCTTTCCTCTTCCAGCTGCTCTGTTTGACACAGGAGATGTTAGCTATGAATAGGTATAAAAGAACAATTCTTATCAAATATTGCATTTGATTATTTAATCATTTCTTTCTGTTTTTGAGTTCTCTACAAGGTCTCTATAAGTCGTGTATGATTAATTCTTGGTCTAGTATGCATGTGTGTAAAAATGACTACAAGTTTTCAAAATTATTCACTGCGTACAGACATTTGGGGAGATTAGGGTTAGATAGTGTCCCACTTCACCTAGCTTACTTTGCCCAGGACTGGACCTTACACTTGTTAGGTAGATCTATGTGCAAACTTTACAGAAATTGAGGATAGTTAGCTCAGTCTAAAAATGGCTACTACTGGGGCTTGTTTGCTGATGCCAAGAGTTCAGGTATTAAGTCAGAGTGGGGGGGGAGCCATGGGTGGGACAGGAGGGTATGTGGGTAGGGATTGTTTTTTTCTGGGGGTGAGGGTGGTCAAGGGACTAAAAATAAACCCTGGTCCCACGGAGTGGGGGGATAGAGCCCTCCTATCCCTTCAACTCCACCCCCTCCCCCGACCCTGCATCTTATCAAACACTCCCAGACCCCACCAACCACCATGTGTGCCCTGCCTGTGCCTTTGATCCCTCCAATCCCCGCTGAGGACTCCACCCCCCTCAATCCTCTGGTGGACCCCTGACTCCTGCTGGAGACTGCCTGCCGCTCCCCTCGTGGCACTGCTCGCCCCCCCCCCCCCCCCCCGTTTCTCCTCCCCATTAGCTGTCTCTCATTGTGACTGACTTAGATCAGGTGACTATTTTTAACATGATCTAACCGCCCCCTAGCCTCCCAAATGTATGTATGGAGCCAATATGTTAGTTTTGATTGGATATGGAAGTCCCATGGTATAGGTCACATAGTAGTTTTTTAATTGCTCACTGACAACTCTTGGAAGTTTTCCTGATTTGAAAGCTTTAAAAATATATTTAACTTGGAAATATGCATGTATTTCAGGTAACAATCCACCCTCCATGAATACATTCTACCATTTGCTGTTGAAAAATGATTCCCAGCAGGAAACATGTTCACTAAAATCCTAAAGAAAAATGAACATAACAAAAAGGTGAAAACAAAGTATATTAATGTTCTTATTTAACCAGATAATTGAGAAATATTTTGGAGTGTTTGCCCAATTCTGGGTATAATCATCAGAGTTTAATATATCCTAAGCTAAGGTTATATATATATTTAAAATAAATGGTACAAAGATGGAGACAAGAAAGCAGGAGTGTAGGCAATATGCATTCTTATTGAATAACACTGCAAATCTCTTGTGTGGAATATGAAATGAACAAAATGGTCTCCTCTTAAGTGAAATTTATACTCAGCCTGCAAAGCTCTAATCATAATGTACTCTGTCTCTATCATCAAAGTGTTTTTCACCAGGTATGTCCAGAAGCTGACTGTGGACAGTGGATTAAAGCCAGCACTGCCGAATTGCTTTCCTACAGTAGTTCCATAAGGCAGGTCTTATCAGTCTCTTTAGGTGGGAGGTTAAATCAAATTAATCTGTCTAAAAATCATAGAAGCATGAAAACCATGTATGAAACATAACATAAAAAGGGCTAAATAAAATTGTTTCAAATAGGCAGTATCTCTGGAGAAACAAAATTGGGGAGTATCACAATACTGAAAATTATTTATGACAAAAACTTGCTGTACTACTTATCCTTCAGTTCCTTTTTGGCTGCTATCCCTCCTCAAGGGGGAAAAAGGGGCATTAAAAAATCCACAGAGGAAAGAGTTATAATACTTTATTGTCACTCTCTCTTCTCCTTTTCAGGTGGAGTTTGTTATTGGGTCATATTTGAATCAATAGTGTGGATAAACCTTGCAGTACAGTATATTTTTTGGAGTTATTTGTCATTTTGTATAATGAGGATGAATCAAAAGAAAAAAATAAAATAAAATTCCCATGCAACATAATTGTTTTAATGCTCAGTTCCCATTAATTATAATGGAAGCTGGACATCCAAAGGTATAAGGTGGTTTTGAATATATCTTTGATATTTTTCTGTAACTAAGTTATTTTGCAGCCTTCAAGCAAATTTTTTTTTTTTTTTAATAGTATGTCTCGTGAGTGAAATATGGGCTCTGCTACATTCAAGAGAATTTTGTCCTGACTTCCCTGGGCTCAGAATTCACCCCCAAAACCCTGGAGTATAACCAAACTGTTGTGATAACCCAAATGACAATGTGTGCTTGATCTTTCAGTCTTCATCATGCACTTCATATCAAAATTCTTGTCAAAGGAAATGGATATTTTAATGAGAAGAAACTGAAAGATTGTGCTCTTTGGGTATAGGTGAGCTATGCTAGAATGTGCCATAACATTTGATTTGGCACTTTCATTACCTGGGTATAGTCTAATCAAGCAAGAGACTTAGCTAGTGAATAATTTTAACTACATGAACTGTCCCAGTGATTTTGGACATGCTTAAATAGTTTACAGAATTGGAGCCTAAATCAGTCTGCAGACAGTTTGTGGGACAATCCTGGAATGTTGAAATCCTGTAATCATTAGGATTACTTAGGCAAATAAGAGCTACTCTGATCGATCAACATTTGTAGGCTTGGGTGTTTTAATTTATCAATTATCCAATGAAGACACTAAACAACATTAAATCTAAAACTAGTAAATTACTAAAAAAAAACCCCCCAAAACCCCACAGCAGCTGTTTGCTTGGCTCTATTTATGGATGCACGATGTGCCATTTACTGCCATAACTATATGACTGCAACTCTCATTTAAGTCAATAAGGAATTTTGCATTAAAATAAAAGTCTGATACAAATCCTTAGCATGTGATTTGCTAACCCAGTGGTCAGTGCATGTCTCGTTGTCCATCTTTCTGCCTGATTTACAAAGAATGAGGTTTTGTTTCATCCCCTAGCTACAGAATGTAGTAAAGTTATAAAACATCATATATTCAGTTCTAGAGGTTCCCGCTGTACCAAGATATCACACATTGGGAGCATCTACACGCCACCCTACAGTGACATAGTCACCGTACAGTGATGTAGCAATCACGTGAGTTTACACACGATTGGCAGCTATGTCACCGTAATGGTGCACCCAGTATGTAAGTGAAGCAAAATGTAAGACTGAAATGTTGTGGGTCTTGGAAACTTAGGATGCATTCTCTATATTTAGGGGAGGCATTCAGCTCATTGTAGAAGAGATGCCTTCTGCCTGGGCACCACGGAATACAAGAGGCTGTAAACAGCTCTCAATTTGAGAGCTTGGCTCTTTGACCTAAGCTTTTTTTTTTTTTTTACATATTTAGCTCTTGAGGTCCCTGGTTCATTCCCCAGTGTTGGCCAAGATGGTGGCCATAACATAAGTACAGCCTGTACAGTGATGATCATAGTTTGATTAACAAGGAGTGTTAGACATTTCTCTCACACTGTTTTTTATAACAGGTGATATATCAGTGATCTTACTTAAGAAAAGAACAGGCCTTGCAGAGATTGAGTTTCTTTCCTGATTACACATTTCTTTTCAAGATGAGCAGATTATCTATTGCTGTCTCCTACCCATATAAAATTTCTGACCTTCCATCTCAGTTGCAGTAGCTAGCACGCTGTTAGGACAGAGGCTCATCTGTCTAAGGGGGAGTAAGTAGCATATGTGCAGTGCCAGGTTACCACTTGATGTTGAAACAAACATTTCTTTAGTTCCTTGCCTGGATACACAGTTGGAAAAATGATTTTTTTCCTGAACTGTATCATTCTGAGTCAAATTATAACTGTATCAAAGCAAGATATTATCATAGTATGTCTGGTGTCCCATGAGAATTTAATCCTAGAAACACTAGTTACTACTTTGACCAATGCTATTGAACCCTGTCAGTAAGTGTTGGCATTTTCTGGTATAAATATGACACCAATTGTACATCAAATAGCTTATTTATCATGTATTGAAACAGTAAGTGTAAAGATCAAACATTTTCTTCATAATGTATTTCTAGTGCTGAGCGACCAGATGATAACATTGTCAAACACCATTTTAGCCCAAACATTGCATTCTATAAAAGGTAGATGATCTTTCTTTATTATAAATAAATATTATTCAATATAGTGAACATGTTAAATTCTGTTGTTATAATTTTATACGAATACCAGCCAAGTTTTATTAATATATGAACTGATAAAAATAAGATGTTGCATATTTCATGATATACTGCAATTATGTTTTGATATCATTTTTCACAAGAGTTTGTATTCCTTTGATTTTTATAAGACCATCTGTTTGTCAATACAAAGGTTTTTAAATGAAAATTTCCTGAATATTAGATAAATGAAAACCTTTTGAAATTAAAATAACAATTTAATCGTTCCTTCAGTTATGATGAGATTGGGTCCAATTCTGATCTATTTTACCGCAATGAGAATTTTGCTTTTTAACTTTGGTTGATAAAGCATCATGTCCGCATGTAAGTAATTATGAGTAATGAGTAAGATGGATGAAACATTACTTAAGTGTTAAGCTCTTTGTTAAATAAAATAAACCTAGTAAATGTGTGTCGATGTTCTAGGAACCTCTTGCTTTTAATTTACCCTGATATGTTTGCTCAGTATACAAATTCTCTCTCAAATTTAATTGTAACATTTTAGTTTTTTTACTATCTGTATTTTTGGCTTCTATCATTGATGCATGTCACCTCCCACAGATCTTTCAATAAACTTGATATAATGAAGTTCAATGATGTCCCAATTATTTATGACCTAAAGCATAGGCAACTGGTAGGGGGTGCACATGCCCCCCCTAACAGGGCTGGTGCCCCTCCTGACAGCCAACACTGATGCTGTTGGTAGTGCTGGTGCCCACCCTGACAGGGCTGCCACCATCAGTGGCTTCTGCAGGTGCCTCCCCAGATTCAGGAGGCACCAGTCACTCATGACCTAAAGTATAGCCCTACCTTAATTCATTTACATGCACACTTAATTCCTCTTGACAGCACACACACCTTGTTATGTTTACATGATCAGATGAACATAAGCATTTGTGGAGAGCAATGGAAAACTATACTGACCTCTGACTTATTGTACCTCCTAAAGTACACACCCTACTCCTGCCTCCAGAGGTGCAGAGGAAATCCACATGCTGCAGCAAACCTTTGTCCAGTTCATCAGGCTGATTATTTGTTTTTCAGATGGAATCAATGCCCTACCTCCTTTCCATCTCCTATGGAGAGACAGGAATCTCATGGGCTCCTAAACAGAAACAATGTCTCTGGTGCCTTGAAACAGGTATTACAGCGCTGCTGCTTTGTTTGATCTTCACGTGGTTTCGTAATTGGTAGAAAAAGAGCAAAAGTTGTCTGAGCCCGCTCTCCTATAGTTCATAGTTCATGGTATTAGTAACATTAAGAGTCTGAATGTGTTATTAATTATGAAGAGCTTGCTACAGATAATTCCTAATATTCTAAGAATAGGGGGGAAATATGGTGTTTTATGACCTATTCTGGAGCTCCCATTTTGAGTACTTATTATTTTTTATGTTTATTATAAAATGAATTCATCTAGAGCATAGTTGTACAAGAATGGGTCTCTCTATAGAATTAGCTATTTTGTACTATTTAAATATCCCGCTAGTAATCTTCGTAGTCTGAAGAACAAAGTTCAATAGGATGCCTCAAAGACATTAGAAAAATGTAACTGAAATGTGATGGTTCCATGTAAGAACCTGAATATTAGGCTTATTTCAGTGAGAATGGTGCCTGATTATAACCCACTGCTTTTGTACTGCTGAATCTGAGAGAGAAAATATCTTCATGTTTCTTTGGGTGAAACAATGTTAATGGAACCAAAAAAGGTGCACAACCGAGATGCATATCAGTGTAAACAGTAACTGAATTGAAGTCAGTGAATGTAAACTGATGTAAACTTTCTATGGGATAAGAAGAATTCTCAAAGTGCTATGCAAGCAATTACAGATTTAGAAATCACCATACTGAGTAAGATGTGTGATATGTCAAAACCTATGTTCTGTCTCTAACAGTAGCCAGCTATATAAATATAAATCTTCATAGATGTCAGGTTATCTCATGTTGATCTACTGCACTGTTAACTCCAGACCTTCTTCAAAGTTCCAGCAAGCATTTGGTGCTGGCTACTGTCAGAAATAGGTTTCAATATATCACACATCTTACTCAGTGTGGTGATTTCTAAATTGATATACATTCTAAATTTTTATATATATATATATAATCTCCCATATCCCTTGAAGGTCAAGTTTGCCCGTGTAAGCAAGTACTGTTACACCCATTTCACACACAGTAAATTTTAAACACTGGGATGCTAAGTGAAAATTTTCATCTCACATCTGTATGGTAGCCTTAAATTTAAATATTCCACATATACAATAGTGGCTTGATTGCAAGCCATCTTTTCTTCCTGGTCTCATTCTGTGATTGATCTGTGCGTACAGGAAGAATCTACATCGGGGTGCTCAACACCTGGTACGTGGGCCAGATCTAGTGCTGGAAATTACAGCAAGTAACTTTGCCACTGCTCCCCTGCCATTGATTTTCAAACCCATGAGAAGCCCCATAGGCTGGATGGTATAGTCCTGGAACATGTTGGCACACAGGACTAGGCCAATGCACAAGGTCAGATTTGACATGCACAGGGTTGATCAGTGGCCAGATCCTGTGCACATGGAATCTGATCTAATGCATGTGGGGGTCATTCTGTAGCTGGATCCAGACATGTGGGATTAGGCCCATGCACTGGCCCCATGCACTGACCTCATGCCAGATCCAGCCCATGGATTGATCCTGCACCATTCATCCAACTGATGGGGCTGGAAGATTAGTTCATAAGCTCTTCATCTAACTGTATGCATCCTCCATGGGTTCCTCCCACTCCTCAGTCATTTTCGCACATGTTTGTGGAGAAAGGATGAGAAGTATGAATTCTTGTGGGTAATATCTGTAACCCTGGGTACAATGCTACCCATGCCTGCACCTGAATGGTGGGATCCTGAGGTCCCCGGTAGCCGGTGACCCTGCTTAGCTCCCTGGGTAGCTGCTGCAGGGTCCCCAAGAAGAAAGCTTCCCATATAAATCAAACAGTCTTGTAGACCATTATAAAACTATTCACAGAAATTAATTATTTACATGTTAATATATAATTAATACAATAAAATCAATAATGTTATACAAATGTAACCTGGTGATGGTGGCTTAAGGGTTAATGCTTCTCTGATACACCATACACTAGGGGAACGCATAGAAATCACCAACAATAAATAAGGAATAATAATACATTGATACACCAACTAATAAACTAGCTAGAACGTATTTACACACACAGCCTATAACTTGTATGTTCCAGGGTAGCTATGAGGACCCTGTGTGCACTGCCCCTGGCTGGGTCTCTGACAGCAGTTCTCTGAAATAACTCAAAGATAAACAAATCAAGATAAAAATATTTCATTGAAGCCAATTGTGCGGGCCGGTAGCGGTCCGAGGCCCTTGGGGGCGCGCGGCAGGCTGTGGCCAGCAGCCCTGGCACGCGGGTCGGGGAATGCAGGCTGACGGACTAGAATTAGGCACAGGCACGTAGCAGTTGATTAAAGATTATTTTACTTACACCGTAGATGGTCGCGGTGCAGGCAGGAAAAACTTGCTTGCGTTGCAGTTACAGACAGACACGTGGAGTTTGCTAGGCTCCACAACACGAACTCGAAAAAGACCCGCAGAAAACTCGAGCCTTTTGAAATAACTCGGACAGAGCTCTGGATACACACACTCACAAAGTTTGCTAGGCTCCGTGGAATAGACGCGCAGGGAAGGGGTTCGTCGAGGGATCGCGCTCAGCGACGGGGAGAGGCCAGAGGCTGATCAGACCCCTATAACCTTCTTAAGGTGCATGCTGGGTCCGTTAGGCTCCACAGCACTTAGAGTTCTTCACAAGACGTGAAGTCATCCTCCTCCACTAGATGGTTGTGGAGTCCTCCAACTTGGGCGGAAACCGCTCAAGCCTCTTATACGGCTAGCAAGCCAATCACTAGCCGCCACGTGGGAATAATTTAGAACTGGCCAATAGTGGGACACAAGTTTGCATGCGGGTGGCGGGAACTCCTTTGCACTGGGGTTTTCTCTTTGCAGCTGAGAAATGCACCCTGCAAAGAAAGCTCCTCGTGGCGGGAAATAATTTAGCAGTGCCGAAGCGCGCGCACACAAAATCATACCCTTGGGTTGTGACACCAATCAGCTAAATTCTGGCCCCAGTGAGGTCTATAGCAAAGCTGACATTGGTCTCTATGAGAAACAATGTTTGGCCAAGTAGGTTTTTTTTCCTCAGCTGGAGGCACTGTTTTCCAGTTGAGAAGTAATTAAATTGGTAGCAAATTTATGCAGATGTTGTGAATACTGGTATTATAAATGAAAGGAGAGGGGACAAGAAGTTAAAATGCTAGTAAAAGATATAGTAGTAGTGGGAACATCTACATGTGCATTAATGCACTTTTCTTGATGTGCATTAAATTTATTACCTCTGTAGCAGGGCACTAGGGTGCCTGCTACTTGGAGAGACGGGATAACCCCTCAGGTGCTGGTTGCTGAGGCAACTAGAGGGAACTAATGGCTTACACTTGCCTCGCCAGCTGAGGAGAAGGGGCAGGGCCTGGGTCCTATATAAATCACAGGCAGGAGACCAGGAGGTGGTTCCCTATTAGCAGCCAAGGAGAAAGGAGCTCCCTGCCAGGAAAGAGAAGAGAAGTGAAGTGAAGCCTGAATGCAGGAGCAGCGTCAGTCACTGTTGGGGGATGAAGAACCCCTAGTAGGCTTGAGCGTGATTATAGCCGGGTGGCTTATGTTTGTGTTGTAGCCCAGGGGCTTGGGTTTGTGTTGCTATTTGTTATACTGGTGGTATGAGTGAGGCGATTAGGGGTTGGAGGAGGCCTCATAGGGGACCCGCAGCAGTGTGGGAACCCCAGTGCCAGTGAGGGCGCAGCGTTCGGGGTGCACAGACCCCAGCCCCAGAGAGGGGCAGCTGAGAAGCCCCAGAGAAGGGGGCGTTGCTGAGAAGCCCCAGTGGGGGTGTGGTGAGCCCTGCGAGAGGGCAGCGTTACTGAGAGAGCCCTGCGAGAGAGAGGTGTGACTGACAGTACTGAGAAGGCCCCAGAGAGACAGGGCTGCGGAGAGCCCAAGTGCCAGAGAGGGTGTAGAGAGAGAGAGACAGAACAACATTAGTTACATCCATGAGGCTTGGGGCGTGGTACAGGGATGTTAGGAGCCACGTATAGCCCATAAGGCTGGGGTGTACAGAACACCAGAGACAGGAGAACCGTGGCCAAGAGACGGAAGGCAGCCTCCCTATAAAAATATAAAATCAAAGTCGTGGCAGGTGAGAATTGGA
The DNA here is from genome assembly GCF_000455745.1 of Alligator sinensis. Classification (NCBI taxonomy): domain Eukaryota; kingdom Metazoa; phylum Chordata; order Crocodylia; family Alligatoridae; genus Alligator; species Alligator sinensis. The sequence continues at coordinate 1,752,526 of NW_005841978.1, read as the reverse complement.
GGGTGCTAATCGGCAGCTTGGCATGGTAAAGGAGGTGGCAGGGGAGAGCACAGCAACCCTGACCACCCTCCTGTTACAACCTCCAATGTGAGGTACTAAATAAATGTGCATTAGAATGCCCTAATGCATAGTACTGAAAGTGTATGCTTTTTAAATGACGCTTAATGGGCAGTAGCCTATTTTACTGTGCATTAACATATTTGCAAGGTTTCTTACACGATACTTTAATGCGCAATGAAATAGGCTACTGCTCAGTAAAGTGCATGTGTTGACAAATCCAGTGTGTGATAAAGTCTTGGATCTTAATATCCTCAAGAAGTTTAGGTTTGGATGTAGACCTGGTCTTTTCCTTCTCTGCCTGTTCTTGGGTAGGGAGAGATGTGGTAATATCTCATTTGATATGAGCAGTAACCAATGATGGCAAAGAAGTGTGGTGAGCAGGAGTGCCACAGAACTGAGAGCCTGAAGGTCCTGAATTCTAACCCTTGTTCTTCTTTGCCATTCTGCATAGCATCAAGCACGTTAGCTTATTCCTTTGTCTTGGTGCCACCATCATACAATGGAGGCTGTTAAAATGACCCACTTAGAGATGTAAAAGTTCCAGAAATTTTACTACAATGGAAAAAAATGTTTTTTGGGAGGGGAAATTGAAATATATGCAATACATACTTTCTTCACACCCTTTACACATCTAAATTTACTTTGCTACTTTAAGAACATAAAATCTATTATGTATAACTTGGTTTGCTCATAAAATTATCATGTGTTGTATATTTATTCAAAATTTAAAAGTATAGTTTATTCAGACAATAATTACAAATTTACAAATTGAATTTACTTTAACATGTTTTTATTTTTTGTTACAAATGGAGGTACAAGCTGTTGAACTCTAAGGAACCTAGCATCTCTTAGTTTTTGCCAGTTTATGAGAAACAGGCAAACATTAAAGTTGAAAATAGAAGAAACCATAAACATTATAGCAAAACAAAGTTATTATATATTCTGGACTTGGTATCCTCCACAGTGTCAAGCAGATACAGAAAGCATTCATTTTTAGAAAAAAGAGCTAAGAAAAAAAGGGGAAAAAAATACAAGACGCATTGAATACAAATTTTGCTACATGAAACTTCATCTAATCAGTCTCATTTTATGAGCTATCACTATCCACAGTTTCTGCTTCTTCTGATCCTTCATTTTTATCATCTTCATGGACTTCTGAAAACTGAAGGTTTGCCCAGATTGAGACAAGCTTCTCTACTCTTTCACATGTTGGTTTATTTTTTGATTTGGTGTGAATATTTCCAAACATAGATCAGTTTCTTTCACATACTGAAGAAGATGGAGGAATCTAAAGCAGGAAATAAGCAAGAGGAGTCGGAGGCTGTGTCATGCAAAGGCCTTGCCACTATGTTGCAGAAGGGATATGCTTGGCAGAGTCCCAGACTGCATTCCTGGACCAAATAGCTGAAGATTTTCTGTATTCTGCAATATTTGAAAGTATCTTTCCAACATCAAGTCCTAAATGTGTTGCCTGTTTTATAATCCAGTCAAATGCAGTAGCAGTGCTATCATAACTAACATTTCTGCCTTTGAATCTTGGATCCAAGAGATTTTCAGCAAAATGAAGTGATTGGCAACAAAATCCTTCATGTCTTAATAAAGTCTTTCACTTTTCTTCTGTACTTGTAAATGGAGATGCACTTAGATTCTCAAAAACAGGTGATTGTATCTGGGCCACTTGGTAAGGAATGTCTCACAAAAGTGCACTGTCTGATTCAGATGCAATGATCGCTGAAGCAAATGGCTTTAGAATCTTCAGGGAGTTCTGCAGCTGATCCCAGAAGACATCCTCATCAAGTACAGTGTTCCTTTCACTTCTGGGTACTTTTAAGATCCTCAATTATACTGTTTCTTGAAGAGCTTCCTTGTTTTTAAGTAAAATTTCAAATGAGATCACCACTCCAAACCATCAACAGAGTTTGAATGTCACTTTTATTCTCTGAGTTCTTTTCTTCCTGCTTCTTAAGGACTTCAGCTACAATATGAGTAGCTTTTACATGTTTGATAACTTCTTTTGCTCTTCTATAGATCTTTTGCAGAGTGTCCAACTTCATGGTGTCATTAAGAAGCAAGTTTAGTCCATGGGATGCACATCCTATTGCAGTAATATGCGAATATTTATCCATTATGATCTCCCATGCTGCTTTCATGTTACTTGCATTATCAGTCAGCAAAGCAAATACTTTATCACTCCCAGTCTTCTGTAGGACTTCACATATTTCACTACTGATATACTCTGCAGTATGCCTGTTTTCTCTTTTTCAATGCTTCTGTAAAAAACTGATTGAGGTGTTATCACAAAGTTTATGATTCCTTCCCCCCACACATTTGTCCATCCATCTGTAAGAACTGCAAGACACAGTGTTTCATTGTTTTTTACTTGCACAGATTGCATTACATGTTCATATTCTGACTCTAAAAGAGGCTTGCTCAAAGAATGTCTGCTGGGCAAACAGTATGATGGTCTTAGTAATTTAAAAGCTTCCTTCCAATATGTATTTTCAGTTATTGACAATGGCATCCCAGAAGAATATATTGCTCTTGCAAGAGCTTGGTCAATTTTTTCCTGATCTTCAGGTGTCATCTTGTCTACAAATGAAGCTATTAAGAGTCTTTTGTATACAGTTCGTTGCAATATTTGGTTACTTGAGGATGTTGATTGGGCAACCATGTGTGATGCTGATGTTATACAAGAAGCAGCAGAAGCAACAGCAGCAGGAGGAAGACTGCTGGATCGAGACTGTTGGAAAGAACTACTTGCACTTTCATCATCAGGATCTACCTCTTCCTCACTTACACCCATGAAAGATTTTTTTTAATATCTGCAGGACACTTCTTACATACAAGGATGTGTTTGGTCATCCTACTAACATTTGGAAATGCATATTTCATTTGACAGGATTTGCAAATCACACTTTTTTTTTCAAAATAACTTGCGGTATGGAAATGCTTCCATATGCTAGAAGTTGGTCGCACCATTTTGCTGAGGAAGAAAAAAGAAAAATGTAATTTAGTGGCTAGCTTGCATATATAAACACTAAGCTACAGCATGTACAAATTTAGTAATGGAAGAGGAGAGGCCTCCTCAGAGTTAACTGTGAACAACTTTCCTGCCCTCCAGGCCTCACCTCACTGCTAAGGTTAGGTGATTTGTCACAAAACATCAGATTATAGGAATTCAATTATGAATTACATTGGTTATGAAAATATACTAATGCAGCTAAAAATATAGTTTAATATACTGAATTCAGATAAATTTAAACTCATACTTTTCTAGAAAGAAGTATACTTTCTTTCAGCTCCTTTGTGTTGCTTCTGTACTTTTGTGGATCTCAAGGTCACAGGGCCAGGAGGAGGCAGGTTCCTTCCAACTCCAAATCCTTTAGACTTGCTCTGCCTCCTCTCCTGAGGTTTTTGAGCAAGCAGGGCAAATAGCTTCTTGTTTCTAGTGTCTACAGGAATGAATGGATGCTGCTGCCAGTGTCCACTTCCAGTCCTTTGAGGCCTAGTCAGGAGGACAGGAGCAGATCCACCAACCTGTAGATCAAGAATCAACAATAAAGGAAGTCCACAAGCAAAGAAGGCACTGAATCATTCTTCCTTCTCTTGTGAAAATGGCAGTGCCCCCTGGGAGCAGAAATGCATCTTGCTCTTGCATTTGAGAGTTGTACTGTACTGCTTGTCCTTGGTGTACAGGAATTGTAATGATCTGCTACTGTAGATAGAAAACTTTTATATGACTATTACATAGTTATTAGAAAACATTTTTGGGAAGTAAAGGGTAGCAATATATGAACACCTTGTCTTAAACATTTTGTTCATTATTCTAAAAGAAAATATTTCATAAGAGGTTTTTTAATTTTTCCAAAAATTTTAAATTTTTCCATTGGGGGGGGGGGGGAAAAAAAATGCC
>NW_005841978.1:1740724-1748510 GCF_000455745.1 Alligator sinensis | reverse complement strand
TTTTTTTTTTTTTTTCCCCCCCCCCCCCCAATTTTTCCTTTTTTTTCCCTAGGCCTTCAAATCTCTAGACCCACATCATTTAGTTGAAATATTAATTAGTTAACCTTGGTACAATGTTTTGAATATATAAAATACTATATTAAGGTTAAACTTTTTTTTATAATTGGCAATAAAAATAATTTTATCAGAATGGAGCTCAGCTTTTTTTTTTTTTTTTTTCATCTTCTCATGTTACTCGGAAGAAAGAAAAAGATATTTAAAAAAAATGATAATCCAATTAACCTAAAACATCCCTCTCTATAGTATAAGAATAAAATTGGATGACTCATTAATAAAATACCAAAAAGTACTACAATTATATTATTTATAAACATTATTGGATCCATCCACTTATTAACATCAAAAGGGTTATGTACTAGTTTTAGACAATTAAGAAAAGAAACCTGTGAATCTCTTTAAGATTTTAACTAGATGAACTCAGAACTACTTGAAAAGACTGTTCAATATTTCATGGAGTTTCACTACTGTATATTGTTGTTTCAGGCCCTTTGATCAAATTGAATTCTGAATCTTTTATCTCACTCTGGCACTGAACACTGCCGGTAGATAATTCTTGGCAACTGTGGTCCTGGAAGTCTGTAATTACATTGTCCACAAAAAGACAACTTTTTGAATAACTACTGAACCAAAGTAATGATACTGACACTGCAAAAATAGTTAGATTTATGGACATCAAAATATAAATATAAATAAGGAACTGAATAAGGAACATAGGGGAGCATGGGTGGAATAATAAAAAACATCAGAGTCCATAAAGCCATTAAATGCCACACATTATTTCTGTATTTTGTATTCCAACACTGACAGAAATGACATGGAAACAACCACACACATTGGTACTTCATACTCAAAAGCTTGTCTATATCCCTCCCAACTATAAAGCTGATCCAATAAAAGCTATCACCCACAAAAAATTGTGTCTATCATAAAAACAGTTTAGAAATGGGTATCTAATAGATGTCGATGGAGAAAAGTCTTGATTACTATTTTTAGGAATATATCATTCAATGTTTATGAGATCACCATATTTGAAGATATTTTGAATGCACGTCCCAGTCTTCAGTATAATTATATTGATTTAATTTTGTAACGTTGTATTTAAATTTTGTTTCCAAACATGAGCTAAATAAAAATCAGTATACATCAATACTATATTTTAATATCTTCATATGCAGCGTTTGGTTTTTTTACATCTTTTTGTCACATCTGAAAAATAAAGAGTAAATCTTCCAGGACTAAACTTGTCTTTCATTTGTTTGATAAATAAACTAACAAGGGTAATTTATTCTCCAAATATAAGTAATAAGTAATTCAGTGACACCTTACATTACATTGAAGCAAACAATTGTAAAGTCTATCTGAGATTCCTCTATAGAATCTCAAATATTATTATTGAATCACTGTCTCCAATTATCTTCAAGCATCTTGATGAGATAGGGCAGGGGTTTTCAACCTTTTTAAAGAATTGTACCCCTTCTGGTAGCAGCAGCTGGATGTGGAGTAGCGGGGCGGGGAGACTTGCATGCAGCCACCACTGTCACCCACTACCCCTGCCACCCACTACCCTATGCCACCACTGTGTACCAATTTCCTATGGCCGGCTGCATGTGCTGCTCTGCGGGTTGCTGATGGGCCTTGCATCCAGCCAATCACGCGCTGCCATGCCACACATGGGAACATGGGCCACACATTCAATTTAACTCATGATGGAAACCAGCCATCAAGTTATTACACATATTGGCTAGGGGGAGAAGATACATATAAACTGGTTTAAGTCATTAGAAACTGGTTTAAATCTGTAAGAGAACAGAAATTCAGTGCACATAAACCAGTTTGAAAATGGCTGAAACTAGTTTAAGATACTACATTCAACCAGGTTTATCCAACTTAACCTATTTGAGTCAAACCAGTTTATTAAACTTCTCTCCCAGGCCCCTTCCTGATTCAAGTTAAATCACAGTCCCCTAGCATCCCAGCATGCATAGGCTGTGTTGTTTGCTCCAACAGAGAGGTGGTGTGGGAAGAGACTCAGGGATTGCCCCCACCCCAGGCAAACCCCAGGTGGGGTCTGGGGCCAGGGAGTGGGAATTAAGCCCCCCTTCCCTGACTACAGAGCTGCCCTGCCAAGCTTGCTGAAAGTTACTGCTGGCTGTGACTGTAGACTACAAATCCCAGAGGCACCTGGAAACAGGAAGATGAGGTGATGAGCAGCCCTGCAGAGTCCTGCTGCTGTGATGCTGGACTGCAAATCCCGGTGACCTTGGGGGGCAGCAGGAAAAGGATGTGCCAGAGACCCATGATGTAATACCCCTGACTTCTGGCTTGAACCACTTCAGGCATGTGGCTGCATTTCCTGAATCAAAGGTAAATGTATTTCCAATTGTTTCTCAGTTTAATCTTTGCAGCTTAGACTAACCTGCAAAGACTAAATTGATTCAACCTTGGGCTTTTTGACTGTCTGTACTTAACCATTTTATGTAATAAGGTTGTGGCTTGTTCCCTCTTTTATTACTTCATTAATTAAAGGAACCTGTGGTGGGCCATTATTTAAGGTGTGATTAACCAATTAAGTGTTATGTCTTTCAGAGGCTTGGGGATGTGGGGGGAAACAACTAAGCTGAATAATTCTGGATATTAAGGGGCATTGACCACTGCCAGAACAAGAGTGTAGCTACTGTAAAAAAGGTATGGTTTCTAGTGTAAAAGACAATACAAGTTAGATAATAAGATAATATTAACTATCTAATTAATCTTTTAAAAGTGTTAGACACACGGCAAATGATGATTTGTAATGAATTTGGATAAGATAAGGCCTAAGAGACAGAGCCGGGGGAATGACAGACTGTCCACAAGCAAGTTTAAAGGAACAAACTTTCCTGTAGATGAGAGGTCTACATAACTATACTGCTTACTTACCCTTTTGTTTTCTCACTGTCCTTCTATTTTGAAGGTAGTTGAGATTGGGTTTTCTATTTGCTGACTTACATAACATTCTGGGACAGGTTTTTCACAAAAAGGAGATGATTTGAAAAATGCCAATGAACTAACTCTCTTAATGAAATTATTCAACAACCAATCAAAAATATAATGAAACTAACCATTAAATATATTTGTGTTTAGTATTACGCTTATGAAAGATAAACAGAATTGCTGGCAGTAGAAGTTGTTTCCTTACATAAGCAGCAAAAAAGCCATGTAAGATAAGGGAATGCAATAGAGTTGAAGGACTATAGGTCATGGATTACAATAATCTTATGTAGATGAGAATTCAAGGGTGCTTTCTGTTTATCAGGGAATAGCTATATAGATGTATATGAACTTTTAAGCCAAGTGACTGTCAACATAAGATATTGTTATTAGCATGTTAACAAGAAGCACTCTTAAACTACAGTTATTGTTGTACTAAAACAAAGCATCTTGACCTTAGGGATTCTTTGCCACCTTTGCTGCCATGAGTTACCCTGTTCTGTTGTCACATTTATCTAGACACTTCTTTTCACCCTCTACTTTTTTGTTCCCCTTTATGTCTATTCTTAAAAGCAGTATTTTTGTTATTCATAGTTATATTAAAGACTGAAGCAGGAAAAAGGTAACTGGACTCTTCTATCATTTCTGATGTTGCTGAGTTTGAGGAATTGGAAAATTATAACCAATACAATTGTATTTGTAGACAATTCTTCTCATTGGAAGGCTATGTAGCACCTTCTATTAGGAACAAGAAATGTTGGGTTTGTGGGGCTCTTGACAGAAGTAAGGGTTTTTTGCAAGTACAGGGTGGAAGAGTGTGAGAAAGTAAGATGCCTTATTTTATTATAGTGTATGACTAGAGACATCCAGAAAATCTCCCTAGCAAAAACCATCATGGTTAAGGCATACAAGGCATCATACAGGCTGCCTTTAACTCCCAGGCCTGAATGAAAATACCCATTAATGATTGTGTCAACTAGGAGCAGCTTTTGCCTCTGGAGCCAAAGCAAAGAGTCCTAACCCTACTATGAACATACATCAGCTTACAGACATTTGCAAATATCACAGCTATGAAAGAAATGTGGATATCGTTTCAGCAGAATGTAAACATTTGTGTCATATGCTATATATTTTTCATTTCCCCTGTTGCTGGTGGTATCTGTGAATGATGTATTAACAGCATCCATTTCCTTTTTCAAATTTATCATTACAGATTGCTATAATGTGTAGGGCTCCCACGGAAAAATCCATGGGAAAAATAGATATGACCATGTCACTGAGGACTGCATCTTCAGAGTGAAGCCCCTCAGCTACTTGGGATCCACAGCCCAGAATTTCAAATCTCTGAGAAGTGCTCTATAAGCAGACTATAGGCTCTTCCATCTGGGGATGCTTTCTAGCTCTCCTTTTGATGTTGCACCACAACAGGAAAACATCCAAGATTCGTTATGCCAAAAAAGGAAAAAGCAAACTCTTCAGTCTAGTGTTTACGGCCATTACATTAAAGGAAAAAGTCCTGGTCTGGCCTACCAGATGGATCCCAATATGTGAGACTGGAGAAAAAAAACCCAATAAAAAACCCCTTACTTTCTGGACCCTGATCAGGTATAGGCATGAAAAAGGTGTCTGGTTGCTTCACCAAGACATGACCAAGTTGCTTTTGATTAAAGTGGAACTGTGGTCCCTTAAACAAAAAAAAACCCAAACAAAGCATCCATGGATTTTAGAAACCTCAAGTTTTAAACAGAAGCTTAGCATGAGGGTTTTCAAGATTTTACTGTTGAGCTTTGGTGAATACATTTGACATCATCCAGATTTCAGGTACCTAAATCATTTCTTGGATCTAGTCCTCACTGATTAATATAATGAAACAAAGATTACTAATTAACATATTATAGATGGGGGAGTGTCTGGGCTGACTTGGTAGAGTTGTTTGTTTTGCCAAAAGCCATATATACTTAGATAAAAGAATGTGTAATATTGCCCGCTTTTCTCTACTAATCCCCATCCAACCTTTTTTTATTATTATTTAAGAAAGGGGCATCTTCTAATTTAAAAATGAGTTTTCACCTCAGTTATTTTAGATTCCAGAAACAACACTGTTTTCTGTTTGACTCTGTTTTTTGTATGCAAATGGAGCTCATTTTAGAAATAGGTAGCATTCAATCTTGCATCCTAATTGGTGATTTAGAATGCCTGGCATTATCCTTCAACAAAGTCAGCCTTTCATATTGAAATTTCAGTGTGTCAAAATGATTGAGAATAGATGTGAAACTATTAATTATATTTATTTTAAACTATTCCAGAATTTCATCTCTGTCTATGGTATGTGAACAGGATGGTATTTCTCTGCTTGCATCAATGGTATTTTTATACTAATCATTTCCAATGTCCTACTTTATAATATTTAAAAAGGGACTAAGTGACCTCCTAGTTCTAAATTTAACCAAATTGTTTTAAATGTTTCAGGCATCCTGATCATAAAATTAATTAAATTTAAATTGGTTAGCTTTATCAAGACAATTTTCATTAAGAACAAATTATAGTTAGGGAGGAACAGCTAGATGACTCTTCTGACTTTTTTTAAACTATCAAATGTTAAGATTATTTAATAACATTTAAGACAACTTATTTCCTTTGATAAGCAGTTGGAAGGAAATAGTTGTTGCACACCCTTGCTGCATGCCTCTCTGTCCCATGCTGTGCCCCTGAGCTGGGTGCTGCAGGCACTGCCAAATGGAGGCCCAGTGAGCCATCAAGGGAGCCATGTTGGCATCCTCCCTGATGCCAAATCCCGCCTTCTGGGGCCACAACTGGTCCCAGAAGGAGGCCGCAGAAATCCTCATGCTGTGGGGTGAGGCCGAGGTTCTCACCTAGTTAGCATGCAACAGGCACTCCAATGTGTGCATCTATGAGTGAGAACTTGCCAGGCCACATGAGGGACCATGGGAATGACCAGTTGGTGCACTAGTGCCACATAAATGTCAAGGCTTTGCAGGCACTGTAGGTCACCGTCACCAACCACAGGTCAGGGTTTCCCTGCAATTCCATGCCTTTTATGTAGCAGCTCAATGGCATGCTCACTCCCCAGGACCCTGACCTGAGCTGTACTGTCTACTCAAACATGTATGACCTGCCCAAGCCTCCACTGTGGCCTGGCACCAGCAGTGATGTGACAATGGGGGAGGGCCCCTTGGCCTACCAGGCATGCCTGCCATGGCCACCTGGCAAGCCCTACACTGCAGGGAGAGCCCTCACTGCCCTGGCCCCAGTCCTGGTCCCAGCCCTGGCTCGGGCCCTAGCCCTGGCATTGGTTCCGGTTCCTGCCCGTTGTCCCCACCTGGCCTATCCATGCTCTAACAGGTCCCTGGGCCCCCCACTACAACAGACAGGGAGGAAGGAGACAATGTAAAACTTTATTGAGCACCCGGTGCCCACACAGCTAGGTAGGCACAAGCCTCTCACATGCCAAGAATTTGTCAATGCCAGCAGCAATGTACTCCTTGGATGCAGTGGCAGGGATGTGTACTGTAACCATAGGTAACCCTCCAGGGGGTTGCAGAGGTTGCAGAGCAGGGTGGGCTTGCCCTCTGCACTGTTGAAGCTCAGGGTCCTGTGCCAGATTTGCAGGGGCATGTGGGACACTATAGCCATCAGAAGCAGCAGGGTGTAGTGTATTAGGCACCCCTCAATCCATGCAAACAGCTCCTCACAGCATGCCCAGGACACTCACAGCAGGGGAATGCTTGGAGTACAGTGCTGGTGCTAGGAAGAGCTTGCCTCAGGGCACCTACACAGAGGGACCCCCAGGGTGGAGGGCAGGAGTGCCAGCAGCTCTACATCCCAGTTGTCCAGGAGCGTCTCACTCACCATGTCTGTGTACTTCATAGTTTCATAGTTGGTAGGGTCAGAAGGGACCTGAGCAGATCATCAAGTCTGACCCCCTGCCATGGCAGGAAAGAGTACTGGGGTCAAACAACCCCTGCAAGATGTTCATCTAGCCTCTTCTTAAAGACCCCCAGGGTAGGAGCCAGCACCACTTCCCTTGGAAGTTGGTTCCAGATTCTAGCTGCCCTGACAGTGAAGTAGTGCCTCCTGATGTCTAGTCTGAATCTACCCTCTGCCAGCTTGTGTCCATTATTTCTAGTCACTCCTGGTAGTGATTAGGGGAACAGGGACTCCCCCAGTGCCTGCTAGTCCGCTCTGACTAGTTTGTAAACAGCCACTAGATTCCCCCTCAGCCTTCTCTTGTGGAGGCTGAATGGGTTCATGTCCCTTAGCCTCTCCTTGTAGGGCCTAGCCTGCTGCCCCCTGATCATGCGAGTGGCCCTCCTCTGGACCCTCTCCATGTTATCCAGTGTGGGCTTGGTGCCCAGGAGACAGGATGGCCTGCAGGAGGAGAAGTGAGGAGGGCAGGGAGTGGTTCTGGAGCCATGGGAACAGGTGCTGCCAGAAGTTAGGCCTGTCCCAGTCTTGGAGGGGGAGGCAGGCTTTCTTCTGCCATCACTCAGCAGCCTGCTTTCCCCTAGGGAGAGAGAAGGGATGGGGGGGCAGCAGCTACCTGAGCCAAGGCCTGCCCAGCTGACTTACCATGGTCCATGGGCACCCATGCACACATGACCTCCAGTGTGAGGCCCAGCAGTGTACAGCCCCCTGGTGCAGACCATCTTAGAAATGTTGCAAACTCTCACAAACAACCTCTTTCTCCTGGCTCTATAGGCCCTGTAGCTCCACTCGGGGGGGAGAGGCACCAGTTGAC
>NW_005841978.1:1618368-1740693 GCF_000455745.1 Alligator sinensis | reverse complement strand
CAGGAATGCTCTGTTAGGGTCACCAGCAGCCTCAGCTGGGGCCCTGTGGATGTGCTGGTTCCAGCAGTACCAAATGCAGGACCAGACCTGGCTGCTGGAACACCTGGCACACTCACAGTCTTGGTGGGGAGGGGACCAAGCCTGCAAGGATGCCAGGGACCCATATAAGAAGGCCAGAGACCAGTGTGAGGAGGAGGAAAGGGGCTGTCAGAGGAACCAGGGGGGACAAGGAGTTCTGGAAGTGGCTCCTGGTCCTGGAGGAGTGGCACATAAAGGCCCTGGTGCAGCAGGCTTCCCTGCTGGCCAGGGCAGTGGAGGCCATGGAGGAGGACTGCCGGGTACTGGACACCATCCTGGCCCTGGCAGTCACTTTTGTGCCAATGCTGTCCTCCCCCAAGCCCTAGTTCCACCTGCCAGCCTGCTTGCACCCCCTACTGCACCTCCAATGCCCAGGCCTCATGAAACAGCTCCTCCCAGCACTCACAGATGTTATGCAGCATGCAGGCTGTGATGATGACCCCAGGGGATGTAGGCATCAGTGACATCAAGGCAGGCACTGAGGATGTACCAGTGTTCCTTGGGGCAGCTGAAGGTGCACTATACCAGGGCATGGGTCCGGCCCAGGCACTGGTTGACATATGCCTGGTGGGGTCCAGCTAGCTGGTGTAGGACTGCATGAGCCAGGGGAAGAGTGGTCCCCAATGAGGAGGAGTGAGATCACCACCACACCTAGCTGGATGTTAGCCCCCCCAATGCGAAGCGCCCACTTTCCACCAGGGCTGGCAGGATAGAGTTGCAGAAGATGTGAGTATCATGAGAGCTGGCTGGGTGGGCAGCACTTATGTTCGTGATGGCACCACAGTGGTCAAGGATAGCCTGGAGCATGATGAAGTGGAACCCACGCCAGCTGTAGTAGGGAGGTCATCAAGTGGTAGGCAGGTGACAGGGATGTGGGGAGTGCCCAGGGGCCTGATGCACTAGGGGAAGCCAGGTGCTGGCAGAGATACTTCAGGAGCTCCTGGAAGGTGACCCAGAATGACTCAAGCCACAACTCATTTTCCCAGGTGGTCTGGGTGATGTGCCACTACCAGTCCTCATTGGCTGGGAAAGGCCCAGAGGCAGCAGGACTGAAGGCCCAGGAGGGCACAGATGGCTGTGGTGTGCATTGTTGGCATCCCTGATGAAGTGGCAGCATGGAGCCTGGGTGGCAGTGGCATGGTAGGAGGGGGCCTAGGATGCCATGGGGAGCCAGGCCAGGCAGCTGCATAGTGCAGCAGGGCCGCCAGGGCTGAGACTGCCCTGGGGCCAGCCACAGTCCCTGTGGTGGGCCAGAAGGGCCAGCATGGTAGTCATAAGGAGCCTGATGTGGTTGATGTCACTGCCAGGGCTTGGAGCTGGAGAAGCCATGGTGTGGAGGGCAGAGGCTGCAGCGACAGAGCTACTATGTGCTGCCATGGCACTCTGCAGGCTGTGGTGGCCTGGGAGCAGCATGGAGGGCAACTATGACAACCCTCCAGCTTTCCCTGATGGCAGTAGTGGGTTGGTGCAGGACCCAAGACAGTTGGAGCAAAGTGCCAGAAGACTGGAAGAAGGCCAATGTGGTCCCTATTTTCAAAAAAGGGAGGAGGGAGGACCCAGGCAACTACAGGCCTGTTAGTCTTACTTCGGTCCTGGGGAAGCTCTTTAAAAAAATTATCCAGGAGCACATCTGGGAAGGACCAGCAGGTGGAAGGATGCTCAAGGGCAACCAGCATGGGTTCATTAAGGACAGATCCTGTCAGACCAACCTGATAGCCTTCTGCAATCAGGTTACAAAATCATTGGATGCAGGTCTGGTGGTGGATGTAGTCTTTCTCGACTTCAGAAAGGCCTTCGACACAGTCTCCCACCCCATTCTCATTAAAAAGCTAGGCATTGACGCCTGCACAGTCAGATGGGTCACAAATTGGATAGGGGGCCGCACCCAGAGAGTGGTGGTGGATGGGTCATATTCAACCTGGAGGGAGGTGGGCAGTGGAGTCCCCCAGGGCTCAGTCCTTGGGCCTGTACTGTTCAATTTTGTTATCAGTGAGTTGGACAAGGGAATGAAAAGCATCCTGTTCAAATTCACTGATGACATGAAGATTTGGGGCAAGGTGAGCATGCTAGAAGGGAGGGACAGGTTACAACTGGACCTGGACAGGTTAAAGGGTTGCGAAAATGTGAATAGGATGGGATTCAATACCAACAAGTGCAGGGTACTGCACTTGGGCAGGAAGAACCAGCAGCATACCTATAGGCTGGGAACTCCCTTCTTGAAAGCACAGTGGCAGAAAGAAATCTTGGAATCATTATTGATTCCAAAATAAACACGGGCCACCAATGTGAGGACACAGTCAGCAAGGCCAACTGCACCTTGTCATGTATCCACAGATGCATCACAAGCAGGTCCAAGGAGGTGATCCTTCCACTCTATGTGACACTGGTCAGGCCGCAGTTGGAGTACTGTGTCCAGTTCTGGGCACCTCACTTCAGGAGGGATGAGGCCAGCATTGATATGGTCCAGAGGAGGGCCACTCGCATGATCAGGGGACAGCAAGGCAGGTCCTACGAGGACAGGCTAAGGGACCTGAACCTGTTCAGCCTTCACAAGACAAGGCTGAGAGGAGATCTAGTGGCCGCATATAAACATACCGGGGGAACCAGAGGGGATTGGGTGAGACCCTGTTCCCCCGAGCACCTCCCAGAGTAACAAGAAACAACAGCCATAAGTTGATTGAGAGTAGGTTCAGGCTAGACATCAGAAGGCACTGCTTCACAGTCAGAGTGGCCAGGGTCTGGAACCAGCTTCCAAGGGAAGTGGTTCCTACCTTAGGGGTCGTTAAAAGGAGGCTTGATAACTACCTAGCTGCAGTCATTTGAGCTTAAACTTAGTAGGGGTCATAGGAGCCCTGTATTAATTCCTGCCCAGGGCATGGTCAGACAAAATGATCTGCTCAGGTCCCCTCCAACCCTACTTCTATGAAACTTCTATTCCATGGTGCCATACGCTGCAAATCTGCTCCTACTTCCCTGTACATGTAGACACCTGCCCAGGGTGAGTTTGCTCTAGAGATATTTCCACTCTAAAGTAAACCCACCCCAGAGCAAATGCACATGTAGCGTGTCTACCCAGGAAGCAAAAAATTACTTTACCCATCTTTATAAATGTTTACATTTCTCTGAATTTCTGGTTAGATAGTAAGTGCCTTGGGAGGGCAAATGTATCTAAATCTGTATATAAGTTTACAACATTGTGCATCATAAAATGAACTACTTTTTCATAGACAGATATTAAGGTATAACGCAGGTTAGTATTATTAGCCCCCTTTTGCAGATAAGGAAACTGAAAAACAAAAAGGTTACTAAACTTGTGCAAAGTCATCCAAAGGGCAAATAGCAGTGTGGGGAGTAACATATAGGTCCTGTGAGGACCAGTTAGGGTTCAGTTTGCTTACCTGCAATGGAGCTCAAATCATAGTTTGGGGATTCTAGGAGCTACTGCAATGTAAATAATAATAAGCTTCAGATGTACTCAAGCTTGAAATAAGAAACTGTTGAAGAATCCCATAATTCCATCCCATGGTAGTTATATGAGTTTGAGAGGGCACCTCACACCTGAAATTAATGCTTTAAAATTTCCTCTTTCATGAGATGCTATGAAAGTTTTAAAAGACCATAAGGCTGTTCAGACGTAATAAGACCTTGACTGTCTAGAGTGCCTTTAAACTGCCCGCTGTGGACTAAAATGGAATTTAATATTGTCTATTTTTTCACCACCCATGTCACAGAAGGCCTTTAGAAGATTTGTGAAAAACACAGTAATATGGTTTTGTTTTGGTTTCTTTTTTGTTTTGTTTTGTTTTGTTTTGTCAGAAGTGTGGTCATTGACGTACCCTGTCTTCTGAAGGTTAATTAATTTTATGCTAAGAATATGGTTCTTCAGAAGCAGCCATCTAGTGAAAATAACAATGCAGTCTTTAATTAACAAACATCAGATCTCATTGCCAATAATGTGAAGACACAGAGACTGGCAACCTTTTATTATCTCACTCTATAATTATTTCTTCCTAATCTAAAATATCTCCCCCCTCCAAAAAAAAACAAACAAACAACCCAATCTTTTCAAATTGGATCTTGCTCCTTATTAATTTATGATTAACTTTGTGAAATATTTTTCTGTCATAAAATTAGACTTCCTTTCTTTTAACTGCATATAATATTGTATGTTTGACTTTTTTATTTTTAAAGGCTTATTTTATATATATGTTCCTAATTCTGCGTCATACATGAATAATCTATTGTTGAACCATCCAAAATTATGAAAAGCATTGCATAAAACCATTAATAGAATTGTTTTGGAAATATCTAGGCACTTGGATATATCATAATAATGAAAATATTATTACAATATTCTGCTGCTGTTGGTACCCTATATAGGAAGGGGTATTTAATGTGCATGCTATTATGTTGCATTCCAGACTCTACTGCTTAGTATTAATATTTGTCACAATAGAGTTTAAAACCTGCAATTAGTGTTAGGGCCACCTTGTGTTAAGCACTTTATAAACATAATGAACAAAGCAGATGCTGCCTGACCAGTTTATAATTTACTCACATAAGAGAGAAAAGAGGCAGAATAACAAGGGAAGTCACAGGGGGTTGAAGTGACTTGTTCAAGGCTACCCACTAGGGCTTTGGTAGTGCCAGAAATAAAACCCAGATCTCTTGTATCTCTTGTCCATTGGATGACACAGTTTACATAAAATATAGCTATCATGAAAGTGAACATCTGAGCTTCTAAAGAAACTCATTTAGTATTCTAAAACAGGAAGATTCACTTTGCTGGCCCAAGAGATCACTGAAAATTATCCTGTCTGCTTGTATTGTATATATCTAATATTTTATGAAAGGCAGATCTAAATTAATCCCATTAACTTCACTAAGGGTACATCTACATTTTCCATATGGTGCTGTTGCTACGCTGCCTTGCTTTAGTACTTCCTTTCTAAAATACTAAAGCATGGTGCAGTAACCACCTGTACTGTGACGTGCACACAGTGCACTTAGATTTTGCCGCTACTTTGCCATAGCAGCACACTAAAATGCGGGAGCATGACCTATGGCAAAGCAGCTGCCAAACATGTGCATACTCACATGACTGCTACATTGCTCTATCATTCCATACAGTGATGTAGCACATCATTTCAGTGACATAGGGCAATGTGTAGGCACACTTTAAGAATAGTGGACAATCAATGCCCTATAGGACATACCCACCATTCTTTGTGTGGTGGGGCTCAGCCAAAGTCCATGCACACTCTCAGCTCTCTTTTCTGAAGTTCATCCACAAGACCAGTGTGTCCAATTTACTCAGTTCACCCTGAAGGCATCACTAGATATATTGATGCATAAAGTACTTTTCCCCCGCTAATTTGCATCAAATTATTTTAGCACTTGGCTTTGCAACTTCTGTGCCACCTGTGCATTACGCTGAGATCATTAAAAGACAAGAATAGTCATGTAGGTCACTCTTGTAGGACCAGGACTTTAAAGAGTGACTGTAAGCAGAACACTTTATACATTCACTAATTCAAATGTTCAGAACAATTGATATGTTTTCACCTAAGTGAGTGCATCGTCTGTTCCCAAGTATTATGAGATTCTCTGTACTGGGCTAAGAAAAAGGACACATTACATTTATTAGTCTCTTTCCATTAAACTATAATCCAGATGATGTTTCTTGTTTTCTTACTCTGAAGTCAGAGTTTATAAGACAATCATTTTTTAAAATGTGATTAACAAACAGTATTCCCCATTTATTTAAATCAAGTTAAAGCCCAGATCTCATGGGAGAATTACTGCTTTCTCAGGAGAAACTGTGAATGTAGAAGATGTTCAGGATTTTTCTCACAGAACAAAAATGGCTACTTCAAGAGAAAAATAACCTGGGAATAACCAGGGTAAAATCACTCCCAGGAGAATTTCTTCTGTGAAAGCAATGTTTGTATACTGTCTCTTCTGAGAAGCCACAGCAGTTTTCCAGAATCCCAGGGTACTGTGCTCATTCCTGCCACCCCCTCCCCGCAGGGAGGCAGTGTGTTGCTTGCTCCAATCTGCTCGTCCAGCTGAGCCCATAGCAGAACATTGTGCTGCAAGGAGGCACAGACTGTCCCTGAGCAGTGCTGCCATCTGTCTCTGGGCAGACTGAGGGAGTGTGCAGAGCATACTGAGATTTGTGCATAGGGTCCCCCCTGGCTGCACAGTATGAACACTGAAACCTCTCTCTTCTCCAGGGACTCAGCATTCAAATATCTGATCAGGCATATCAGGGTAATTTTTTCTACCAGGAAAACAAACCTGGGAGAATTCTCCCAGATCATTTGAATGTGTGTATTAAGCCTAAGATTATAAGGACATATGAGAGCATATGGTTTTTCTTTACTTTTATTCTGAATGGAAACATAACTCAGGCTTCTTGGGGGTTGATCTCTTACATTTCATCTTTTTTTGATTGGCTTGATTTTCTTAGGGATAATTCCTTCCTGTAGACAATGACTGACAGTTCCTTTGTCTGGGAACGGTTTTCTAATCCTAACAGAGACTTCCATGTATTAGATATCTTTGTTCTTGGAGCCAATTCAATTAACATAGGACGTGGTTCCAGAACTTTCTGGAACATAAACGCTGCCTTACTGATTCAGGTCAGTGATCAGTTTTCTCTAACACTTTGCCCTTGACGATGGCCAAGTACTCTATGCATAAAGTAATGCCCATGTTTTAGTGATTTGTTGAACTATGGCATTAACTACCACTGAAACAAAAGATTTGCTTGGTGT
Organism: Alligator sinensis; assembly: GCF_000455745.1. Lineage (NCBI taxonomy): Eukaryota > Metazoa > Chordata > Crocodylia > Alligatoridae > Alligator > Alligator sinensis. The sequence goes on along the minus strand of NW_005841978.1, from coordinate 1,733,836 downwards.
TCACATACATTCCTGTCTAAAAGCTAGCACAGCTCTTAGGAACTTAAGAGGAATTTGCAAATCAAAATTTCTAAGCCTAAGTGCTTCCATATGCATTAGGAGCTGAAGTAGTAAGAATCAGTTTTGCATATCAAATTGTATCAAGTAGATTACAAGAGCCCATGCTCTAGAGATTTCTATTGGTTTCTATGGACTGCAAAGGGTGGAAGCAAATGCCACCTTTCATCACTGTTGTGCCACCAAATTTTTATGGTGGTACAAAGTCCAAGAAAACAGCCCTCCATGCCCTTTGTCATACCACAGATGCCTAAAATATGTGGCCTTGACAAGGTGGTAACAACGTGTTCTGTTATTTAGTGGTCAACAGCTGTTTATGTTATAGCATGTGAGCACTTCCAGCTTGAAGGGCCCAGTCCTGCACACCCTGGGAGCACCTGCTAGGTTTTCCCCTTTACCAAGATGTGCCCTTGGGCTATCTCTGGAGTATGTCTCCATAAGTGGGGAGGAACCTGGGGAAGCCTGATCCTGGGAATTCCTTGGTTGTGCAGAACTCAGCACCTCAAGCCCTGAGAGAACACATTACATATTGCCCCTCAGCATCCCAGCACAGTTGATCCACTTTTATTGACATCCTTTTCTAGCCTTAGAGGCTGCTTGCAGACAAAAAAAAACAAATGGTGCTTTACATTAAACTCAGCATGTTCCTGTGCTGAGTCCAGTACATGCCCAAAAAAGACAGTGTGTTAGTCAGACCCAGCTCACCCGATATTTATATAGATCAGGTGCTTTAGTTGGGGGGGGGGGGGGGGAGGGAAGGTTGTCACTTTTATCTTATAGCTGATTTAATCTGCTTTAGTGAAAAGCACCAAAAAACCCCACTGAAGCACTCTATCCATACAGATGCTGAGAACCAGGTCAAAGTAATGTGCTGCTTCTTCTGATAAAGTGTCAGCACTAGTTAAAAGAGATTAAAATATGCAGGGAATGACTCACTAAGTGAGCCTGAGAAACCCCAGCCTCTGTAGGTGGGTGTGAGCTTTAGGAGGAACATTTTGGGGGGGGAAAAGGGGAGACAGGGGAAGGCATGAGAGTGGGTTGTTTTTCTGTTATTATAAGCTGCTCTGAACCTTTCTGGATACAGCAGGATATCATTATTATAATTATCATTATTATTTGTAGTAGTAGTAATATTAATACTAAAATGATGACGATGATGGTAAAACAGCTAAACTTTATCTTTTTAATAGTGACAATATTATCACAATTAACAGCAATCAGAATTTGTTTGTTTTTACCCAACTGTAAAATAAGAGTGAAATCTCAAGTATGTTTGGAGATCCTATATCCACTGATTGTCTCTTATATCCAATTATAGGAGGTGATCCCACTATTTATGTTGGATAAGTGGCCTGGCCTGCAGATTGTTAAGAGTTCTGTGTCTAGCCTTATGTAAAACCACAAAAAAGGGGAAAAGTACAAGAAGCTCTCACACATATACTCCTTTTCAGTTATGCTGCACAACAAGGATCCTTGCTGGTCTCCAAACCTGGTGCATGGGATAATGGTATGACTGCTGGGTTTAGACATCTCAAATGGAGTGGAAAGGGTAGGGCCATGTTTTTTTGCCTTATCTTCACCAATAATCAAAATTGGTCTCACATGAGGGGCAAATATACCATCTCTATCAAAGCTCATTCTCCATATGCTTAAGGGGGTATAATGCTTACCTCTACTCTAAAATCTCTCTTCAGTGCTATAGTTGATCCCTTCATCTCTGTTTATAAATTCAGCATTAAGTCCTAGGCATTTCTTAAGTCCTCCTTAACCCTCATCCGTTTTCATGAAACCATACCCGTTGTTGTTCTCATGGGTAAGTTGTTACCCAACAATTCAACATTGTTGGTCTCATGGGGTAACTTGTTACCCCACTCATGTGAACAAAATGGAACCAGTGACAACAGTATTAATGTACCAAAAACTATTTCTTAAACATACAGATTGTTTGAAAGAGTATTTATGATTATTTGAACCCAAAGCATTATTTAACTAGAACTATGAACAAAGATTAAACTTTTTTTAGAGTTTCAAAATGTGAATGAACAATTTGCTATGTCTGCAGTTCACACTGTTTTCAAACTAACAATTACTTCCAAAACATTTCCTAACTGTCTTAACTAAACATTACATTTTTTACAAAGCAGCAGTGATGTACTGTAGTGCACACAAGCAAATCACTTATAATCTTTGCATTGTTTCTGGGTTTTGCGGTCATCTGTCCTTGGACAAAAAACATAACATCCACTCATGCTTGCAGAAGGTTCTGCTGGGGTGCGTTGTGCCAATTTGTAATTTAGGGCAGTCATACCAGACTTCATGGACTTAGACAGATTACATGTATCCATCATTCTTCATTTTATTTGTCCATCAATCAACTGTTCTCCAAGCTCCTACAAAAAATAGCGCCATCTTCTTAAATGTGATCTTTGCTTCCAGTTTGTATTGTGGCCTAGCCAAATGATGAGGCTAGCAATGGCAGCCACATCCAGCATATTGAAAAATAGTGTCATTGGCCACCTGTTGATTTTCCATCTTCAGGTGGTCATATGGACTAAGTGATCGAGGTTATCTACCCCACCCTTGTTTTTATTGTAGTCATGGATGATGTCTGGCTTTCTTTGCTCTCCACCCACTGACAGGTCATGGTGCATGCTTTACAGCAACAGCACAACTTAAGGCTTCTTTGGAACATGGGAAACTAGGCTGAGTTCCCCATCAAAAGCAAAAATGGATTAAAAAGTTTCCCTTCTTCAATTTGCTTGCATTTTGTTTGGGATATCTGCCTTGTTCTTCCAAATTGTACCCACATAAGTCAAGTCCTGCTGTAACAGTCTTTTTGTCAGGTCAGTACTAGTGAAGAAATTGTCACCCACAATATTTCTTCCCATCTTGTACCAGGAATGAACCAGTTTTCCAACTACCTGAGTACCAAGATTGCCTTGGCATGGAGCTTCTGGCTGCTTGCCCAGGTAGATGTCTCCAGACAGGCGGAACGATGTTGCTGCATCACAGCACCACCATATTTTCAAGCCATATTTGGCAGACCTGCTGCGTATATACTGCCTGAAGGGACAGTCACTCCTGGACACAAGGAGCTGCTCATCAACCATCAGGTGTATTCCTGGAATATGCCATTTCCTGAGCTGCTTCACAAATTGTGTCCAAATATCTCTGAAGGCACCAAGCTTGTCCACAGCTCTCTTTTCCTCATATGTATGTTTGCTGTCAAATCTCAGGTAGTTGGTGATTTGATGGCCTTGTTCTAAATGCATGGTGGCATGGAAACAAGGACGCCTGGTGCGTTGCTCCCACAACTCCTCCAGTGCCTCATAACCACCATGGTGTAGACCACTCGGCAGTAGGAGGTCAATGTAGGCTTTCAGCTCTGTTTCATACAGCTTTTTCCACCCTTTACTATTTTCAGGATGGCTAACATTCCACTCCCTGAATCATCTTTCTGCCTCTCTCTTTGTTTCTCGTACGATAACAGTCAGGATATCTTGTGAGAGAAACAGGTGGAATGTTTCCACCACTGTGTCTTTATTACTCTTGTTGGCTCAGCACTTTCATGGACTATGTCCTTGGCTGTTTTCTGATGATGTATTAGCTGTGGACTTTTTTCCCCACAATCTGCCATTCCTTCCTCTAAAGGTGTCATCACCTACAATGTTTTCTGGGGGTGATGGCAGTGGTTCTGCTCCACGTCCTGCTGTAGCTCTCCTCGGTCTTCCATGGCAGCCTCAGGCTGGTCCTCTTCCCTTTCCTACTGGAACTGTTGGCATCACTTCTGCTTGTGGCACCAACTCCTCATCTGAGCTGGATGAAGCTTCCATAGACACATGGTCTTCTTGCTCTTAATAATCTCCCATGTCTGGAACAAAGTCAGCATCCTCACTGCCTTGGGATAAGATTTCATCACTGGATGTGTCTCTGTCATCCCTGGTTACTTGTGCAAGACAGGCTTCAGCACTAAATATATGCTTCTTTCTCATCCTGGACTGCAGGAAAAAAAATGGTTACTGCTGAACGCATATAAATAACAATCAAAGACAAGCCTGTCCACCTATGCTGTCACAGAAGCAATTCTGCCCTGCCCTATGACAACACAGGTGGCACCTTCTTGTCCTGGGCATAGAAGCCAGAGACCAGCATCCACCCTTTGCAGGAAAGCCAAATGTGGGTGGATGCTGTTTGGAAACCACACATGCAGGGGCTTATTGAAAGCAGGTAAAAGGGAGATGGGGGTGTCAAACCCTTATTGTTGAAGGGAACTCTATAGTGTATATTGTATTGCATTATGATGTTGTTCTATTTCTTCTCTACTGTCCCTTTGCTTCTTGTCCTTACTTCCAACAAAGACAGGGCAAATTAGTTTATATGTTATGAAAAGGACAGGTGAGGTGGAGTTTTGCCAAGAGAAAAGAGAGCTGAGGTAGATTTGGGTGTGACAAAGGGTTTGTTTGTTTTTTTTGAGGGGGCGGGGGTTGGCAAAGGGCAGGGTGTTTTGATGACCTTGCAGCCTGCAGTCAAAGTGGTTAGCAAAAGGGATTACCACATCTTCAGCAAAAGCAGAGTGGAGGATCGCCACCCATTAGTTACCATGGATACCTGAATTGGATATCAATTAGGTGTGAATGAATGCTAACCTTTCAGATGCATCTACCCAAAGTGGCCAAACAGGTCTAGGCCTGTAATTTATGCATAAATTGCACTGGGTTAACAAGTTACCCCAATGCGTTAACATGGGCTTGGGGTAAGTTGTTACTCCATATGGAAAAAAAACATTCACACTTGGGGTAACATGTTGCCCTGGGCAATTTTTCATCCCCAAAGAGCAAACCATTCATGTAAATTGGCTGTTCCTTTGGGATATTGTGCACTGCAGTGCCAGTGACAAAATGTCCTAAAAATATTTTTTTTAAGAATGAATTAACTTTAAGATACTGCACAAAATATGCATCTGGGGTAGGAAATTACCCCATGGGAACATATGAAGGTTAAACTCTTTTGTGAGATCTGAAGTGGTATAGGGCCTGATGCTGACTGTGGTTCACACCTGCTGGTGTATAAGCCTGTATTTCTACATGTGGCTGAACACTATTTTATTATTGATCTCACAAAAGTTGTGGGCAGATATAACACTTGAGCCATTCCAAGAATGTCAACTGGTTTAATATTGACCCTGGACAGAAGTGTCCACACATACAGGAGGAGTTTCTGGAGGCTCTTTTAAGAATTCCCCTCTTCCCTTCTCCTCTGTGACCTGGTGGGGAGGCATCCAGAACTGCTCCTGCTCACTCCATCCAGGCTGCATTAGGGTCAAGCTTAGTCCAGGACAGTGGTAGGTGAGTCTTCCCTTTCTGCATGTTCCCTCGGGGTGTTTCCTACCAGCCTTGAAGGGGAAACCTGCCCACAACTGCCAATGTCTCAGGCTGAGCCCAGGCACCATGCAGCCCAGCTGGAGCTAGGAAGAAGTAGATCTGGAGCTCTCCTCACCCCCAGGACAGTAGGCACAGCAGGCAAGGAAGCAGAAAGGAGAAGGGAAGGGGATGTCTCTCTAAGAAGGAACAAAAAGAGAGGAATTTTTTTTACCTACTTTGAGGACCTAAACAAGTTCCAGACTGCTGCTCCAGTGCAGTGGGGAGGAGAAGAAGAAGGCTGGAAGCAGGGGATGCAGCCACCCCTACAATGCTGGTCACTGCTCCCAAGCTCCCCTTTACAAAATCATGAATCAATTTCTGCTCATCATGGTCTGCCCCTCCCTGAGTGGGAAAGGGAGTGGGGGAAACTGGGCTGGGGTTGGATTGTAGAGTCCTGACTCAATTCCAGAGCAGCTCCTTGTCCTTTACATGCTGCAGGGGGAGAGGAGTGATTCAGTCTGCGATACATGGTGGACTGACCAGATGCTAGGCTCAGAATGCTCTGTGTCCCCACATAACATTGAGCTAGTGCACAGAGGATATGCTTAACATAATAATTGATTTTCCTAATATGCTTTTTTTTTTTGCTTCCAGGGACATATGGCCTGTCTTAAGTGGCTTGTACATCTATACTCTTGGGCTAGACACAGACATTCAAATACGCCCAAAGCTAAACAATCTAAGTTACAGGTTCTCTGTAAGTGGCATAGTTTAGATAGGTAGTGAACAGAACACATATTTGCCCTTTGGCTGGGGGGGAGGCAAATCTTAGACTGGGTTCTGCCATTTTTAAAGGGCTCTATATATGCCAAACTTCTGTTCTATTACAGGTATAGACTGGTTTCCAATCACTTATACCAGTAAAATTTTAATGCCTGTACCTAGTTTTGGGGTTTAAAGTATACTTGGAACGTTCTAAATGTTATATCTGTCTACCCCCACAGTTAAATATCCTGCTGTTTCATGCAGGCAGACTCATTGCATTACCAGAACACAGGCCCCTAAAAGAATGTTGAAGCAGCCTAGCATTTTTCATGAAATGGGTAGCAGAAAGCTAGTAAGCTAGTTGCTTGATTAGGAAATCCATACACTCCTGATAGGTATATATAATCTCATCCATTAACACCACATACATAGTTATGACTCAAGGAAATTGGGTCAAAATTGTTCTGTTCTGTTCTGTTTTGTTCTATTCTTCTGCCTGCCTCTGAAATGATCAGAGTAAAAGTTGTGCTAAATGAAAAATATCTCTGAATGCCCATGAGTTGTTTAGTTTTTGTCCCTGAAAGAGTCATACAGCGGGTAAAGCATATTTCCATGTTACAAACATCTGGGATTAATATTGTATAGTAAACTGTACGAAGCCTAGCACTGAATCCAAATTGTTATTCCAAGGGGAAGGCAAAATAGGGAACTCCTTTAAATGCTGTAGCAGAAGTCCAATCACATCCTCAATTTATCTGTGCCACTCTCACTCTTAGCTTTCTGCTTAATCTTATTCTTTCCTAGGGAGGAGTACTGCATCTCGGCTCCTGTCCCTTCTGAGTGATAGCACCAGTGAACTTAGGTTTTGCTCTCTTTGTTCTAGTTTCAGTTGCTAAAATAATCTTCTGAGCTGGTTCAGTTGGGCAAAAATGGCAGAAAACAGTCCATGGCGATGTAGGTAAGGAATGAGTTGGCACAGCTGAGCTAAGTGGGAAGGCATGAAGAGCACCTGCCTATATTATTTCTGTTACGTGCCAATGCTTTGAGCCTCTGTTTTTGGGAGCAGTGCATTCACTCACTGAATAAAAACAAAGAAGCACAAAACAGCATGATGACCACACGGCTTCAAAGAAAATTATGAATCTGTTTAAACCAGAATTCACTGTGTTTTGAATACTTTTATGGCTACATATTTTTGTATTAACCTATTGTGAACTGATATTTATAGAAAACAGGTGTTTTCTCTGCTCCTCTGCACAGCTATAGAATGGTGGTACATTATTAATCTACAACAGGATCCCACATACTTTCACAATGGCTGCTTTTCAATTTCCAAAATGTCCTTGAGCATCTAAAATTCTGAACAGATGTGGCTACCTCCTGAAGTGCTATACAAAGGATTGTGTAAGTCCCATAAATGTTTCAGAATTTTAAAATATTAACCCTAATTTTAAAAATGACACAACAAACATGGCTTGGCATTGCACCAGGGACATTCAGCACAGCTTTAAGGGAGACTTGAAGGTTGGCAGTGGAGATGACAAAGCAGTTGTATAAATGCTTTTTTTAGTGCTATTTAAAAGCTTGACTTAACTTGCTACTGAGGCTGGATGAAAAGACGGGGCAAAGCATGAAATCAGAACCTGCTTCATAGCATCATATTTAAGTATAAATGGGCCAGCGGCCTTGGGCCTAATTCTGAGCATTTTTACACCAGTTTTAAGCTAGTGATTCAATAGCTTTATCCTTGATTTATTTTGGTATAAATGAGATGAGCGATTCAAGCCAGCCATATGTCTTTCCTACATGCTTCTAATAAATCTAGCTGACTATTGGTGCTACATAAATAACATGTTAAGTTAGGGACAAATTGCCAGACAGAGGGCTACATAAAAATATTTCCAAAAAAAAGAGAACTGTAATGTGATTTTATGACATACCATCAAAGTGTGCAGCCTTACAAATAATGTCACCACATCTGATTTTCTTCACAGCATATGTGGATACTGTATGAATATAATGTTCTGAGCAGTGGCAGGGGTACAAATAAAACTCTTCTAGATGCTGAGGTGAGCCCCAGAATCTCTGAACTGGAACTTTTCTAGTTTTTCCATATGTTATTCCATATACTAGAGAGATTTATTCCATAATAATATTGCTAAAATAATAATCTGCATACTAGAAAAAAATACACATCCGCTCCCTTGAAACTTGGAGAAATAGATACCTTTCTATTATAGGTGTCAAAGGGGACAGTATAATTACTGGACTCACATATATCTAGAGCCAGAATAATAGGCTGAGGGGGGTTTTCTTCCTACTTTGGTGTTCAGCTGCAGAAGGAGGTTGATGCCATTTCGGGGAGCATTTAACTATGAAGATAAAATTACTACTTTTCATCATATCCCCTAAGAGGCTGAAATGCCAGCTTTTCATTTGTAGCCTGCAACAGTGTAAATTCATAGACAAAGATATAATGAACTTTAAGTTTTTTTGTCAAGTTTATATCTTTTTTATTAAGATTCCAAACTCAGTGTGCTTGCAGGGCTTTTTTGCATGTGTAATTACTTTTGACTACCATAAATTTGACAAAAATAACTTTCCACTGGCACTCTGGCTGGTATACCACATCTAACAAGAAGGAACAATTATATGTATTTTCTTCCTTGTATGTATAGCACTCATTGAAACTCACTGGAGTTTTGATTTTTACTAAGAGAAAGCCATGGGATCAAATTCAAGCATCTGGGTGCAAAGACTATTTTTCTGTGATACGGGAGCCTGGCACTCTGGTTAGGGACAGAAGTTACACATAAACCAGTTTAAATGATCAGAAACTAGTTTAGACCTGTAACATAACAGAAGTTCAGTGCACATAAATCAGTTTGAAAATGTCTGAAATTGGTTTGAGATAAACCTTTTGAATGTAGTATCAGACTTAACTTATTGAGCTCAAACGGGTTTATGCAACTCTTGTCCCAGACCCCTTCCTGGTTTAAGTTAAACCAGAGTCCCCCAGCATCACAGCATGCTCTCTAGGCTGGACTGTGCTCTCTGCTCCAGCAGAACAGGGCTGGCCCCGCCCCTCTGCTTCCTAGCCGGAGCAAGGACAGGCAGGGAAAGGGGCCTGGTCAGACTCTGGCCCCTGGAAGAGAGCAGGGAAGAGGTTTATTCTTCCCCATGCCCGCCCTGTCCCACTAGCAAGAACCTGCATTTCTCCACTGGCTGCTCCAGCAGTGGGGGAAGTGGCCAGCCCCAGCAGTAGCTTAGAGTGAACTGACCAGGGAGGGGGTTTAATTCTCCCCTCCCTGTCCCACAGGCATGGACCCAAGCCAGGGTCTGCCAGGTGCTCCCCCTCGCTGCTGCAGCAGCAGGGCCAGGGCATGGCCAAATGCTGGCTGCCATGGCCCCATGAGGCTGAGGGGGCAGGGAGGGTGGTTATTCCCCTCTCTACCCACACTATCCCTGGGGGACCACAGCTGGAGTTTGCCCACCCTGACCTCCACCATTTGCTCCCTGCATGGGATGAGTGACAGGGTAATCCCCCTCCTGCCCCCTCCACCAGAGGGAAGGGGAATAACACCCCCCGTCCCTCCCCCTTCACCTAAGGGGCCCTGCCAGCCAGCCTCTGGCCAGGCCCCCAACCTTGCTACTGGAGCAGTGAAGGTGCAGGGACCTGACAGGGCAGCAGCCCTTGTCCTGGTTCTGGGTAGCATGAGCTTCTTCCCAGTGGGAGGGGCCATGAGCAGAGGATCAAAGCTACTGTGGACTACACAGGGCAAGTGGTGTCACTGGCCCTCAGGGGGGACCGTAGCCCTCCAAGGACCCACACCCAGCCCTGCCTCTGCTCACCCCACACAGTCTGAGGCTGTGCTTCCTGCCCCACAGCACGGCCCCTCCTGCCCACAATGTGCCCCCCCCCCCGCACTGGGAAGAGGCTCGCGCTTCAGGACACCGTGAGTTGGGCAGCTGCCCTTGTCAGGCTCACTCCCCCCTCACCACTCCAGGGGCAGGGGCAGGGCCATAGACTGACCTGCAGCCCCTGTCATAGTGTCCCAAGGTGCAAACCTCTTCCTGGTGGGGGGGCTGCACTGTGGGCAGGTGGGCCATGCTGCAGGGTGGGCAGAGCTGCTGCAGACTTCATGGGGCAAGTGGCACTGGGGAGAGCTTGGGTGGCTATGGCCCATCCAAGTCCTGGTGCCACCGCTTGCCCCACAGAGTTGGTGGCAGCTCTGGACCACTCCTCATGGCCCCACTTCTGGAAAGACTCTTGAACTCTCTGGACACCAGGACAGGGGCTGATGTCCCATCTTTTCCCTACTCCCTCACCATTCCAGTGGCAGAGTTGGGGGCCTGGCCAGAAGCTGGCTGGCTGGCATAGTCCCTTAGGCAAGGGGACAGGGAGGGGAGTAATTTTCCCCTCCCACTGTCTGGCAGAAGGGGCAGGAGGGGGCTTAACCCACTACTTGCCCCATGTAGGAAGCGAGTGGCAGTGGTGGCGGTCAAGGTGGGTAGACCCTCGCTGTGGTCCCCTGGGGGCACTGGGAGTAGAGGGGAATAACCCCTTTTCCTACCTCCTCTTTCCCTACCTCCTCTACCTTAGGGGCCATGCCAGACAGCGTTTGGCCGCACCCCAGCCCCTCCATTGCAGCAGTGAGGAGGGAGCACCTGGGAAACTGCAGATCAGGTCTGTGCCAGTGCAACAGGGAGGGGGGAATTAAACCCTCTCCCTGCCCAGTTCATGCCAGGCTAGTGCCAGGGCTGGCACAGCTGTCCTGCATTTGAGGTCAGCTTTAGTGCCCCCCCAGCTCCTGGCATGAGCCACTGCAGGCTTGTGCCTCCATTTCATTAATGTCTATTCACTTGAAAATTGGTAGCCTCTATCATCATTATGATTTCATTGCTCTGCTTTACCAACACACTGACTCATCCAATTATCTGGAAACTATAAGGTTATCATGATGCTTACATATCTTATTGTTTCCTTGTGCTGTCCTGTCTATGTTAATTTGTTGACTTCAGTTGTTTTATATTTTGTAAGAAATATTTTATCTTATAGTTTGTCTCATATTTTATTGTAAGGAAGGGACGTACAGGGATTGTATGACAGTCTTTTCTTCTGTGCTTGTACAGCAACTAACATAATGTGGTCATGGTACACAAGTGAGCTATTAGCTGCTAGCACAATGCCAGCATAGCAGTTCTGCACCACAAGTCTTTCATTCCCCTGAAGCCAAAAATGTGGATGGCTACAGCAAGGTATGTGACCATTATTTCACTGTACTCTTAGTTGCTCATACAGCCCCTGGAGGTCCTTGGCAGCCAGACACAGGTAGAATAGGTCAGGAACCAAACTAGCCCTCAGCTGACCCTTGAATCAGCCACATTTCCTCAGCACATCTCAATTATAAGCAAAAGTCAAGGGGAAGTGTTTGTATAATATGCACAGTCCTTTAACAGTCTTAAATATCTTTAAGGCAGGATGCACACCAGTCTTTAGAAATATCCATTACTCTCTGTCTGTTAAGATCTGGTTTTCACAAGCTTACATGAAGTAATTGTGAGTCTCATTGGGAATTTAGCTTTCTCCTTCTTTTGGAAGAAACTGCCATTTCATTAAACACAAAGCATATCACAGCAGTTTTAACACATTCCACTATCTGTGCTATAAATAACACCGTCGTTGGCTGAGCTTATAGAGCACATACTAGCACTGATCAAAAAAGGTTAACTATTTCATAAAAGGAAGAAAAATTAAAGGGAAGTATAAGCTCTGATGTTGATCCATAAAGGGTGATTAAGGAATGAGATGTATTATGCAGCAGAAAATGTGACACAAAATGCAAACTGAATGGATAACATCACTTCTGTTCCCCCATGGCAATGAATTAATATATAAAGAGAATGATGGGGCTATATCTTGTTATAAGATCCCATAATCAGTTTCAAGAGAGTGGTCCCTGGCGCACACATTTAATGGGGTGATGAGACCAGATCCCCAGTCCCGACAACTGTGCCTCCTGCTATGCTATACCTGCATGGCAAGAGATCCCAGTGAGGCCATTACAAGTTGTCAGTGCAAGGGCAGCTTAGGATCATAATTGCCGGTCCTCCCTACACTGGCAAGTTGAGCTGGGGCTGACAATCAGCCGATTGCTGGCTGTGGCCCTGGCACCATACTGGGGATTTGAACTGCCCCAGTGGTTACAATAAGCTGATTGTTGGGGTTGGGGCTGACAATCAACCAATTGTTCGCCTCAGTCACATATTAAATTTAACATGCCATACAAACAAACCATAAAAATGCCCATTTTTGGCTCATTCTCAATTTTATATCTCCTTAAATTGAGTGTGCATATAGCACGCTACCCATTTATGCTGAGATTAATATGTGAATCATGTAGACATGGCATAATAATCTTCCAGCAGAGAACTCTGAAATATTTCAGGAAATGGAAATCAAATTTTAAAAATCTTTAAAATACCATCTAGATGTGAGAATTCTAGTGATATCTGTGCTGCTACTAACCAAAAGAAAAAAAATATCTGATTTCTATAGTCAGCTGGTTTAATTCCAAAAAAAACAGTTTGATTGTTTCTAATTTCTCATGAGAATTTCAAATTCAAGAGATTTTTGTCATTTTTTCTTCAGTCAGTTTGACATATATTAACCAGTTCTGGTTAGGTAATTTTTTTAGAAAACTAATATTTCCATTTCCTAATAGTTTTCCTGTTTTATTACGATACACATGGCATTTCCTCTAAGTTTCCCAGCAACAATGATATATACACTTTTTGATGCGACTGCAGAGCTTCCATTAATGCTAATAGGTCCAATGTGCACACAGCAAAAGGAAAATATAACCCTGGGTAATTTTCATCTTATAGTTAAATAAAATGAAGTCTGAGAATTGGTCTAAATGGCATAGCGAATAATGTTTTGAAATCATATCAAAATTTCTAAGATTATCCTTTTCTGCTGACTGCTCTTCTCTTATAGTAAGACCACAATAGTTAAAATAATGTACTACAAAACATTGCACCATATTTTTTTTAATATTAGATTCTAAATAATAAGTAAGTACATACAAGGGCATCATAGAGTGTTTTTAAGACTATGATGATGCACTGGATTTAATACACTTGCAATTTAGCACATTTTCTGGAGACCTGAGTTCAAAACTGATTTAGGAAAGGTTTTAAAATAAAAATGAATGTACTGGTCTCATCTAATATCTGAAAGGGAAGATCAGAAAGCCATCTTGCAATTTTACCTACTAAAAAATGAGGGATAGCCCTGGCAAGAGAGAAACCAAGTGCCAGTATGATAAAAGTGTTTCAAATGTTGAAGTTTGAGGATACTTACCTCACTCCTGATCTGCCCAGCTCTGCCTTGTTCAAGTTTTTTCTTGCTCTCTCTTCCCTATATGATCCTTTCAGTTTACTTTTACATTTTGAGAGAGAGAAAAAATGCATTATAAGATAAGGATCAGTCATACTTGTAATGTTGGGCGTGTACCTCATCAATATGCTGCCAAGAAAGAGCTCATTTGTTTCTTCTAGAAATGGGCACAATTATCCACAACCAGTGCAAAGAAAGGATGACTAGAGGAGATGGGAATTTGGTATGTAGGTACTACATAAAGTGATGCTATATATTTCATAACCTGGAAAAGCTTATGAACTGGGAAAGATCTGGTCTTATTGGAGACTATGAGAAGAACAGTTGTCTTGAGTGACCTCAGAGAGAACAAGTTAGATTGTACTGAGCTGGGACATTATTCCATGAGCAAGGACCATAGACGGTCTGGCTAAGGAGAGGTAGCAAAGTCATAGGATACGGGTGATGTTGAAGTCCTAGAAAAGGACCAAGGAAAGAAAATACATGCTGCTACAGTGACAATAATGGCAATGATGATGATGATGCAATGCTGACTCTGGAAACAAGATTTCAATTTGAACCCCCATTTATATAGTGGTTAGATGTGGATGCCTGGTTGTATTTCCAGACAGACAGAGTGTAGTGACTATTTTATTACAGCTGGGCAGAGTGAGAGGGATGCAAATGTCCTGAAGCTTCAACATTTGAAAATATCTCTGTCAGGAATTCTCAGACTTAGCTACATTTTAAATGATACAAACTGTATTATAACTAAAATCTCAAATGGCTGGAAACAACCAGGTAAGAGCAACAGAACAGTTCAGGTATTTGTAAGAAATAAAATGGCTAATTGCAGATTAAATTTACAATGTGCTAAATTGTTCCTTCCCATTATGAGACTGGTCATGGACTGCAGACTTGTAGAACATCCTCTGGCCTGGTGTAATGGAGAAGTAAAGTATCATTCTTTTCTTCTTTTCATCTCCACACCTCCATGACACTCTGTGACCTTAAAATTATCCTTTCACTGCTTATTTACCCTATAAATAAGGAAACTGGAAAGGATGGAGGAGGAACCCGGCTGAAGTTTATGGCCCTGACTTCTGTTTAGCCATTTTCCCATGGAAGGAAGAGCATTATTTCCTTGCAAGTCTCCTCCATAATTGTTACTTACCAGCCAGTATCAGTAAGGCAGCAGTATTCTCTCTTCTCTTCAAGAGAGACTTGGGTTGAGATATAGATACATTAAAAGAGGTGAAAATGTGGAAACTCTCCCCTGGAAATTCTTGAAAAAGCAAACACATTTTGATGCAGGTTTCTCAGTACCTCTCTCATCTCTTTCAACTCAATAGTATCTTTAGTATATCAAATATCGAGCCAGCAGAAATGTTAAGGATAATTAGAAGAAATCTTAAAAAGTAATAGTTTTGCACAGAGTTAGGAACACATTTTCTAGCTAAAAGTTCCTTAGGCAACTGGACTGTCTTGAAAGGTTGTTCAAAGGGAAATACCCTTTTTTCTGCCCTGAATAACTCACTTAATTTACTTTTGTCACTGTTCCCCTATTTGTATTCATTATTCAGGTTCCTAACATTTTTCTCCTTCTGTTTAGTATTCACTAGGTAAATTCCCCAGGGAAATTGAAATGTAGTAAACAAAGGAGGCTTACAAGGTCAGCTGTTGGCACTCCTATGTTGATGAGCTCCGTTTTGTCCAGGGACTATACAGAAAAATAAATTCCTGATACAAAGGTGAACAGCAGAAGCTGTGGACACCTTCCGGTGATCTATTCCAAGTCTTACAACATAAATGAATGAAGTCTCTTTTCTGATATGCAGGTACAGCAGGTATCCACTATGGCCATATAAACATGTGGAGAAATAAATCCTTCCCCTCCCCACCATGAGATATGGACAAGACATCTCATAACAATATCTTTTTGCTCAAACTTGTCTTCTGATATTAAAGTGCCTACAGCTAAAGGGATGATGGGGGTAGTAAAATCTGAACTTGTTGGTACAACGAAGCTGACTTTTCTAACTCCCCACAGCTCAGCTCTGTTATTAATTATGATGTCACTATAACTGTGCACAGTAGTTGATGAAAACAAATTAAAATCCTACTCATTAGAATTAACAGTCTGAAGCAGCTGGAACACAAAAGCAAGTTGGGGCAAAATATGATTGTTCCAATAAAAACCAAAGACCTTTCATGAGAATGTTCCTATTTTCTGAACAGCACATAGAATGAGAGGAGTGTTGAAGGTCTGCATGTGCATTACCATGAAGCAGAGAAAAAGTAAGTCAGAGAGCTGCAATCATGTGCTGCCTTGTCAAACTCAATGCACATTTTATCATATCCACAATTTCCTAGAATGGCAAGATTTTCTGGAGGGGCTTCCAGCAGTTGTTGCAACCACAAGCTAAGCAACCACTATGGCAAAATTACTGGTAAACCATGGATATGGATAAGGGATACTAAAGGCAAGAATTCCTTGTGCATATCTATTAGCCCCACCTAATGTGTAATCCTCGGGTGGAAAATAGATATCCATATAAAATTTCTGTGTTCTGTGCCTGTATGGGAACTTTTAAGGAAATGGACTGGGTAAGCAGAGAATAAGTGATATTATTGATGTATTTATTTATTAGACTTATAGTCCACCCTATCCAAAAGGCTGAGTAGCTTACAATAAACCCATAGTCAGGATTCTCCAGACTCCCCAAACCTGAGAACCCCAACTCCCCCACCTTTCCTTAATAACTGCCTCCCTGCTCAAAACCCCTTTCACCAATCCCAACCACCACTCACATCCAGTTACAAGAATTTTTTTCCCATTTATCCTCACTCACTGTCCACCCATTTTTACTATCCCACCACAGCCCAAGGGGATATTTCCTTCAACCTTCCACAATATCCCCGCCAAGGCTGCACCTCCTTTAGTACATGGGGGCTGCAACTGTCACTTCCCTCCCCACAACAAGAAAATCTACATGTAACTCTTCTCCCTCCCTGCAAAAAACATAAGACAAAGACTGTTAGAACCCAACTCCATCGGTGCCCAGTGACTAGGGAGATGACAATCCAATTGCTCATGGATCCTGTTACTCATTAGCCAGAGCAAGCGGGGAGCAAACACCAGCACACTATGCTTGCAACAGCTCTGTTCAGAATGGAGACAGCTTCGGACTAGCTCCCAAAAAACAACAAACTGGGGAGCTGCCCTGAACCTTAGTTCTTTTCACATTTTATACACCTTGGTTTATGCTCATTAAGATTCACTCCACCTTCAGTTCCACCCATTTCTCCTCCCATCTCAAGCTCCACCTCTGTTTACTGTTTACTTCATTAACGTGGAATTGCCTATGCATTTTCTTCATTTACATGTCTCTCTGCTAAGAGCACACACGGAAGGCTTTGACCTCTGCTTCCTTCAGTCACTTGCTGGTTCTTTCTAGTTCTTTTCTGACTCCAGCACCATCTCCAAGGCCTTGCTTCTGCTTTATCTCCTGACTATAGCTGGTGGGCTGCATCTTGTTCTTCTTACTCAATGGGCTCTAACACTATGATTTTGTTTAGAAAACTGCTTGCCTAAGTATTTATAAGGTTAGTCTTAATATATCATCCTGCCTTGTGACCAGCAACTCTGCTGAGACACAGGAAAAAGCCTTTGCATTCAGCTGCAAATCCAGTGTTCCTCAAAATCCAAATTATTGTCATCCTAACAAAGACCAAAGAACCATAGCAAGTAAAAGAAAAAGAAAGGTCCTCCATCTCTACCTTGGTCACCACTAAAGAGCAATACATAGCACTTCAGCAGCACCCAAGAGCAGCACCTGCCAAGCTTATAGGGCCTGCAGGCTGGGAAGGGGCATATAACAGAGAAGAAGGATTTCCATTCAGCTTCCTTTTCCAGAAAATGATCAAATTCTACAGTATGAATTATTACTAAACTTTGAGGCATGTTCAGGTTCCCTAAAATCTTTTCCAGTCACTCTGCTCTTTTTCTACCACAGAATTGAGCTGTCTCCAGTCCACCTGACTCCTCAGCATAGCTTCCCTTCCTTGTATATTTATAGCAGCAATGTGAATCTAATCAGATTGTGATCAATGATTCCACATTGTTGTGATTAACTGACTTTAATAGAGTTGAGAATGTGAAAGTCCATTCAAATTGTGACCCTTTGTGCTTAGCCAGTTTCCAGGAGGAAAATTACAAGGGCCCCCATTTTCCATGACCTTGAATGTGAAGTGGTGGCATTTGTGCAAAGTCATGGTAGAACATTCTCGACAATGTAACTGAGATGAGAATTCCGATTTGGACATTTTTAAAGCCGGTTTAAATGTAAATAACTACCGGAAGTACAAAGCAGTGAAAAATCATTATTGACTTCCTTGAGCTCTTTTCAACATGTATCTGACTGCAAAGAAAAGCTGATTAGTCACTTCCTCTGCACCAAGTTTAGAGCCCTCTGCCTCCAGCTGCCAGCTTAATGAAAAAAAAGAAAGTGACAGAAAAGAAAATGACAAGAATATCAGTTCTCTGTTACTGGTGGCTGCTGGTTTAAAGGTCATGATATAGGGGAAAAATGAATTATCACATACAAAATTTGAATTTTTTTACTTTCTTGGGTCTGGGAAAGAAGATGGGATAGGTAAAAAGCAAGAGTATAACAAGAAGAAAGGAAAAAGGATGGGGTAGGTAAAAAGGAAGACTATAAGAAGAAGAAAGGAAAATAAATAAAACCAGAATTGGAGAAAAATAGAAACACATTTTCTTTTAAAAGGAGGTATAATAGCAGATAGGAAAATGTGAGAAAAGTGATGTGGAGAAAATAGAAAAATGGATGGAAAGAGGGGAAACAAAGTGAAATATATACCAAGAATGTGTACAGACATTCTCATAGGAGAAACTCTCCCAGGAATGTTTTAACCCTGGTTGAAACAAAGTTATTTTTGCTCTGGCAGAAACAATAATATCACTTATTCTGTACTTACCCAGTTCATTTGTTCTGGGAGAACATTTCACCTGAACATCTGTATAAACTCATAGGGTCCCCATATGCAGGGGCATGTACTTATAGAGGCACAAATAATAGCAGCACAAATTTGTGCCATTGCTTTGTGCCCCATCACATGCCCCTGTATGTGTGCTTTGGCATGCAGCAAATTGTCCCCAGTAGAGAGTAGAGGAGGCTGCAAGAAAAAATATCACCCCTTTGGCTGGAAAAAAAAAAATCTTCCAAGTTTACCCTCAACCTTTTTCAGTTCCTCAGACACTGTGTTGCCTTCAGAACTAGGGGGAAGCAAACGAAAGCAAACAGCACAGTCAATGTTGCCTTAAAGTATGCATCAGTTTTCTCCAAACGAGAACCCAATTATTTTCTCCAAACAAGAACCCAGTTAATTCCTTAATACATTAGTTGTATTGAGCATTATATTCCCTGTGGTCATCATACTGTCCATGTTCTGTCCTGTCAGCGTATTTCCTTGTTCCAATAAACCCATCATATGCACACATCTTAATTTGGTCATTTGTCAAAACTGAAAATCCCAAGGGCTCTACAGTTTGCACTGTGACCTAATGCCACCTTATCTCATGTTATTAAACAGTGTGGTGCATGTCTTCAGTTTTCCAGCCTGTGTGTACTGGCTTCAGACACAGTGGGCCTTAAAGAAAACTGTCACAAACAGTGTTTTTTAAACCAATTAACCCTTGTCATTCCCCTGGTCCATTGTTCTAATGCAGATCTACAAGCCAATTCCCAAAAGCAAATCTCTAAATATCATTTTCTAGCCATCATACTCCTGTCCCAAGATCTGATCTTTGCAGGTTTACAGCCAAAGCCTTTCCTTATTGGAGATCAAAAACATAAACAACAATCTCCACTTTTTTCATATTTTTTTTTTTCTTTTGGAGATAAACAGATCCAGATCATTGAGTAAGGGGATTAAACCTTCTAAATTTTCTAAACGTTATTTGCAGTTTCCATACAGCCATTCATGGCCAGCCTTTGAGGTCCATAAAATTCTAAACCTAAGTCTCTATTCACTGTCAAGGACCTAGTAGATTTATAATGGGATGCAGTGCTACTTGGGTTGCTGTTAATGGCAATAATACTGCTGTAGGCTACTGAGGAGCCTCTGCCTTGAGCTGACCTAGTTCTTCCGGTGATCAGCTTGCATGATCTCTAGCAACAAAGAGTAGTGGCTTAAAGGCAAGAGCTCACAGACTAAACAGACAATTGTGAGCCAGACTTAGTCCCTTGTTCTGGCATTTTTCAAATGTGTTGGCTAACATTTTCAAACCTGCATATTAAAATTAGGCACCAAAATCAAGAAGTGCTGAACACATTCAGATCCCTTTAATGTTGTCATTGCAGTAAAATCAATCATTTAGGCATCTAGGGAATTGATTTCATTCAGGTTGAAGATTTTGGCCTTACTATTCACACTTATCATTTAATCACTATATCATCTAACTTGCCTTGCAGTTAGTTATGAGGCAAAGTTCAAAGGCAAAGTCCCGTAATACTGGTAGCATAGTATATGTCTTATATTTAGTGAGATTAAGACTTTGTCAAACATTGTGTGACAAAATTACTTTGCAATGTACACACATTTCTCATCTAATATCCACTACACCATTATTAGCCGGTTCTCTATGATGTTGATTGCTAAACAGTGAAGAACATAAAATAATTGCATTCACCATTTTGATAGTTTTGGCCTTAATGCTTGTATGATATCAAGCATGACAATTATCTCAAGTCACTAGGTTACTTTAGTTCAAACTATTTTATTACATTCTGTACCTCTGGAAAGACAAACTAACCTTGAGTTAAAGCAGATTCTAATTATTTTATATATTAATATTTCATATTTTATGCAGCATGAAAGAAATACATCAAACTAAATATTTTCTCTTGCTGATAATTCTCCAGATGTTATTAAGTAATTGAAAATTATTCACACATAATGACATGCATAATAATGGTTAAGTATATGTACATTTTTATACTGTTTTCGAACATGTGTTTATTTTTTGTATGTTTTTAAGATATAACTCAGGACACTTCTACATGAGATGTTTACTACAGAGCTTACTAATTAGCTCTACAATAAAGTCTCAGCATCTACACATGAAGCCCTCTTAGGCCACAGTAAATTAATAAATGCTGCCATAGGGCAGCGCTTAAAACACAAGTATTATTTTATGGCAGCATTATTTACTGTGCTGCAACACATATGTAGCTGCTGACAGGTCTGGCTGGGGCAAAAGAGTGCTTCAGTTCGGGGGCTGCCTGCTGCCTAGCTCTGCGCTGAAGCACCCTCATGTCCCAGCCAGTCCGTCCACAGCACATTGACCCAGAACAGAGTAGCCTGGGTTTGGCAGGCTGACTTTCTGGGCACCCTTCCAGACAGGGCTGCTCCAACCTGGCTCAACATGCTGTGGATCCAGGCACACACGTAAATGTGGTACCCAAGAACAATAAACCCCAGCATAAACTGAACTGGAGTTTATTGCATTGTACTAATAGCACATATAGATATGCCCTTACTCTTCAAAAATAGTATCCTGTCAGGGTCCCAGAAGTGCTATCTTAAGAAAAATATGAAACCAATATTTTCTTTATTATGGAATGGTTTCTGATATTTCACTAATGTGTAATGAAAGCAGTTGCATCTTATGGAGTAAGACTCAATGTGGGTATTGGGTTATAGCCCTCTTGGTTTGTGTGTGGGAGAAATTCTAAGCTCTTAATTCTGTTTTCATTCACTGCCTTTGAAAACACAGGTTATTAATATCCATTTCTGATCGCACTTTCATGCTTTTTTCAGGTTAGATACATCCAGGAAACAAAAGGATGAACATTAAGGCTAGAGAGGGCTTCAGGAATTGTTATTTACTGCTTTCTTTTTTATTTCCCCGTAAACATTCAATCTCAGCTAGGAGATATATGAATTTGCAGGGCAGTGGTCAAAATATATTACTCTAATTTTTGAGAAAAACTTCACCTCCTCTTCATTTCTTCATTCTAACCTCCTTTTCACCTTGCAGTGCTTATACTGGTAAGCAGAGACAGAGTAGGCATGCTTCCTTCTAATCCATGGTATAGTAATTCTCTCAGGTGCAACAGAATTGTGTTGCCATCCACTATGTTTCAGAGGATTAAAAATAGATTCTTTTAACACATTCAAATTTCACTTGTGGATGAGATGCCTGCATAAGCATAAGCTAGTTCATTTATATATGTAACAGTTTATTCACACTCTGATCGGGTGACAGAAACAGCCAATCAGAGTGCTCCAAGCATGGGGGAGCACCGCCATAATTCTGAAGCCACACTGAGGACTGGACAGGGGGTGGGAGATCCAGGGCCAGTGCTGCTGGCCTTGGCTCCCCCACTCTACTCCCTGCGAGAGGTAGAACAGTGGCAGCATGGGGTGTTAAGTGGCAGCACTGAATCCCAGCCCCCTCCCACTGCCAACATCATTCTTGATGGTCAGTTGGCTAGATATATACATATACATACTGGTCATTATACCAGCTGGCCCTGGCTCCCCCACCTCCTGTCCGGTCCTTGGCATGGCTTCCAAATCATGGTGGCACTCCCCCATGCTTGGAACACTCTGATTGGGTGTTTCCCTCAGCCAATCAGTGTGTGAATAAAGCATTATGGACAGACAAACAGACTTAGGCTTTTATAATATTAGAATCTATCTATCCATCTGTCTATTTATCTATGTCTAGGGGCACTAACAGAAATGTAATGAGGCCCTATCCAGAACTGCAGCTAGGAGAGGTACTTAGCATGAAGTCCCAGATCCTCAAATAGTTTGACTTTCATTGATTTCTGTAGGAAGTAGGCACTTAAAGATTACTTAGGATCTGGGCCCGAATGCTTTTTATTTTAATTTAGAGTGTCTTGCACTCTAAGACTTCTTAGAATGCATCATCCTCTGTCTTTTCAGCAGGTAAAATATAAGTGGAAGACTGATGAAGGTTAAATCGCCTGGAACTTATTTGTACAATAATTGAAGGGAACTCAAATTGTTTTTTGGATGATGTTCATAAATAGTAACGCCTCAGTGTCTGAGCACCAGATTTTAACAGCCAGAGACAAGCACTGCATTTAATCTTTCATGAATACTGTAATGGTGCAGGAATTCACATCTTGTTAGAAAGAACTGAAAAAAAATGTATGTGCCTCAACAGGAATTATCAGTAATTTCCAGCAAGAATACTGGAAAAATACAGAGAAATTGATTGACCTGTAGATAGTGGTTAGGGATCAGGTACAGTTGTTGCACCTGAAGAATCAATGCTGTGGTCAGAATGCTAATTGATGGAGAAACTTCCTCCAACCCTCTTTTCAATTCCACCTGGAAGCTCATCTTTTCAGCAGTGCTGACTGTGATTTACTGAGTGGATAATATTCACTTTCTAATTCAAAAGGTCTATGAAAGTACTTCAGTACCACTTAAAGCTTTCCTCAGGAATGGGTGGGTAGAATGGTACAGCAGTAGTGGCTCCACAGGTCCTTGTATGCTGTAGAAATTTTCTATGAACCATGTTTACCTAATCTGACATAAAAGGCCCCTTTTTGGAACAGGTAGAGAGTAGGCCTGTTGGAAGACTCTACTTATTGCTCTGGAAGAATTGTTCAACTTCTCTGGGTCTTTCAAACTGCACATATATAATATCATATTACTCCACCTTTTGCAAGGTAAAATCCGTTTGCTCCATTTTATGACGCATGGAAGGTTAGGTCCTTGATTTTAGATTTTGCTTGGCACATATTGACTTGGATAGGGCTCCATATAAGTAGAATCTTGTATGAAGGAGCACTAAAGTTGTTGGATGCCTGCCTTTCCATGTGTGTGTGAAGGTGGGGGTGCATCAGTGCAAGAGTGAGACCAAAGAACTAGATCTAAATACCTTGTAGTCAATATGAGTCTTTTCATAGAAATCAATGCTTTGAGGGCCTAATCGAAAAACAGACATCTAGTAAAGCAGGGATTAGACCTCCAGAGGAGATTTAGTTTTACTAATTTTATTCTTACTTACTAGAGAAGGAAAATTAGAAGAATGTTTTGAACCCCATAATCACTTGCTTGTCTCATTTCCCTGAGTGTCAAAGAATACAATATTGAGCACAGATTAAGGGGGAGGGGGAACTGCAATCTTCATTCCTGTACCTGATTAAGATCTGAAGTATTAAGCCTAGAGCCCTTTTAGTACTTTCCTTTGCTTGTGTTGGAAAGTGGGTTTTGTGCTCACTGTTAACTTTCCTGAAGTTCCATGTCATTTCCCATGTGGAGTGGAGGCCTGTGGTTAGAGTGGGTGTGTGAGTGTGTGTGATGTAACCTAGCTCCCTAAAAGAAAGAACTCCAAATTAAGGCTATCGCTAAGTCAGCATTTACACTGATAATGGATGTGTGGTTGCAGTGTATTCAGATATACCAAAGCTAGCTTTAGTCTAACTAGTTCAGGTGTTGGTGACATGATGATCTGATGGTTCAAGCTATACAGTTTCACTGAGGTATTTCAGTTATTTACCTGGGTTGCAGGTCCACACTGAAGCCCATTTCCAGCATGTTTTCACTGCTTTTGGTATGAGATAAGATTAAATATAAATTAAAGCTAATTCTTTAATTGTGCATTTAATTTCACTGTAGAAATGCCCTAGAATTAGACTAGATAATCCTAATTAATGCTGACATTCTCATGCGTTGTACTATCTTAGCCTTTAATAATTTATCACTATTAAAGTCTACTATTCTGATAGCAAAGGTGTGGGGTCAATTAAAAAAAAATGTAATGCAGGCTATATTCCTTCAAGTCCTTAGCACATATAATTTTGCTGGAGGTTCTGCTCACTGATCTGATTCTAAACTCATTGAAGCCAAATGGGGATTGGATCAGGCCCAGCTAGAGCTTGCCAAATCAGGCCCATGTGTTCCAGCTCACAGTTTTCTACTGAAAAGCATCTGAAAGCAAGTGATCTTAACAATATACATGTTGTGCTACTTAAATGTAATGTGAGTTAAGGGTTTTATTGTAATTTTTGTGGGGGGGATTGGGTGGAGAAGGTTTAATTTTATTTCTTTTAAACTGCAGTCTGTTTTCAGCACATCTACTGGCATTATAATGGCTACAGCAGCAGAGTCAAATCTATTCTGCTCCCATTCATTTTTATAGCTATAGAGCTCACCCATAGATATTGAAAAAGCTCCATACATATCCTTTTTGGAGTGGTTAGAATGTCACTAGAAGTAACATAATGATGTTAATTTTCTAATCACTCTGGCAGATGTATAAGGCACTGCAATTGATAGTGTCAGCTCTTTCAATGGAAATGTATGTCAATTAAATTAATCTGAGGCTACATGAGAAATTGCCATTGATATCATAGCTCTTGGAGACATTATATTACTGGCAAAAGTTTATGGGGCATTCCATTGACATTTTAATGGAGCTTTGGATATGAAAACAGGGGCTGTATACTATCTGCACTTAGCAAGGTATGAGAAGCAGTAATCGCTTCCATAGATATTTTTCAGCGCTCCTGTGCTTTAAAGAAAAAAGACATGAATTGTTCGGAGTGGAAGAGGAAAGAAGGCTATTTGTTTTCTCTATAATTTCATAAAAGTATCAGAGACATAAAAAATTAGATGTGTATTTGAGTGATGCAAAAGAGTAAAGCAGTAAGGGAGACTCTGGAAAGCATTGTACCTTGCCATATGAAATCTTACTGCTCAGTGGAAGACTGACTGTTTCAGTCCTTGTATGAATAGTGCTATTGAGAAGATTCTGCATGTGTTTTCCTTTTCCTTGCATATTTGTGTGGGAGTGAAACTCAATCTAGCCATAGGAGAGTAACAGGAAAGGCTAATTGTGTTGTTTCTGTATGCTGATTGCAAGAGACAAAATGGAAGGATAACAAGAACAAACACTTGAGCAAATTATTCAGAATTAATCAACAAACACATTACAGACTTTTTTGCAGGATACAGAATTCTTTGTTTTTAAAGGTAAGCAAAGCAAAACCTACTGCTAAATCCGTTTATTTAACTTCAAGGAAAAGCATATAGGGGAAGCTGCCAATAGTCACTGAAGCTGGGTTAGTGATCATCAAGACATGTAAGATCTAGCCTAGGAATTAGTTCAAACTAAGAGCATAATGGTAATTGGTGCCATCCTGGCCTGCACAGCTTTTACTAGTTTCAAGATGATTATAGGGTGATACAGGATGCATTTACATGAGATGCTACGTCGCTGTAGTAATGCTCTACAGTGATGTAGGGTCAGCAGGCACAAACCATGACACTGCTGCTACGTCACTGTAGTGATGAGTTCCCCTGCTATAGCAATGTAGCTGCTAAAAATAACCATGTGCCATCCTAAAGGAAGTATTAAATGATAGCGCAATAACAATTGTGTCATGGAGTCACATGTAAATGCACCCACATTATCTCTCTTTGTTGTCTTGGCCCTACTATATTAGGTTTCCATCCATGTTGTGCCTGTTTTTAAACTTACTTGTATGATTTCTCTATCTTTGTGGGATCAGGGCCTTTAGCTTCCATGGAAGTTAAAGGAAATCTTGCTTGCATAAGGAATTCAAGATCAAACCCCAAATCAATAATTTCCTTCTTTCATGTAAATTATCCAGATTATTCTCTCTTGTAAACCTTCAAAAATAAAATTAATTACAAATACAAGTGAAAAGAGGGGGAAAGTAGAGTTAGAAATCAAGCAGATGATTTCAAAATTCCTCATCATCTGAGCAGCTTATACTCAAGCTTTAAAAAAATAGAAGGCTGCTGTGGAGGTAAAGACAGAGGGAAGATTAAGAAAGGAATACTTGGCCTCTCAACCAGGAGGGTGATATAAAATAGAACTCTATCACTTTTAATCTGTGAATTGTACATTTGTTATGATTCTCCCCTCTACCCTTTATGGTTAATGGAGTGGAGAGAAGGCACTTGAGGCCATGCTCCTCATGTGCAGTATATTACACATCTGTTTGAGATCTCATAGATTTGTGAAGCAGAAAGGAATTTTCTGAAAGAAGATCTCTTATGTGTGTTTCCCATAGGAATGGTTTGTGTTACTGCCTGTTTTACCCTATGTAAGGTTAATGAAAAGCTATGACCATGTTTACAAATCTGGGACAAAATCATGCAGGCGGTCACGGACAAAACTCTCTTTGTATAAGCAGGGACTCAGGATTTATGCTCAAATCAAAACAAATGGCAATTGAGCAAATATTTATTTCAAAGGGATCCATATACCATTCCTAAGGACAAACCCCATGCAAGAGTATACTTTCACCCCTAGAAAAATGCAGGGGTGACCAATTTGCAGCACATGTACCGCAAGTGGAATGCACAGCTGCTTTGTGTGGCACGCAGCAGATCCAGAAGGGAGCAGGGAGAACAGCACAGGTAAGGCAGGGAAAAGAGGAGAGCAATGGATCCAACAGGGAGAAAAGACTAGAGCAGTGGATAAGGCAGGAAAGAGAAAGCAGAGCAATGGTTCAGGAAGGGAAAGGGTAATTGAGTGGTACTCAGGGAGAGGGCAGGGATTAGTTTGTGGCATGGCCCTCACTGTTCAAATGGGTTGAGCACAACTCCAAGCCAGAAACTCTTGTGAGTGAACCCCAGGTTTGATAGTCACTCTCTCTAGTTGGTAAAGGGATGTTCATCCCTCCTAATTACAGAAGGCCACCCTTATTAGGCAATTTATTTTAATAGGCTACTCCTAAGTAGTCCCAGATGTATTGAGTAGGGTTCTACTACACCTGTTGCCAAATAGTACTTTCATGTCAGCAGGTGAATTTTTATCAGCCCCCCTCTACATCTGTTTAAAACAGGGTTGGCCAACCTGTGGCCTGAGTTCAGTGGCAAAAGCAGGTTCAGTGTGAGGCACGTGACAGATCAGTGAAGGGACCAGCAGCACCGCAGCAGACAGGACATGAAGCAGAAGGCAGTGCAGTGCAGTGCAGGAGGTCAGGCAGGAAGCAGAAAGCAGAGCAAGAGATTGGTCAGAGAGCAGAGAACAACAAATAGAACACACAGCAGCAGATAGGTCAGAGGAAGGGAATTGGAGTAGCCCTCAAGAAGGGCATGGGGATACTTTGTTGCATAGTTGCCAAAAAGTTTGGCCCCACAGATTTAAAACATAGTTTGCCTTCCTCCCAGAGGTTTTGTGAAACTGAGTTAAATCAGGGGTCAATATCATATGGCCAGATCTGCTGGCCAGATGTGTCCTATAGAGCCCCTGACATAGGCGGAGGGATAAAAAATTATTTGGAGGGAGGGGCTGAGCATGTTCATACATGTGTGCATGTTCCCCCCCTCCCCAGCAGGTGTGTCTGTGGGGGAGTGGAAATGGTCATTGGGGGGAGATCAAGGCCCCAGCAGTGAGGCAGGGAGTGGGGCAGGGACAGGGGCTGGAGTGAATGCCAGGGGCGCAGGGGGCTCCTGTCACTGTGTGCACTCTGGCTGAGGCCCAGGGGACATGTGCCCCCCAATCTGTGTGCTGGGTAGATGTGGCTACCACTGTGTGCTGCACTTTGTGTGCTACTGCCTCAAGAGTTGTGCAACGCCACATGCATCCAGCCATTGGACAGACAGGGGACATGGTGCAGCCCCACGGTGGCAGGCACATGGTGTCTTGCTGCTTCTGGGCCAGCTGCAGCAGCTCTCAAAGCCCAGTGTGCAGTGACAGCCACCTCGGGCCTGCATGCAGATGGGGAGCATGTGTTCCCTGGGCCTCTGCTGGGGTGCGCACAGTGGCAGGAGCCACCCCACCCCACACTATACTCCTGCATGAGCCACCCAGGCTCTTATTGTCCCACCACCTGGCCCAGCTGGGGCCCTATCCACCCCTACCCCAACCTCTACCTATGCCCCTTCCTCACCACAGGGGCCTCAATCTTCCCTTCCCCTTCACAGAATCAACTGGCACTTGCCTGCCATGCTGAGTAGCCAGTGATCCACACGCCACATCCTGGCTTCATCCACACCCCTCTCCTCCTGCTGCAGCAACCTAAAGCCCACAGCCGGGCTGCCTTGTGGCCCTACTCACTGCCCCACATTTGGGGGAACTGAGCCCCATTAGCCCTGGCCTTACGTCAGCTATGCCCCTGAATCTGGCCCTTGCTGAAAAGTCAGAGGGCTTTTTCTCTGTCAACACCCATGCTGGGGCTGGGCAGTGAGGTGCTGTGGTGGGGCCACACATTGCAGCTACTTCTCACCTCTTCCCTCCCCCACCCCACCCCAATTACTGATGGACTGCCAAAGCCATCTAGCTTGCACCAGCTTACACAGGTTATTGGCCTCCTAATTATATAATGTATGCATAATATTGTGAACTGCTTGAAGCACATTCTGAATTATTATTTTTTTCCTATTTTTATGAATTTGTTTAACTGTGAAGTATAGACTGATACTGGAAGCAGAACACCATAGCCGTGGCCCTATGCACTTCTGATAGTAATAGTAAAAACATAAAAAGTAATTACTTTATTTTATCTTTACATTTAAACAGATTAACGATTTCTAATAGTAACCTCTGAGCCTGGCATTTCACACTGCAAGCCACTGAGCTAAGAGCCTTTGGCCGTAGATGCCTCAGAGACTCTCAACAACTGTGCACATTTGGGACATAGAGTTGGGAGTGGATGGATCTGGCAAGCCATGGGTTTCATATTCTCATCTCCACTTATCTCACTGCATCTCAGCTCAGCTCAAACAATAGTTGGGGGATGTTCCTCTACCAGAAAGTAGATTGCCTGTGGATCTTGCCATTTCCCAAGTGATATAGAAGATTTACTCTTTTGCAATTGCTTTCCAACAGTAATGAGTCAGGGTCATTTTCTGGATATCAGCTATTGCAGTGTAATGAAGTGATAATGATAAAATATGAAACTTTTCCATTACCAAATATGTAGAGAAGATGGAGGATATTTTCACAATATTATGTAGAGAGAGAGGTAGAACTATCTTTACAAAAAGATTTTAAAAGGTCAAAATTGTTCCCAACTCATTGAAGCACATAACAGCTCTTTAGAATTTTTGAATCCACATCATTTTTTTAAATATAAATTGAGAACCATTCTGACAAGCTCAAGGTGCAATGCCCGAACTCAGTGCTCTCCTGAGATGCACGGGTTTAAATCACATTAATTTCAGTATTTCTCTGAGAGTTCCAGCAGATATGTGTACTTGATTCTTGTTATTTTAAACACGTCCTTAAAAATGTAGCCCATTTTATCCCCATGAAAAAAATCCCGACATACACATGAATATTCCAGGTGATGTAAACAGATGCGTTGCTGCTGCTGTTCATAATACTGTTGTATAACATTTTGTTGTTGTTGTTAGGAATAAAGTAATACCTGGTCTGAAAACTGGTGCATTACATTTCACCTCAATGAAGATATTAGCAAATATTTCAAAAGGTCAAACTGAGACTTGTCATGGAGAACTGGATATTCTCAACTGTGGGTTGCTGAAGCATACAGTATGCATAACTCAATCTTCATGACCATTTTGCATTTAGAAGTGTTAACGATAGTGGGAAGTGTGCCAAGTATGACTGACATTCCAGTTTTTCCTTTGTGAAGTGATTCATGTCCTGCTTTTATACAATCTCATGCTAAGCAGCCGGAAGGGGTATTCAGGGTGTAATGCTACTATACCCTCTGAATTGCACAGAGAAAAACTAGGAACTATCCCATTAATCAGGTTCCAAACCAATACTTTTCCTCTGTCTGCTGCTCTGATCTCTTGTCATTTTTGGATTATTTCCTGCATCCTCATCGTGAATCAGTTCTCCACACTTGAGTGGTAGATCAAACACTCTAAAAGACTACAGGTTTTTAGACTTTCTTAATGGCTTCCACTGATTTGTATTTTCATGCCAACATCCCTGTAATATTAAGCAATGAGCGCTCTGTTTTAATGAGACAGAAGTAAGTAACTATGGGTAATACAAGAAATCCCTTTAAACACCACTTAACTAGAGAGAAGTTTTACCATGTTTGTATTCTGCAAAAGTATTTTTAATAGAACCCATACCCCTTTCTCATTAAAATCATATATTAAAGTGCAGAGCCAACACATGCACGAATGACATGGCAGGCAGTCTGGGCTGCAACCCAGATTACACAATTGAATTGTTTCCAATTTAGGTTTTTAACGGTGTCACTTAAATTATTTCAAAGTTAGCTTCCAACAAAGGTACTGGAAGCTGCAGTATGCTTTATAAAAAAAAGTCATGAAACACAAAAATTGCCAATGCAAGTATTTATACAGTCTATTTCTCGTAGATATATTTTGAAATTACCATTCAGCTACATATTCTTTAACCTTGCTTTTGTTTTCAATACTTTTATCCAAGCAGATAAGAAATGAAAGATTAAAAGGAAAGCTTAAAGATTAAAAAGGATCTCTCTCACATACACAAATGCACATACACACAGTTTTAGAATGAGTACAGTCCCTAGAATAATGACAGCAAGAAATACATTACATAAAAGATTTGTGACTGTTTATGTTGGAAAAAGTATCAAAATAGCTTCTCTTCTGCTGCAGGTGTTGCTACTATAGGAGTTCCCACTTTCTCCCGTAGACTCCTGTCTACTTCCTTCGCCGAGAGGTTTCTTAAGTCTTGTGGTTCACAGCCATGGCGGTTACAGTATCCCAGGGAAAAGAACACAATGCAACTATGGAGACTGGTGACTTTATTGTTCAGAACAGGGGCTCAAACTGAAAGCAAGCATGGCACCTGGGAAGGCACACAGAATTACATCATTTAAAGCAGGGGCAGGTAATTATTTTGGGCAGAGGGCCGCTTACTCAGTTTTGGCAAGCCATTGAGGGCCGCATAATAGGCAGCCAGGGGCAGATAAATATTAATTTTCTAAATTTTTTAGGAGCCCTGTGGGCCGGATAGAATGGCCTGGTGGGCCACATCTAGCCCATGGGCCGCTTTTTGCCCACCCCTGATATAAAGAAACAGTGTTTCATATAACAGCTAATACACATGTTACAGGGCCCTTACCATAAGGAAGGAGCAACAGCCTACAGCACAGTGCTTCCCAACCTCAGTACATCCGCATGAAAATGTTTTCACTCATTTTTTACTATGAGAAAATAATAAAGTAATTCTTCTGTTGCAAACCATTCAGAAATACCACAGCAGGTCAGAATGTTTTTGAAATTGTGGTTCCCTATTTGAAATCTCTGGGTTTATCCTGTAAATTGGATAGGTAAGGCACCCTAAAAAGGACCTCATGGCATCCCATGATGCCACAGCACCCTGGTTGAGAATTACTGATCTCGCAACTTTGCATACATGAATATGTGCTGACAGATGTGTGCGTGTGTGTGTGTGTGTGCACATGAACACATATGCATGTGTGCAGGCATGTTCACCACAAGGTACCCAGCCTACTAGCATAAATACTCAATATAACATTAAATGTGTATTTATTATTATTTGTTTGTATTTCAACAGGCACTACCAAATTATAGACCAGTACCCCCTGGTGCTAGACACTGTATATATGCAGGGCAAGAAAGACAGTATACTTAAAGTTTTAAACAAATGGTAGGGATCAATAATTTGGTGCTGCAGTGATTGTATGTCATTTAAAATTGTATGAAATAATTAGATAAGGAAGTGTAATGCTCTGATTCTGTTAAACTTTCCTCTCAATGTTAGGATTACTGATCAAAAGAAAAGTTGAACCCTGTTGTTAAGTTCCTATTAACGCTGTCACTTGTTTCACTTCATTCTTTATTTGCATGACACAAAACAACATTATAATAAGCTGTGGATGTCCCAATTGTTTTAATGTAATTATTTTTATCATGCAAAATACAGAAGTATCCATAAATATGACGGATGCAAGCTATGGCCTATATTACAGTAAACTTGCATTTAATAGCTATGCAAAGATGTTAGCAGTGTACATTATAGGTGATCTGAGTTGACATTATTATAATAATGTTCAATATGCTTCTTTTCTAACTGTAACAGATATTTTAAAAATAAATCTTCATAAAATAGCAGTGATGAAAACAAAAGCAAATCCATTGTGTGTCCTCTGTGTCTGTTTTCCTTTCTTTCAGTGTTTACAGGACAACATGAGGTCTTTCACATGTATTTTTTTTTCTTGTTAGTAAAAGCTGCACTTAGATGATTGATGTCAAGGATCTATGGCCTACCAGTGTAAATAGCGATCTTTTTGTTTGAATCCTATGTGGTTACTGAGCACCATTTCCCCATAAGTTTTTTTCCAAAATTAAAATATTTTTTGGATAGTATAATACTGTCTATATGAATTGCAGGACAGCCAGCTAACTACCTCACTAAACCCATCAAAACAGGACATAAAATTAACCTTCTTCTATCCTTTTAAGTGTGAAAGATAATTAGTGCCTGAATAGAAGTCTTCCCCTTTTCCAAACAAGCATATTACCCTTTATAAAACATGTCCCATCCCCTCACCTCTCACTCATAGTGGGGCATTAGGATCATAAGATCTTAGGAAAATAGGGTTGGAAGCACCTCAGAAGGCCCTCTAGTCCAGCCCTCTGTTCAAGGCAGAATTATCCCTGACTTAACCATCCCAACCAAGTGACTCCCAACCTGCTGTCAAAAATTTCCAGGGACAGAGATTTCACAACTTCTTTAGCTGGCTTGTTCCAGTGTTTGACTACTTTCATAGTCAGAAAATTTCTCATAATCTGCAGCCTAAATTTCATCTGCTGCATCTTGAGGCCATTGATCCTAGTCCTGTCCCTTATGGTCACAGAGAAAAGCCCATCTTCAGCCCTTCTATAATTGCTGTTCAGGTATTTGAAGACTGTAATCAAATCACCACTCAGTCTTCTCATCTCCAGACTAAATAACCCTAGTTGTTTCACCCTTTCCTTGTAAGTCATACTTCCCAGCCATTTTTGTAACTTGCTGATACACTTTTCAATCTGTCCACATCTTTCTTTAAGTGTGGGGCCCAAACTGAACATAGTCCTCCATGTGAAGTCTCCTCTTGATTTGCAAATGATACTCCTATTCATACAACCCAATATGCTGTTGGCTTTTTTTTGCCAGAAGAGTACACTAGTAGCTCATATTTGGCTTATAGACTATTATAACTCCAAGGTCCTTTTCTCAATACTGCATCCTAGCAGATCATTCCACAGTCTATATTTGCACATGCATGTATTCCATTTTATATATCATTTTACATATTGGTCTTTACACTTCTCCTTGCTGAATCTCATCTGTTCATTGCAGACCAGCCTATTCAGGTCATTTTGGATCCTAGCCCTACCCTCATGATTATCTGCAACTCCACCCAACTTTGACATCTACAAATTTGCTAAGTGTACCCTTGATCCCATCATCCAAATCATTTAGATTTTTTAAAAAATTGCAGAAGAGACACTTCAGGAATCCTACTTAATACATCCTTCAAGGTACCTGATACATTGAGCCACTGAGGAATATTTGTTGAGCACATAATTCAACCACCAGCATCCACCTTACATATAGTTTGCTTTTCCTTATCTTGTTCCTTAGATACTAATAATACTTTTCATCAACTAGGTATTGTGGTTGCACTGCCTGGTACAAAGTCTCTTCACTGACTTAAATAGTCTTTGTATCAAGCCCATAATGATGAGAAATGCAGAAATAAAATAAGAACTAGAAAGACCAACATAATTTAATAAAAAAATCAAGATAAAAATTGACACCATGGGGAAAAAAACAATTTCATTTATTGAAATGTACTTAGTCTTTCAGAGCCCCATGTTAATTTTAGGTCATATATAATTAAAATTAACATAATTAATGTTTAATTAATTTGAACGTATGGGGGGGGGGGTAATACAGATTTGTCCCTCCATAAAACTTAAGCCTTTCCAAGAGTTAGAATTTTTGCAAAATAACATAACCGAATTTTTAGAGAAGCACATTAAAGGTATTTTTTCCCTTTTAAGAAAGAGCTTGAAATGAGTATGTAGTTATCAAATCTTCAAGCTGTATGGAGTCAGTAGCTGGTTATTTTGAAATTTTATAACATTTCAGATAGGACATTTTTAAAAGGTCCATGGTAAATAATGAAAGAAATGTTTTATGAGATCTCTTAAAGGGACACTGTCTACTTGAAACTGCATCAGCTTTTATGCATGAATTAAGTAGCTTTACTTTTACATTTGTCCTTGAATTCCTTGGAAGTTCTTGTGGTTTTATGATCACACTCACCTGTGTCCTGTGAAAGAATCCAATGAAGAAATCTGACTCAGGGGATCAACCCAGAACTGGGATCTCATATAGGGACACCTACACTTAAACAGGATCTAACTATAGTCAACGGGACCTTGTACAGCCCATGCAATCTCTGCCAAAGGTATCTGTGACAGGACCCTAAGTAAGACAAGACTGTGAGGGTACAAATTCCTATTAGGTATCCCAATTAAAGGATAGTGAAATATAGGAATTTAAAAATGTCCAACTGTAATAATTAGGGAGAACTCTACAGTGGAACTGAGTAAGAAAGAATATAAAACAGATAGGGACCTACTGAAATCAAGGAGACAGGCAGCCAATTTCATGAGCTGATCACAGAGCAAGCCACCATTTTTATGGTGTGCCCCCACTGCTGATTGCAGTGCCCCGCCCCCCCGCCAGCATGCTGCAAGGCCAGGCCACGGTGGCCATGAGGACTGCTGGCTTGCACTAGAGAGTCAGCATTTTATTTTTAGTAATTTTTATTTATTTCATAGACATCAGGGGCTGGAATGGACCTCAAGAGATCATCGGGTCCAGCCCCCTCGCCATTGGTGGGAAGTCAGTTGGCATCAAGAGACCCCAGCAAGAAATAAATCCAGCTGTTTTTTGAAGGAATCCAGAGTAGGTGCTTGCAGCACCCCTGGGGGAAGTTTGTTTCAGACCCTGGACACGCACCATAAAGAACTTTTTTTTAATGTCCACTCTAAATTGGTCTTCCTGGAGTTTATGGCTGTTAGACCTTGTTATCGCTTGGGGAGCTTTGGTGAATAGATGTTC
Organism: Alligator sinensis; assembly: GCF_000455745.1. Lineage (NCBI taxonomy): Eukaryota > Metazoa > Chordata > Crocodylia > Alligatoridae > Alligator > Alligator sinensis. The sequence continues at coordinate 1,698,174 of NW_005841978.1, read as the reverse complement.
TCCCAGGTCTTGATTTACCCCTCTTTTGAAGTTGCAGGCTGCCACCAAGTCCCCCCTGAGCCTTCTCTTTTCCAGACTGAAGATTCCCAAGTCCCTCAGCCACTCCTGGTATGGCCTTCCCTCCAGGCCTTGGATCATAAGAGCCCACATTTATTTCACAGTATTTTCAGAAAATACCTGATTTTGCAGCTTCTGAGAAATCCATGAAATCATGAATTCTGTAGGTTCCTAAAAACAGATGTTTAAAACACACTAACTCCTAGCACTTCAGTCTCATACCTGGAATCACCAGTATCTCTGTGGCAAAAGTCCCTCTTGCACCCAGAGGTCTTGGATTCTCTGCCGGCCTTCAACGGGTTGCCTCTGCCTCACTGCATCAGCCTTTCCAGACAATCCCCAAGTGGCAGTCTCTCTCTGTCTCCTGGTTTTCCATTCTCATGAGATATTCACAAATGCACAAAGTTCTCAATGCACAGGGTGCCTGAACCAAACTAAGGGGGAGACATTTACCCACCTAATTTCTTTAAGTTGTTTGAATAAATTTAGATGTTACTTTTCATCACAATATGTACAATGATATTCAGTCAAGTATGAACTTTAAGAGACTGGTGACTGTTTATATATTTTCTATGTCTCTTTATGAACAACAATGACTAGAGTAACAATGGGGACCAGCAGGGATCCACGTGTTGGGGCCATACTTCTTTACAGACTGAGATTAAGAATAGGCCCAACAACGTTAACCAGTGGAGGAGTAGCTTTGTGGATGAGAGGGGGCTTAAAGCTAGGTTAAGTCTGTGGTCAGCCAGAGATCTCCAAAGTTATTGTGGAGACAGGCAGGCCTCCGCAGATTAGTGGTAATTTTTTGTCAGGGCCTCTGGCCAGTGAGACCCAGCCAGGCCAAACTCTTGAGCTTCCACACCTGACTTTAATGCCTCAGGCTGCAGGTACACCTTGACAACAGGTCCAGTCTGCTCTGGTAAGTCTCACATTCACTCCTGTCTCTGGTTCTCTTGGCTCCTGATTCAGCATTGGCTTTTCCAGACCCTGATCTTGGATAGTCCCTGGAACTCGGTACTGGATCTCTGATTTCCTTGGCTCCTGACACCACTTTGGCTTTCCTGGACCCTGCTCTTAGATCTTCCCTAGAACTTGGCACCAGGCACTCTGATTCTCCAGGCTTCTGACCTCAGCTTTCACTGAAGACTGTGTCTCTTGGATCTCCACCTTTCTGATTCAGAACCCGAACTGACATCCTGGTAATCTGCACCCCCACTTAGCTAACTTCATGGTTGCCCTTCTTGGCAAACAGGCCCTACATCCTGGCCAAACCTTCACAGCTTGGATTTGACTAGTAGACTTCAGACTGACCTCTAACGTTGGTTAAAGGTCTGCACCAAAATTAATACTAGCCTGTGGATCTTGCTAGCACCACCCAATCCTACATTTGGATTGGGAACAGCAGACAATTCTAGACCTGTTCTGAAGATACCTGCTACCTGCTGGACTCAACTCTAACTATATCTATGAGAGCTCTTTTGTCCCCAGTCTAGATGCCATCCCAGGTCTCCCTGCTGACCCCATCCTTAAACTTAATTGCAGAGATTTTAATATATGTCTACATACATCTACAGTTGAGCCAATAACTAATCCTAGTACAGAGGTCCCTCATGCATTTAACACTCACATTAGCCTGTGAAATTTGACTGGCCTCAACCTTAATTGTCCCAAAGTGATTGGCCTCTTTAATCTGCTAAGCCATACGACTAATCAGTTAGATCTCAATGACAGGATGGATAGTCCCCTATGTTAGACCCTGCAATAAAGGGTTGGGGCAGCTTTTCAATGATCCCTTTGGTTCTGGGAATTGTTAAAAGTTGTTTAACTTCAGAGAGGGAAAGTCTGGGGACAACGAGCCACATTCTGTTATGCAGGTGAAACTGGTTCCTGAATAAATAATAATTATGAGAATACTTAGCTCCTATAAAAAGGATCTCTTCCAGCACCATAGGCTCATAATATTTTCAGCTCACTGCTTGGTATGAGTTTGAAACAGAAATCACAGAACATAGGTTTGAAAGAATGGAACAGTAAAAGCTTCACCTGACCTGAAACTCTCAGGAAGTGTGGAAAGCAGTTAGGAGAGGTTTAAGCAGTGTTCCTGTCTGTATCTATAATCTATGGATTGCAGTGATAAGAAGGCAATTGGAAGGTATTTCTAACCAGAGCAAGTTCTGATGCAGTTGGTGTATTTAACAGGTTTTGGTTAACTCAGGCAGAAAAGACTAACTATAAAACTGTATTGCAAACACTTGAGGAGTACTGCACTCCTCATAAAAATGAAACACATGAGAAAGATGTTTTTAACCTGAGGGTACTAAAAGAAATTGAAACTATAAAATAGTTTGTGATTGATCTAAAGCTGACAAGCCAATCTTACAATTCTGGGGAGCTAACTGAGTCGCTGATGAGTGACCAAAGAGTGATTTGGAATCTGGAACAAAAAATACTCAGAGAGACACTATTGGGAGACTCAGAATTAATTCTTAAAAAAAGCTATTAGAACTTGCCAAGAAACTAAAGTAACCCATTACAGAATAGAGTTGATGAAGGTCAGATACTGCAGGTAAAATACAAAATACCACAAGAAGAGAGACCTGAGTCACAGGACACATGGAGGTAAAGTGAGAGTCAAGCAAGAGCACATTTTTTTGACAAGCAGGAGAAGCCAGGACAATACCATAGGAAGTGATATAAGAAATGTACGGGATTACTATGTTTTCAAAGAGTTTTAAACCTAAACAAAACATGAAAGCGTGGACAAATAGGACTATGGTAGCATCCCTAGCTCAGATTAAATTTTTCAAATGAGCACAGACAAGTTTGCAGCATAAGAACACTGGGCTATCACCATAAAGGGAAACAAGACATGTATTAATTTTAAATTGAACATAGTATTTTATGATACCAGAAATTGTGTTATTAGTATTGACAGAAAAACTTCAGCTATTAGAAAGCGAAAGTGCAAAACTCAGGGTTTATACTTGTTTATACGTATTAAGGGATAAGATCATTAAATGTACAGGTAATAGAAAATTGAAAAAAGAAAAGCCATTTTTATTAATCCCAAGCAAAAGAGCATCCATCATTGGTTAGAAATGCATCAAGCTTTTGCCTTTATTAAGAAGGTATCCTCACTGGAGATGTAAGGACCTGAAGTGGAATATATAAACCCCACACTTTACCTGAACAGGGCTGAGACACCTCTCACTTGGGGGAGGGATGTGATTAGGCTGACAGAAGAACTGGATATCGAGCAGGATAGGCAGGCAGAAGGAAGCCTGGGTGAGAGTGATCTGGAGTTCCTTTTTCTGTATAAAGATCTGGTGAGAAGCCAAGCAATGAAAAGGTACAAGAGAGAAATTAGCTTATATGACAGAGCCTAGAAGTAGAACCCTGTGATTCCGGGTTCTGACGAGAGAAGAGTAGAAGACAAAAGACAATGAAGTCCTGTTAGGGCACAAGTTGTATGCTCATCATTTGAGTCACTGGAATTATATTGCGGCTTGTTGGGCAGGGGGTGCAGGGATGGTTGTGGTTATTAGAAGAGAAGGCAGATTGAAGAAGACTGGAAAAAAAGCAGTATACCAGTCTTGTGTGACAGGTAGTTAGCCATGTTTGTCAAGCAAGAGGTGGGGTAGATGTGCAAATCTACCCTACTTTCTTCCTTCTCCCATTATTGTGTTAAACATTTCTTGTTTGGAGCCTTTTCTGTTCCTCTGGAAGGGGTGGGACTAAATGCAACCTGGCTGGAGCACTGAGTCAGAAGAAGAGGCAAGGTTAGAGTAGCTTTCAGCATACAGTACTAGAGAAAGCCATCCTGCTGTGCTACAGTGGGGTGCTCAGCACATCACTTCTCTAAAGGATTTCTTTACAAGGACCAGCACAAATGAGGAAAAATTTGAGGACACGTGCAAGAGATAGAGAGGTCATCCAAAAAGTACAGAGTGGGTGCATCTACATGAGATTCTAACTCAGGGGCAGGCAATTATTTTGGGTGGAGGGCTGCTTACCCAGTTTTGGCAAGCTGTTGAGGGCCGTATGGGTAGCCCTGCCCCTTGACAGGTGCCACGCCCCTTGACAGGTGCCCCGCCCCCTGGTCACCATCTTGGGACTAGTGTTCCAGGGCCAACACCATTTGGGCCCAGAGTGGGGCACAAGCTGGCAGGGGTCTGTGGAGCTGAGCTGGGCTGCACCAGCAGGAAGAGGTGGGAGCTGGCCTGGCTCTATAAAGCTCCGGCTCACCTGTCAGAGCTGTACACAGGAGCAGCGGCTGCGCTCCCTCCGCTTGCTGCACTGGGCAGTGTTTGCTGCTGCTGCTGCCTGCCTGGAGCTTGTGTGCTGGGCAGCACAGAGGCAGCAGTGGCAAGCACTGCCTAGCACAGCAAACAGGGGGGCTGCAGCTGCTGCTGCCATGCACAGCCCTGGCAAGCAAGCCCAGAGCCGGCATGGGGCCCAGGCTGGCAGTGGGGCAGGTTATAAGCTGGTGCTGAGCATGGGGAAAAGCAGCCTCTTGTCCGCCCTGTGGCTGATGCCCCACACTGCAGCCACTCTCAGCCTGACTGGGGCTGCCTGTGCCTGCTGAGCACAGGCCCGCATGGGCTGCAAGCAGCTGCAGCAGGAAGTGCAGAGCCACAGTGTGGGGGAAGAGTCACTTTTCCCCAGGCCCCTTCCCTGCCTGCGGTCCTCCCTCACCCCCATTACCTCAGGTTCTGGTGCCAGAGCAGTCACATGGTCCTGGGCCAGAAGCCCATGCTTCCCTTGGGTCTTACTGACCCTGGTTTCTGTCATTTTTGACAGGAACCAAGGACAGATCACTATTATTTTTTAAAACTTTTTAGGGCCCCACAGGCTGGATAGAATGGCCTTGCAGGCCAGATCTGACCTACGGGCCATATTTTGCCCACCTCTGTCCTAACTGCATAGTAGCCAAATAATACTGTGCAGTAATGCATCACAGCACAAACAGTGCTAATACGCTACTTTACAGTATTGTTAGGCTACTGCAGAGTAGCATAACTAAAAAGGTGTTTGTCAGTGCTACTGCACAGTAACTCTGGTTACTGGACATTTATTTAGTATTTTATTTCGTAGCTATTAAATAAATGCACAGTAGCCATTATGCAGTAGCATTTTGTTTAGACGTGCCCAGTATTGCTGAAAAATTCCAGCCACTGTAGGACCCCAGACCTAACAAAAGTCTTCTTGATTTAAAGTGGGGGTTTAAGAGAAGCTGGCTTATTACTCTGAGAATCACAGAACAAGTGGAAGAATCAACTGAGCAGCAGCACTCACTAGTCATTGAAGGAAAAAGAGAAGGGCTCCTTCATTTATATATAGACCCAAAGAATTAAATATGTAAAAAGGAATGCTTTTCACTACAAAGAATGGGAGCACATTTGGCGGATGCCAAGATGACAAATACCATTCATCGTTGTGTGAGTCAGCAAGGGTCTCGCAGGTGCACTTCAAAAAAAATGTGCATGCACATTCAGCATTCCCTTTGAAAGATTGTTTTCATAGACTGCTATGTGATGTTCACCCCAAAATAAGAAAGCACAGCAAATCTTTAACATCATGGAAGATATTGGCAATGGCATAAATGACATGTAGATCTGGGGAAAAACAATAAAAGAGCATGACCAAAGGCTTCAGATGGCTCTGAAAAACCTAGCCTAATGCTAAATAAAAAAAATTTAAAAAATGGGTAAATTCTGTATAAAAGAAATAATGTATCTGGAGGGGAAAAAGTTGTCCAAGTGCAATCTGGAGGGGAACACAGCAAGTTGTCCAAGTGCATTGGTATGAGAATAATATAAGCAAGTCTGCCACAACAGGTAAGGAAGGAATATAACAATTCCTTGGAACAAGGAACAATTTGTCCCTAATTGCCCAAATTGGGAACCCATGAGTGCTGCCCTTTAGTCCTTCCATGTGCAAAAATATCCAGTGAACAAGGAACAGATGACTTAATAGCAGGTTTGATAAACCGTTATGCATGATTTGCAAATTGAATATAAACCTGGGAAAGATTTTGTGGTTTCAGGTATACTTCCCTAAAAATATGGCTAAAACCAAAGGTCAAAATTAGGCATTTACTTTGTTTTAAAGCAAATACATATATAAACAAATCAAAACCCTTCTCTGTACTATATCTACACTGAACTGTAATTAGATCAATCTTATTTGTCTACTAAATAGACAAATTTATTTTTTTTAACCAGCACAGTGGTTCTCAACCTTTTTTGACTCAAGACACTACTCAAAAAATGTCATTTCTTAGTTTTCAGTCAGTTTTTTTTTTAACTGTAGAGAAATAAATACTGTAACTTTTCTATTGCATAGAACTCAGAAAGACCATACCAGAACACAATATTTTTGATACTCTGGATTTCTATTTGAAATCTCTTGTGAATCACGTTTGCACACCTAACGGTACTATATTGATTGGCACCCTGCATCATCCCTGAAAGGGTCTCCAGGCATCCCACAGTGCCACAGAACCAAAAGGTGCTGGTCCCTGAGTGATGACCCTGCATGCTACCATAATACAAATAATAATAGTTCAGAATAAATATCTGCAGAAATTGTTTAAAACCAGACAGTGCATTCTGGTGCATTTATTTCACACTTAGATGGAATTTTGCAGTCATCAGTCTAGCAACTCCTAACAGGTTGTAAAAAATATGTAAGCAATGAATTATTTAGGATCTGAAAAAAAAATGAACGTTGATTAATTTATTAAGCTATTTTTGCTGTACATGCCAAAAATACAGATCAACTCAAATAAAACGTCTCAGATTTGTAAAGCAAAGAGGGTGTCGTTTTTTGTATGTTGACCGAAAAAAAAATACTGCTTCTAGTTCAGTATTCTTACTTCCTTGAGATACTCCTACTAGAAGAGAAGATAGCTAAAGATGTTATTATGCCTGTCTGATCTGTTACTGTTGGCTATTTCTGTTGATGACTTTTGCAGCAGCTTTGGCATGAGTGCCATAAGATACAAAGTTGCAAGGGAAGGAGGAAGAGGAGACAGAAGACATATTCCAGAAGTTTCAGGGGGGACTTTTCTTGCATCAACTTCCCACAGTGAAGCAAAGTCTGAAATCATGAATCATCCACTGACTGGTGGAAGAGATCACACTGAAGGTTTTGGAAGAACAGTAATGGCTACAGCATTGGAAAACTACAAAGGGCTTCTCTCTCTCTCTCTCTCTCTCTCTCTCTCTCTCTCAGTTACTTATTCTGTCTCTCTCTTTTCTCTAGACATCTGCACAGAACTTGGTCATACTGTAGCAGCAGCACTCCAATCTGAGAACTCTACCAGTATCAGGAAAATCAGTGCCCTTGAATTCTACCAGGCAGCAAACAGCCAGTTTCACTGTTGGGACTGTTGGATTGAATGTTCTTAACACTATTAAGAATGTATGCTCAAGATATGTTGTAAACCTTGCCAGTCCTCAGGAGGTTACTGAACTATTGTCTGGGTGGGATTCCCAATCTGCATTGTAACAGTTAATGAAACTCATATTCCTATGCTTTGTCTCCCTCTTAGGCTTCTAAATAAAAGATGGTACTCCTCTATTGTATTCAAGGGCCTGATTGATAATCACGTCTGGTTTACTAACAGTAATGCAGGGTAATCTGGAAAGGTTCATACTGCTAGGATTGAAGGGGTGGGGGGATAGATTTGCTCCCAAGAGCACTATTATAAGACATTAATGGTGTTGATGTTCCCTCTGTTTTTCTGAGAGACCTTGCCTATCTTTTATCAACCTGGCAAGAGAGGCTTTTTACTTTGCACCTGGATCGTAGAAAATAAAATGTGCAACTATTATCTAATGTGCTGTAGGATGGCATTTTGTGAAGGGAAGATGTTGCTCTGTCATCATAATCAGGCTTACAGGCAGCTGCACAATGTCTGTCTTGTATCATAACTCTATGTTGTGTATTGTGCAAGGAGGGTGTACCAACAAGGGCTGAACAGCTCCCACATATACCCCATCTAACCATGCCCACTTACTCACTTCAAACTCAGAAATACACTGGTTAGGCAACTACAGGGTGTTGTTGAGTTGTTCTTCAGGCCTCCTTGGTGTGCTGGAGGTGACCCAAAGTACCCTTATAAGCATATTTCTGGGTTTGAAGCATCAAGCAGGAGTGAGTGGCTAGGAGCCTCCTGACTGGGATGTGCTACCACTGCAATATAAATATACCACCAATGCCACAGCAGCCTTTGAGATGTCTTGTCTATACACTGGGTGGGGTAACAGGACTTTCAGGGACATTCTCTCAGTGGAGACTGGGGTTTTGCAGAGTCCAGGTTAGTACTTGCATGTACTCCTCTGCCAGCAGTCTTTGTGCTGGAGGAAGCAGAACCACCATTTCACGTGACTAGGAAGTAGAGAAATGCTAGCTTAGGAAACTTGAAGTGATCTCACCAAGATATGTAATGTTTTTATTCACATTCTGCATGACTGGGAGGGTATAGCAACTTATTTTGAAATGAGTGACACAGCTGCTCTACCCTGTAATTTTAGAGCTGTAATAAAGCACTTTTTGTACCTAAAATTCCACTTTATATCCCCTGCAGGCATGCACAAAGCTTGCAGTGAAATAATGGATACTTGCAATGATTGTTCAGAGCATTGTGGGTTAAAAGCATCCTGTGCCTCTTGCTTTATTTGTACCTATGTCTGTTCATTTTTATTTCTTTCTTAAAGCTGTTTATCTATTGCTCAAATGCTAAGTTTTATAGTAAGAATGCCTTTGTGCTGCTGAAGTGCTGCGCTCTGCACTTTGAAAATACCTCACGCTTTGAAAATACCATGTCTAGAAACTACCTCACACAGGGCTATGCTACAGTATTTTAAAATAGCATTCTTTGAAAGCTGTGGTCTCAAAAAGGCATTGATAAAACTGAGATCCTATAATTGACATCATTCCTACTATGCACTGTACTTAAGATGTGAGCATTAAAAATGATTCTTTTTGAATCTTGCATACAGAAAAGGAGAGGAAAGGTTGCCATTTTGAGCATGCATGGACAGCAAAGGGCTGAAACTAGAAGTCATCTGGTTAAGCCTCACCTGGTCAGCCCTATACCAAGGAACCATTACCCTAGTCCCTGGTACCCTTTCATGAGTAACTTAAACAAGAACCCTAAAATCCATGCCAACCCTTCTCCTATCCTTAGTACATAAACCATAAATTAGTAGCCCTAAAACCAATCCAGAAATTTAAAATAAACATAGTGGTAGTCTGAGGACATGTAGATGTTTTTTGGCCTGTCCTTGTCCTGGTGAGATATACGCTAAATCACCCTAACCATAAATCTGGGAAGCCTACTATGGGTAACTCTAACCCCTTGTCTGCCTAAATCTACACAAGGAAGAGATGATTTAAAATAAGAATATTGGTATTCTGTATCAATGTATTATTTATTTAAAAATTCAGGTAGAGCAAAATTCACACTAAGGCCAGGTGCAGACTTCACACTGTTAATAGTATAAGTAATTGGAAACCCTTCTATACCCATAACAGACCAGAATTTCAGCATGCACAGACTGGTTAAAAATGGCGGAACCCAGTCTAAGATTTGCTATTTCCACCAAAAGGCAAATGCGTTTTCTGTTTGTTACCAATCTAAACTATGCTGCTTACAAAAAACTGTGTAACTTATATCAATTTTGCCTTGGGCTTTTTAAATGTCCGTACCTATCCTAAATTGGAGAGCTGACTTAGTGCCAACTATATGCATGACAAATCTGAGACATTAAAATTATTATTTCCAAGTGAATGCTTCCTTTGTTATTTTTGTGGATTAAATATAGTAGAAGACTGTTCAACAAATTCATTTCTTATTGGTTTTCTACAGAGCCTCTCCTACTTTTAGAAAATAATGTACAACTACAAGAGGGCACAAAAGTTGCAATTCTTCAAAACTGTTATCCCCAAAACCCCATACAATAACCCCAAACCAAGCACACCTGAAATACATAGAACATCCAGATGGTTTGCATATCTAGACTGCAACATCTAGATAGTTTACAGTCTCTCTTGTGATAGAATTGCACATACTCTCTGTGCTTTCATATAAAGGAGACAAGGTTATTCGGATAAATGTGATATCTTTTATCAGACCAGCTAATAGTTGGAAAAAATATCCGTTGCAAATTTTTGGGCACAAACACCCTTTATATAAAGGAAGAGTATTAACACAGCATGCACTTCCATGGTGCATGCACTAACTAACCAGATCCCTATCTTGAATTTCACATGTTAGTTGTGTGATTCAAAAGCCTGAAGATAGGGCTCAGTTGGGGATAAAAATCCAAGCAGCAGGCAAGTGGATCTTTCTTTTTCATATTCTTCATTGTATCATATCATTGTATCATGTCTCTGCATCCACATTCAGGATCTTCTCAGCTGCACCACAACTTTGCAGCTGCAATTCATATAGCTTATTCAAACTGCTAGAAAAGTCTCTGTACAGGTTCTGTAGTGAATCATCCTGCTCCCTTGCCTTGTTGTTGTACAGATTCATCAGCCCGTGGCTCACACTAAGTACACACCATGGAGATATCAGCCCCAGCCCTACCTCCCCCCACCCATTCCTCCAGTGAAGTAATCCTATACAACAATGGTATTGTGTATTATTTTGTGATATTGGTGAAACAAAAAGTGTCTCTGATTTTATAAAGCAAATTTTACAGTAGGTATCTCTCTTTGCATTCCATTTCTTCCTCTCTTTGCTTGCTGCCTGCTGCATGCTAGTGTTCCTGCTTTTCTGCGTTTTACCATTTTTTTTTCTTTTAGAAGGCAAGTTTGATATATTTGCTACAGTGGCCAGGCCTTGCAGAGTGTGGGAGAAACACAGAGAAGCATACCATCACAAGCAATAATCTCACTATTTTTTCAGACTGTGATGGCATTGGCTGATGTGACTGGAAAAGGAAATAGTTATTCCAGCCACTAGGGAAACACTGGCTGGTGGCACTGGCAGCTGGCCCAGAGGGGCAGATGCCTCTACTGGTTGTGCAGTCCCCATCTGGGTCTGGCAGATGCGCAGGTCACAGCCAGTGGGTAGAAGGTGCAGGGAACTCTCAGGGCTGCTTCAGCAGTCCAGCTGGCACAAGGGGTGGTGTCCCCAGGTACCAATTGGCTGGGCCCCAGAAGCTCCTAAAAGCGAGCAGCCCTGAGCTACTTCCCAGTACAACTTTTTATACTGCTGGGGACAGCACGGGTGCTAGCCCCAGGATCTAGCTCCCCCTGGCTGCAGATCTGGGAGGAGACAGGCACAGTTATTTTGCCCCAAGTGGCACAATTTGCCCCGCACCAAAGTTCATGTCTGGGCAAGTGCATTGAGGCAAAAAGCCACTGCTCAAATTTGCACCATTTCTATTTGAGCTGCTGCAAGAGGATGTGCCTGAATGTGTGGATGCACCCAGAGAGAGACAGACTGAGAGAGAGAGATTACATAAATTCCCTAATTAAGTTTTTGATAGAATTAACATATTTCTTTGGAAAATTTTTATTTCAGTCAGCTATCATATTTCTAAGAGAAACAAAAGGTTCTTCTTTTTTTCCCCTGTTTTTTCTACAAGTTTTATGAAAGAGTTATATTGATCTACTGAAATGTTCTATTTAAGTCAATTATATTCTTATTGGTGGTAGAATTTTTAAAAGTGCTTTATGTCATCAAAAAACAATGAACAGCAGCTGAATAAAAAAAAAAGTCAATAAATATAATATGTAGAATAGCCTTGAAGCACAAATGTAGAGATATGATGGCCCCCTCATACTGTGCCCTAGATTTAGGCTTGCTGTCATTAAGACTTTGATTTTGCAAACTAAATCCCCAAATGATAAGGTTTTGTGAACTTCACTTATTTGTGAACTTCACTGTTTTTCTTCTCCAGTTTGAAAAGAGATTAGCAAATTATATACAGCCATCTAAATACAACTCAGGTCATAATTGACATATTTATGTATTGTGTGTGAGATACAGCGTTAAATTATTTTGTGTGTGCACATGCAAACATGCTTTTTAATTGTGAATCTGTACTTTCAGTTAGAGCAATCTGAATAACTGATTTCTTTATTTATTGGCTGTCTAACTAACAGAAACAAGAACAAAAATCAAGAAAAAATGTCAGCCTGTTTTCAACACAAAAATGACATACCAACATGAAAATATGACACACATTAGTTTGAAAAGGCAAACATGAAACAATTTGCATTTTATGATTTTATTTTTAATTTTTCTTGTCTGTAAGTTTTGGCTCAAACTGTTCCAAATTTGCATATAGTTATTTTTGATCCATATAAACTAGTTGCCAAACTGAAAACATAATAACTCAACTCTTCTTTTATACCCCCAAACTTCAAGTATATGGATAAATGCAGAACTGTCCCCAGATAGCTTTAGTTTTTCTTTTAAAACTCCAAAGATGTCAAGCTTTTTCAATCTATCAATCTTTTGCCAGCCTGTATTATCAAATGGTTCAAGTGCACACTCAGAAGCAGTTTTTTGTGCCCTGGGTGGCAGCAGCAGCAGGGCGATGATGACCAGACCAGCAATGTCAACCCCTGGCATTCTTGCTCCCTATTCACCCACTCCTAGCCTAGGTACAGACATTCAAAAAGCCCAAAGGAGAATTGATCTAAGTTATGCAGTTTTTTGTAAGTCACATAGTTTAGATCAGCAGCGAACAGAATACAGATTCACCCTTGGGAGGGTAGAGGGAAAATCTTAGACCAGGTTCTGACATTTCTAAACCAGTCTATGTATACCAGACTTCTGTTCTATTACAGTTATAAACTGGTTTCCTATCACTTAGACCAGTAAAAGTGTTATGTCTGTACATGGCCATAGTTATGCTAGTTCCCAAACTGATTAAAAAAATTAAGGGCCAGCTCCATAAGTGTCAACTAAACATCTTAAGGCTGTGTGTAGATGAAACAAAAGGCATGTGTACACAACATTTTCAAGCAGGCTAAATGCTTTTGCACTGTCTTAATGGTGTTGGTGTTTGCACGCCTTGGTGGTGTATTGAACATTAATTCCAGCTGCTGTAGGAAATTTGGTGGTGAAACGTGACATAAATGACTTGGAGCACAGCAAACTAAAATTCCTTTAGGGGGTTTTAGTTTGCTGTCCTACAACTGCGGAGCGAAACACTGGGCTCCGTGCAGCTCCATGGCTCTGCAGGAAGCCCTGCAGACAGCCTGGCAGCAGCCTGGGAAAAGTGGCAAGCCTGATCTTTCCTGCTCCCTGTCCCACCCCACCCCACCGCCCCAGAGCCTGCCTGAGCTGTGTGGGGGCCTGGTGCTTCCCTCTGAAGCTGCAGTGCCCCCTGGGACTGCCCAAGCCACATGCTTGTGGGTGGGCACCTCCTGGAGAGGGTGCTGCTGCTGCCACAGAAGGGAGCAACAGGCCACCCCCACCCCCCGGCAGCCCAGGGACCACTCAGCCCACCAGCAGCTTGCCTGCTCCTCCCCGCCGGAGAGGCAGATAAGTCAGCGGGGTGTGTACATGACACAGAGGTTTAATCAGCCCTAAATTGAAGCAGTGCTTTTTAAAACCCACTGCTTCAATTTAGGGCCCCCATTTCATCTACACATGCCCAAACAGTACTTTTATTTAGCAACCCCAAAGTTCATTAGTAGCTGAAATTTGGACTTCTACCTAAGAAACAAATGTAGGCTACAGAGGAATAACTTAACAAACAAAATTGAATCCATATTTTGGAAGAGTAGACACTACATAGGATTTCTAAGTAATGGAGATATTTTTTCCTATCATCTAAAAGTTATTACTATTTCATTACTACACTAGCACCAAGGGGCACCAAGAAGGATTGAGACTTCATTGTGCTATGCAATATACAAGTGTAATAAGTGCAAGTCACTGCTCCAAAGAGCCTGCAGGTTAAACACATAAGACGAATGGTAGCAAAAAGGAAAACTGTAATTTACCAAAGAAATGTGTGGAAAGAAGGAATTAAACAAGACTTTCTGTGTCCCAAACCAATGCCTTAACCACAGTGAAAATTAACTAAGTCTGTTCCATGCTACTTCTGTCATATTCTTGTAAAAAGAGAAAATGTTTGCAGAGTATTTCTTACATACTGTAAGGCAGATGTGAATAGTAATGCATCAGCATATTTGTAATATGATATAAACACTAAAAACGAAAGAACAGATGGGTATAGGATTTATAGAAGATATAATGCACAAAATGTAATTTGTATCAAAACAATTAAACATTTTGAATGGGCTGTTTTAATTAATTTTCAGTATAAAACATTGAAGTTTGGTAGGTGGAGCTATCAATAGCATTGTGATGATTTATGAACCTTGCACAGAAAAGTAATAGGCATACTGTATAAAGTGGTGATACACTCACCACTTTAACAGTGGTGATGTGCTTGTGTGGATAATACTAGACTCATTCAGTAAGAACAAGTAAAATGATCTATTAATTCTTTGAGACAGCTGGTTGTAGATGTTGCATAATTTAATTAAACTCAATCTAAATAAAATGGAAATCTTGTTAATTGGTTCTAAGAACTTGCTGAGGCAAGGCTTGCACCCTAGCAATGGCATTTGATTATTTTCTTTTGGACAAATCTCTTTGGCTGGAAGTTAATGTATTTTCTGATTTGTTTGCAGTTTTTAGCTACTTTCTGTGACTGGAATTTCATTCTAAAATACCTCACCTCCAATCCCCCGACATCACAAATTTGCAGGTTATATTATGTCTGCAGATTTTTCTGGGAGGGCCCCCTATATGTAGGAGGTTCTAGGTGAAGCTTTTGCAAGAATGTAGCCCATAGCTTCACACCTACATGGCTGAGCTTTGGCCTTCAACTTTCCTGTGTTTCACCATAGCTCTACAGCAAGTTCAAATGAGTTTAGACTCATTATAGAAACCTTTTCTCTTTAGGAAGTAATCAACATAGTAAGTATTTGCAGCAATACAGAGCAGCCATTCCAAAACCATTCCATTTAAGAATGCCTGACATCTCTAGATCCTTCTATTGAAATATTGTTACATTTTATTTCTTTCTGAGTATTTTTGTTGGTTTATTTTGCCAGTTAATGTTTGGTTTTCAATTATATATCCAGGGCATGCTATTAACATATGGATAGGTCTTAATAGTTCATTCACAGCATCTCAGGTATGCCCACAAGGTAATAGCCATCTCTTATTCCCCTTGGTCCTATCAAAGAAATTAACTTTTCCACATGCACAGTGGATAACCAAGCAAAGTCAGAGGGAAAGCTGAATTGTACATTTTTGTGAGAAGACCTATTACAAATATTCCCATAGTCTTTGAATCCTCCCCAAGAAGAGCTGGAGTAACCCATAAATTTAAAAGTCTTAATGTTGTTTTGCTCTTTGGGGATGGGTCAGTACAAAACATAGAGGCATACTAAGCAGTTGCTTTGCTCTGTGTGGCAGAAACAAGCAGGATGGTGACAGCCACTAATTTTGTGTCCCCTCATAATTGACACCTGGGTCTGGTGCCACTTTGCCCACCCTTAATCACACTGCTGATGACAAGGTTGTACTGGAAGCATCTACACGAGATGCATTACTGCGCAGTTACCTAATTTACTGTGCAGTATGAGCATCTAAATATGCGCGCCCTTACTACACAGTAAAAATGGCTAATCACGATTAAATTTCCTACCTGCATTAGCAAATTTAATCTTGATTAGTTACTGCACAGTAATGCATGTGTAGGTGTGACCCAGCAGCAATTTGATGTTGGGTGTGCCCAGCCCCAGGGCTCGTGGCTGGGTTCCTCTCCTGGCCCAGGGCGGACTCTGTCTATGGCAGCACCTAGCTGCAGGCTATCAAAGCCTGAAGACATTTTGTGCTCTGAGGCACACACTACAGGCAGCCTGAGGGTAGTGCAAGCCCTGTGTGCCCCCCGGCCAACCACAGCCCTGCTGTTCCTGCCTGCCTGGAACTCTGTGCTGCAGCTTGGCCCTGCTCAGCTGAACAGCACCTGCTGCAGGCTGCTGTAGCCCCTGCCAGCCCTCAGCACCTCAGGATTGCCTTTAGCTTCCATCTGGCAGCAGGGCCAGCAGCACCTGCCTGCTGCAGACCCCAGCAGCCTGACCTACACCTGCAGCTGCTTCAGGACATAGCCTCAGCCAGTCCCTTGCTGTGCCTCTGCACTGGTTGCTACTGGCAGCTTTCCATGGGCTGGTAACACAGCGACAGCCATGTAAGGCCCCAAAGAGCTGGTGCTGGACCCAGAAACATGGCTTCATCCTCCCCATCCAGGCCCACCCTGGATACAGGAGAGACACTGCAGTAACCAGTGGGGATAACCACTCTGGGTCACTGCTGCCCATTGCTGGGGCCCTCCAAATGCAGCAGGTACACCAGAGGCACACACAAGATCAGACCTCCTCCTCCAGTGGCTGGTGGGGGTGGCCAAGGAGTGGAAGTAGCACACTTTGGTCTGGTGGGAGGTGGACCTGGTCCAGGAGGACATGTGATGGGTGGAGGACCTGGTGTTTAGGCCTGAGCTCCTGGCCCTGGAGTGGGAGAGGATCCATGTCTTGTGGGAGCAAAATGCCATCCTGGGCTGGGCAGTGGAGACCATAGATGGTGATCACCAGACCCTGAACATGGTCCCAGGCCTGGCAGTCTCATGAATGCTGCCTATTGCTCAGCCCCCATCCCTAGTTCAGCAGCCCCCCTGGCAGCCACCCGCCACTCCTCAGCAGGCCCCTTCTTGGATGAAGGAGGAGATACTCTGACACCTCCCACCACCTGGAGCCCCCAGCCTGGCCCCCATCCCAGGTACACCACCACCCACCTGGGCCCAGCTCCACTGCTCATCCTGTCTCCATGCAAGCATGGTGCCAGAGGTGCCTGGAGTGTTAGCAGAACCAGACATTGGCCCTGCTGTGCCTGGACTCTGCAAGCCAGAGGGCGAGCTACTCACACTATGGAGTACTGGCTGCCGTCACCCCCGAATGAGCCCCCCACCCGAAGGGCCCCCCCCCCCTGCCATGATTGCTGTAGCCTCTGTACCTGTGGGGAAACAGCTCAAGGCCAGGGTGCTGGCCACATGCCCTGGGCTCTGCCCCCAAGTGCCCTATCCCACATTACAGGACACCAAAAAAACCAACTTTGTGTATATAGTTTTCAAACTGGGAAGAGGGTTGTTTATTGTGGGAGGGGGTGGTGAAACGGCTCTGTTGAGGGGGCAGGGGGCTCTATTTGTTAAGGGAGAAAGGGAGAGGAGGGGACGCTGTGTGTTGGAGATGGAGGTGCAAGGGATAAGGAATGAGGGTGTGAACTGTGAGGGGAATAAAGATGTGTTCTTTGGATCCATGCCTGAAATGAGAGTGGTGCTGGGGATGGGCAGGGGGTAGTGGGGCTGTGGGTGGTGAGACAGATGGGCTAGAGTGGGGAGTGCTCCAGAAGGTGGTCTGTCAGAGCCTCCTATACTTGGTGCCCTGGCCCCTGCTGGTGGATGCATGGTTCTCATGAGGCCTTGCGGGGGGTGGGGGGACCTGCCACTGCCACTGCAGCTGGTAATCCTACTGCAGGCTACCTCTGCACACAGCACCTCCTCTGCCCAGGCCTTGTGGAACAACTCTTCCCAGGCCTCACAGATATTGAAGCACACAGGCTGTGATGATGACCCAGGGGAGGTTCTCTTCAGTGACTTGGGGGTGGGCAGTGAGGGACTGCCAGCAGCCCTTGAGATGACTGAATGTGCACTTAACAATGGAATGGGTCCAGCCCAGGCAATGTTTAAAGTGGAGCTGGTGGGGATCCAGGTGGCTGGTGTAGGGCCTCATCAGCCAGGGCAGAAGTGGGCAAGCAGGATCCCTGATGAGCAGAGGTGGGATGACTGTCATCCAGTTGCAGGTCTGCCATCCCTGGTGCAAAGCACTCAATCTCCACCATTGAGGCCAGTTCAGAGTTTTGAAAGACATGGAGATCATGCATGCTGGCCACCCAGCTAGCACTCTCTTGGATGAATATGCCCCCGTAGTCTACAACTTCTTGCAAGACCATGGAATGCAACACCCTGTGGCTGTAATAGGAGTGGTCCCCATGGGGTGGGCAGATGACCAGTATGTGGGTCCCATTCAGGACCCTGATACACTGGGGGAACTCCAGTGCATGGAACCCTACTACCACTGCCTGGAGGTCATGGACATGGGGGATGGTATCTGCCAGCATGTCCTGGAGGACACCACACACCTCCAGGATGGCCTCTCCAGTGGTGGCCTTGCCTATGCCAAACAGGTGGCCTATATATCGGAGGCTTGTGGAGGTGTGGCCAGCTTGAACAGTGCCGGGACCATAGATGGTGTCAGCAGGGGAGAGGCAATCTCATGTTGGTGTCCTGCCACTCCAGGTGGGTCCAGAGCTGGTGGATCAGGTCCCCTAAGGTGGCCCAGGTCATCCAAAAGGCACCCACCCATTGCTTATTGTCCCAGGTCTGCTGCACCAAGTGGTGCCACCAATGCTGGCTGGCATGATGGGCCCAGAGGCAGTAGGGGTGGAGTCTCAGGAGGTCAATGGTGGCATCCTGCAACCCCTTATTGGCATCCCTAGTGGCAACATCTGTGAAGTGGTGGTGCGACCCTGGGAGGGCATGCTGCGAGCAGGTAGTCACTGCATATGGGGGAGCTGGGTAGGGTGAGACAGCTGTTGGCTGGATGGGGTAAGACAGCTGTGGGCCAGCCATCAGTCAGTGCTTTGGGCCAGCAGGGTGATCAAAGTGGCCAGCAGGATCCTGGGATCCTATTCTTTGCCATCAGAGTAAGGGGCTGGGGCAGCCATAGTGCAGGGAGCCACAGTAGGCATGAATACAGCTTCTGTATGCTGCCTCTGCACATGCCACACTGCTCCTCTGAACACAGGAACTGGCTGCCTGGAGAGCACAGAGTGCAGCTGGGTTTTAAAGATGGCTGCCAGGTGCTCATAGCTGGAGCTGGCTTCAAAAGATGGCTGTCAGGTGCTAGCAGCTGGGTCCAGAGCCTGGAGCTCCCCCCAGTGGCCACAAGGGAACTTTGCAGGGTTGGAGGGACCTGGCAACACATTTTCTGCCAGGTCCCTTCATGTGTAGACACCTAGCAAAAACTGCTTACTGAGCAGTAGATTACTGTGCAGTAAATATAGGCACGACTAAATGCATGTATAGATGCACTTACTGGAGGCAGCCTCATCTATTGTTAAGTGCACAGACAGTTCTCAATTAAGCCTTAAAGAGGGAGAAGGTGGGTGTTGGGGCAGGCAAAGGAAGGACCAATTTAATTTTCTATAGGCTCATTCAGCTATATGTCCGAACTGTATACAGAAGATGCTGCATGCTATACATATGCTACTGTAGGCCAGGGTATGTAAAAAGAGAAGACCTATACCATGTCAGCATAGATGGGACCCTTTGGCTTAGAAAAAGAATTCTGACATGTCTGAACTCCCTGAATAATTTTGCTGCTCAGAGACTTTATTTGATTTTTGCTTTAGGGCAAGAACTTGGTTCTTATTTGATATCATATTCAAAATAGCTTAAATCTTTTGCTCAGAAAAAAAGGACCTTAAGTTAGAGCACCTTCCTGCTCAAGGCTTTATTTATTTTTTTTTA
This sequence comes from Alligator sinensis, assembly GCF_000455745.1. Classification (NCBI taxonomy): domain Eukaryota; kingdom Metazoa; phylum Chordata; order Crocodylia; family Alligatoridae; genus Alligator; species Alligator sinensis. The sequence goes on along the minus strand of NW_005841978.1, from coordinate 1,678,477 downwards.
ATTTCTGGTACTTGCTGATTACAACATCTCCAAGATGCAGCTCATGCTTTTATTCTTAGTGATCCTCAGATGTTAAAAAAAAACATCATTCCAGTTTTAACGGTCTTTACACTGACTCCCCATAAAATTCCATACCAATTTCAAGGTTTTACTGCCTACTTTTAAGACACCGAGTAGTGGTTGTGGCCCAATATATCTGTCAGCTTTTTTAAATCCATATGTTCCCAGTTGTTGAGGTCCGATATAGTATGGTTGTTTGGACTGGCGACAATATAGCCTTAAGACTTTGGGTGCTGTGTCTTCTAGCAACTAAGCTTTGTGATTGTGGAACTATACTTTCAATGTTTGTTTGAACTGCCCAATTTATCTTGGCATATAAAGCTGCAGAAATCTTTACTTACTGCTTCTTTTGACTGTTAAAAAAATGATATTGTTATTGTAAAACATCCTGTGACCTTTAAATGAAGGTGCTGTTTAAAAAGCATTTGGCTGTTCTTCTTCTGGCAATGTGGATCTGAAGGACAGAGGCGATGGTAAAGTGTCCTAGTGGTTAACCTCACTTAATTTGTTCAGATATATACATATTTCCCCCCAAATTTCAAAGTCTTGCTCAGTTTTACTGAGGTTAACAGTATATATAGTATATCCCATCTGACAAGCCTTTTAATAGAAAATGTTTAATTTTTGTGAGGATAGATAACTAAATGGAAAACCCAGCATTGCTAAGTTGTACATAGCTGTAGAAATGTAAGTGCGCATGTGAAACTTCCAGATAGACTTAGATTTGCTTGAAGGCCGTTCCTGAAATCTGTCCATATTTCTTTATGTGCACATTGCAGAAGTTCTTTTCTGCTATTAGAGTGTCTCAGGGATATAAAAGTAGTTTGTTAGATGTTTTAAAGAATAGAACAGTAGCCTGCAGCATACCTAAATGTTGCAGAGTCGATGGACATAGTTGCAATAAAACTAAACATCAAAACAAAACTTATATAAAAGCTAATAAGCTTAGCCTGCAAGATGCTTTCAAGCATTTGGTGAAAGCTGTATTACCAAAAGTAATCTTTACTGTAAAACTATTTTCATTATAGAAATATAGATATAAGGAGGATACAAATTTTCCTAACCATAAGATTTCCTAGTCATAGTACTCTGCTTGAATATATTAGATGTTTGTCATATACCAAGCTGCACAAGTAACTTTAAAGTAAAATTATATTACTGTAGTACAGTAACATGCTATCAGATTTTATTTTCAACAAAAGAACATATTCAGGTGAGTGCAGGCTAATTTCAGGGAATAGGTCAAATATTAGATAAAATGACCCAAGGCCCTCATACAGTAATATAACTAGTGCTAACTAGTTGCTGTCCTGGCTGCCAACTTGGTAGGAAGGGAGTGGAAAAAAAAAACCAATGCACTGCTACCACACAATCATGTCAGTGGCATGGAGACAGCCAGAAGTCATCACTGCCCCTTTGTGTTGTAATTGCCCCAGGTATTCATCTGTGTTGTTATATGTGGCAGAGCACCTTTGGTACCTGCCACTTTAAGGGCTTGGAGTGGCAACAGAGCAGCTGGCAGGTGTGAGCCAGCCCTGATGAGGCAGTCACATGACCACAGGAGGGCCATGTGATTGTGGGAGAGAATTGAGCAGCTTCCATTTTAGCTCTGGCCCTCAGTCTGTGGCTGGAAGCTGGAAAGACATCACCTGACTGAGTGGCTGGTCTGGCACACCTTGGAGGTAAGGGCAGGAGCTATGGCAGTGGCAAGAGGCTCCTGGTCCTGGTATGACCAAAAACTATACACTGCTGGGGAAAGATGGCCTGGTGGGACTGGCTGTGGTGGGTGTGGCTGTGGCAGTTCCCCAGAAATGCCAGGTCAGTTGCCTCCCCAGTGAAAGGCAGGAAGAAGTGGCTTATAACCTCAGCGCTCACTACCCAGTGGGTAATTCTTGAGTGGAGAATTAGCAGTGAGGTCAGGCATGTCTGTGGACACCTGAGCCTGTGGGGTGTAAGATCCTGAGCTCTAGTGAGGGGGTGTAGATTTGGCCTAAGTGAGGGTGTAGAAAGGGGCCCTGGTGAGGGGGTGAAAGTGTATAGAAGGGCCCATACAGAGTAGGGTGCATGGGGGCACTTGAAGGACTGCGTGTGTGTGGATGCAGAGTAGGGTTGCAGAGGTGACCGGAAGGGCTGCACTAGGGGTGTGCTGAGTAGGGTTGCAAAGGTGGCCTGAAGGGCAGCACATGAGCTAACCCCCATGAGTGACAACAGGAGCAAGTTCCCTGGAGAGGGGCTAGAGGCTGAGTTCAGCTCAGTGTGAGGCTGAGTTCAGACCAGTATTGTGTAGAGTAGGGTTGCTCAGGTGACCCAAAAGGCTGCGTGTGGGCTGGCCAGAGTGGGAGTAGTTAAGCCTGATGGCCCAAGGGGGCTGCTTATGGAGCAGAGTGGGTTGTGAGTGGCCCAGTGAGGGGCAGGATGAATGAGGCTCTGTGAGAGGGGGTGAAGTGCAAGAGTGGAGTGCTAGAGGCCCAGCAAAGGACAGAATTTGTCCCAGCCGCAGGCCAGAGCAGCTGTCAATTTACAATGCCATCTGCAAGGCATGGGACATGTACAACAACCTAGGCATTGGGGCATTTAATAGGCAGCCTCCCTCACTCAACATCTATTCTATTACACCAAGTTGTGGCAAGCGAGGCAGGGCAGACTGCCCTAGACAGGTGGGCAGGCTGTTAAGATCCTGTCCTGAGATGGCCCCCTGTCACAATATGCCTTTGCCTTCACAGGTTCTGGAAGCTATTTGCTTATTGAAATTGCTTATTACAAGATGTGGTTGATACATCTTTTCATCAAAAGCTAAAAAGTTAATGCTGTTATTGTTTGGTTGATGATTGATTATGGGAGGGCTACAGGCACACTTCTATGAATAATTGTTCACATACAGTAGCAGAAACTGCTCTGCCTTTTCCCATACCTAGGCAACCCTAACATTGGGCTACAATTGTGTGTTTGGTGCACTGTGCAGCAGAGTTGGAATGGATGTCAGGCCATCTCTGTTGGCCCTGCAAGACCTGCAGATTCTCTACACCAACATAATTCCTGTCTACCCATTAGGGGACAGGTGGCTGACTACTTTATGATGCCTGAGCTACGCAAAGCAACTTTCTAGAGATTATAGTATCTGGCTCAGTATATATAGTTTCATAGTTTCATAGTTTCTAGGGTCGGAAGGGACCTGAGCAGATCATCTAGTCCGACCCCCTGCCATGGCAGGAAAGAGTACTGGGGGGCCAACGACCCCAAACCTCCTCTTAAAACCCCCCAGGGTGGGAGCCTGCACCACCTCACTTGGAAGCTGATTCCAGACCCTAGCCGCCCTGACCGTGAAGTAGCGCCTCCTGATGTCCAACTTAAACCTTCCCTCCGCCAGCTTGTGACCATTATTCCTGGTCACTCCTGGCGGCACCCGGGGGAACAGGGACTCCCCCAGTGCCTGTTGATCCCCCCTGACTAGTTTATAGCAGGCCACAAGATCCCCCCTCAGCCTTCTCTTCTGGAGGCTGAACAGGTTCAGGTCCCATAAGCTTTCCTCATAGGACCTTCCCTGCTGTCCCTTGATCATGCGAGTGGCCCTCCTCTGGACCCTCTCCATGCTGTCCACATCCCTCTTAAAGTGCGGCTCCCAGAACTGGACGCAGTACTCCAGCTGCGGCCTGACCAGTGCCACATAGAGGGGGAGGATCACCTCCTTGGTCCTGCTTGAAATGCATCTGTGGATGCACGACAAGGTACAGTTGGCCTTCCTAACTGCCTCCCCACACTGCCGAGCCATGTTCATCTTGGAGTCAATAATGACTCCAAGATCCTTTTCCACCTCCGTGCTGACAAGAGGGGAGTTCCCCAGCCTGTAGGTATGGTGCCGGTTGTTCCTCCCCAGGTGCATCACCTGTATATCAATACACAGTGTATTTATATGGAAAACAAAAGGGTAGAAACTACTTAGGAAAATACTGCTAAATAAGGATACCTGCCATAGAAGGAGAATGCTAGCATGTCATGGATGAAATCCTGGCTGTACTGAAGTTGATGACAAAACTCCCACTGGTTTCAGTGTGTTCCGAATTGTACCTACAAGCTGAAAACTCCTTGACTGAACTAAAATTTAATTATTATTTTCTGTTTCTTGTTGAATCCATGCTGTTTGTTTAGTATGGGCTGGCTAATAGAGAGTGGCAGGCAGATCAGTTCCAGAGGCAGTTACTGCCTCAGTCTGAGCAAGAGGGGAAAAAAAGAAGCCAGCAGGAGAGAGTAGTCATGCCACTAACAAAAAGGGAGAATTGACTGGAATCTCGGAAGTAAATGATAAATGAATAATGGAAGTACCTGAAAGTATGGGCTGTTAAAAGAACCAATTGTGAGGTAACAGAAGTTACCTACATAGAAGTCCTTAAGGTTCAATAAAATAAGGACCTAAACCTATATAAAGTAAATGATTGTCTCCATTAAGGCCGAGTCCTTCAAGATAGAGAGCACCAAAAGTCTAGTGAAATTAATTCCAATATTTTATATAAAATGGATTTATTTTAGTGGAAGTTGACTACATTTAGCTTTTTGCAGGATGCAACCTTTCCTCTGCAATTCTGAAGTCACCAGATGAGAGGTAGTATAGATTTCATAGACATTAGGGCTGGAAGGGACCTCAGAAGATCATTGAGTCCAGCCCCCTGCCCCAGGGGCAGGAAGTCAACTGGGCTCAAAGGAACCCAGAAAGACAGGCATCCAAATGTTTCTTAAAAGAGTCCAGGGTAGGTGCTTGCACCACTTCTGCAGACAGTCTATTCCAGGTCTTAGGAACTTGGACATTAAAGAAGTTTTTCCTTATGTGCAGTCTGAAACAGTCTTGGAGGAGTTTGTGACCCTTTGACCTTGTCATCCCTTGGGATGCTCTGGTGAAAAGGCGTTCCCCCAGGTCCTGATGCACACCCCTTATATACTTATAGGTAGCCACCAGGTCACCCCTGAGCCTGTGCTTAGATGATGGGATTTTGTCTGCTACCTTAAGGATGAAGGCAGAACTTGTCTTATCACCAGTCCCCACCCCATGCAGTCCCAGCCTCATAGATTGCTTTGGTAAGCTGTTGCAGTGGCAAGGGGGGGGCTGACCCAGCCCACAACAACTTATCAAAACTTCCTATATGGACCCTGGGGCCAAATAATTGCTCACCCCTGTCTTAAACTATGAAGGGCAAGAATCAGAGAAAAATGTCTCTGATTTCTGCTTTCACTTATTTTGGGGTAATTCCATTGACTCTAGTGACTGGAATGAACAAAATTACTTCACATTTATGCTGATGTAATAGAGGTAAATTTTCCTTGTTTTTCTATTAAAGATTTAAAAATTCCTATTTCCCTCCTCACTGCCTCCACCACCACTGCTGTGAAGTCTCCCACATTCCACCATGGAACAGGCAAAGCCTCAACCACAGAGTACAGCTAAGGCCACCTACTCTCATACACCTCAAGGGCACCCTGGCTCTGCATGTAAGATCTAGTGACTCTGCAGTCTAAATCTGGCCCCAGTCCATAGGTTTCCAACTCCTGTCTTAAGTTTCAGGGTTGGTTTCCTATACCTCATTTGGGTGTCTTTTCATGGTCCAGATAGTCTTAGACTGAGGCTAAGTACAGATGTTCAAAAAACCTGAGGCAGAATTGATTCAACCTACATGGGTTTCTGTAAGCAGTGTAGATTAGAGCACATGTTCACTCTTTGGTAGGGAGGACATGCAAGCTGTCTGCAGTGACCAAGGGGACACTGGTGCATGCCTCCCATCATGCCCTATGGACTTCCCAGACTGCCAGAGAATGCTCAGCAGAGTCAAGCAGCTAAGCCACCCCTGATCGGCAGCTAGACATGGGTGAGCACACCCCCACCACCTGCCACTGTGGACCCTCCCCAACACCCAGCCCCAGGCTTCCAGGAGAACCCCAGAACAGATCACCATTGCACACCCAGCAGCCCAGCTGGCAGAGATGGGAGAGCTCTCCACAGAAGGAAGAGTTGGGCCCTGCAGAGCTCTGATGTATGTCATGTGATGGCAGCAGGTACCCAGCAGCCTAGTGCCATGTGGCAGGGAAAGGAGCACCCCACAGAAGGAAGGATCAGGGCCCTCAGAGTTCTGGTGAATGGTAGATGGTGGCTGCAGGTGTCTGGCAATCATGCTGGGTTCCTGCTGCTGCCATTTGTCATTGCCAGAGCTCTGAAGGGCCCAATCCTTCCTCCTGCTGAGTACCTTCCCCTAAGCAGGGTCAGTGTATAAAGATATAAAAATACTGGGCTGCAGATGGTTCCTCCCCTCCTTCCCTAAACATGCAGCTGACAGTAGGCTTCAGGCAAGAGGTGGGGATAGGCAGATGGGCTGTGCTGACTCAGCTCTGTGACAGCTGAGGGGCAGGGCCAGCCAGGCACTTGGCCAGAGCACCCAAGCATGGGCTAGCTGCTAGTGCTCCTCCCTGTGAGTGGGGATTAGCAGGGGGCTGAAAAGCAGCCTAGGATGCCAGAAGACAGTGACCTCACTTGAGTCAGTAGGGGATCTGATGCAGAAGTTCGATAAACCAGAGTAATCTAAATCTATTAAGTCTCAGATCACATTGATCCAGATCTATCTTAGACCAGGTTCCACCATTTTAAAACCATTCTATGTAAACTAAACTTCTGTTAGGTTATGGGTGTAGACCAGTTTCCAATCACTTCCATCAGTTTATGTGTGATGCCTGTACTTGGCCTGAGTCTTTTTGCTACAGCCCTTTGGTTCCCAGCTACATCAATAACACAACACTACCTAGGCTTGGGTCATGAGCAACTGGTGCCTCCTGAATCTGGGGTGGGGGCACCCGCAGGCACCGCCGCTAGCGTCGGCAGCAGGGATGGCCCTGTCAAGGGGGGCACATGCCTCCTTTGAGTCACCTATGGCTTGGGTATTTGTTTGGAATCTCTAAGAGCTTATGTTTGAACTGGCATAAAAAGAGTATCTTCAAAAACAAGGCATTATAGATTCATTGTTCAAAAATACAAAACATAGAGGAACTGGTATAATACAATGAAAGGCTAGGTGATTGAGTATTACTTATTCCTTTCTAAATCTGAAAATTTCCCTTAGCCTAGTTAATTCCATCATTGCTAGGGATAAATAGATTGTGGCTGCTGCAGTTTCTCTCACTTCTTTTGTGTATGGTTCCCAGCCTGTCAGCTTGCTACTGATATGCATGCTGGGGAGACATTCACAACTCACTGAAACCTTCTCTCTTTTCTAAGGTCACTAAGGTTTTAGATCCCCCTCCTTTTTTATTCCAGTCTTAGCTTTAAGCAGAGTAAACTACCCTGCACTGGATGCAGCCAGATGAATAGCTTCTCCCCAGTTGGTGACCTAGGCATTGTTATCTTTTCAGCTTTGAAGATGTAAACCTAAGACTGTCTTTACCTTTGTGGCTTTCCCTGTTTGCAGCCACCTTCCATTTAAATAAGTAACACATTGTAACTAGAGACACAGAGATCTGCACCACATTCATAGTATAAAATGCAGAAATTTCTCAATTCATTGCAGTTGTGCAAATGTTTTGTTTCCTTTTTTGTAAATAAAGAGAAAGTTACTCTGCAATCATTTTCATTTTCTTTCTTTGTTTCATGGTTTTACAAAAAAAAAAATAATACACTTGTGTAACTATAGTGAGCTATGCATAACCATACATAGCTGTTTAAAATTTAAAACAGGCTGTAAACCTTTCAAGGGGGTAAACAAATGACTTTAAGCCTTTCAGTGCTTAAAAAGAGGAACCCTTTCTACTGTATTTGATCTATGCCCCCCATCACTTTAAAATGTAATATTTTATTGAATCCATATCCAACTGTAACTGTTTGGGGATTACTATGTGAATAGGATTTTTGATAAATGGAAGTTTTAGTCCTTCTGCAACCTAATTTATCACTGAAATTGGAGGATTTAGAGGTTTCCAAATATCGAGACAGTAATGAATTCTCTCTAGTTACTTTATTTTCTAAGATGAGAGGTACATTCAATATTTGACTCTAAAGATACAAAGAGTTTGAATCAGAACTGATCAGACACAATCTTTTGAAATTTTACAGGCTAGTTCAAAATAATGCTCATCTCTTGAACTCTCTGAAGCGTAACCTCTCCTCTGGAAGACTGATGACTTTATAGAACATAAAACTTTTTATCTGTCTTCCTATAGTTTCTTTACATCTTTGTCCTGGAGTATAAAGAGCTACATTTTCTTTATTGTTACATTTCTCGGCAATTTCTTAAACTCTGATGCAGAAGTCTTTGGCAAATCTGTTCTATGGAGATTAGGAAACTCTAAAGGCTCTAGAGGAGCTTTATCTATATTACACAATGAAGAGAAATCTGTTTGCACTGACACTGATCAGGAACTGCATTTAATCAGGCAAATATGGAAGCAGCGTAGCAGCTGTCATGAAAGCTACAATCCAGAATGTGCAGTCTGTTTCTAACACCTCAGCTTTTCCCTTTAATTTCCTTGAGATCTCTGCACGGCACCGTTTGTAAGGCAGTGCACACAGTAGGATGGGGGAAAGTTTGCTTTTCATGGCAGTGCTTCTGTCCAGAAATCTAGACAGGAGATAAAATTGCTTTTATCACCTTCTGGGTCCCATATATGATTACTGTAAATTGGTCATAGAGACACACTTATGACAGTTCAGTTCTAACAATAGTTCCATGACCAGAAGAAAGAGGACTAGTGAAGTCTAAAACTGCCTTGCTCAGAGTGACTAAGAGTATATTTTTAGATATGTTTGTTTCAGCTATAGTTATTACAAACCATGTTGCCTGGTTCTCTGTTTTTCCAACAAACTAGTCTCTAAAATGATATTAGAGCACATCTGTTAGCTCTCTTATGTGAAGCTGTTTTGAATTTTAAGAGAAATGCTTTTCAGCCTGTTCATACTTGTAACAGCAAGCCTGATAGAGTGATAAAGTGTGATCTAATGAAAGACAGTAGCATACTGCCACTTCCTGAGTGCTCTGTCAGCTACTCAAAGTAATTCTTAATTCCTCTCTTCAGAAGCTACAGAAATTCCCCTGGGCCTAGTTAACTGATTTTTTTTTTAGTCTTGCAAAAGCTTTATGTGAACCCACAAACTAAACTAACAGTCTAATTGTACTTTTGACAGCCACAAATAGAATTATTTGGCCTAGATGTATAGTCTATCCCAAACACTACAAAAATGCACTCCACCTCCTCTTGGCCAACTTTTGCATAATACCTTGTGGAGAATGACAGACATTGGGTAGGCACATTGCGTGCATGCCTACTAAGCATGCTCAGAAAAGCTATCAGCAGATATTTAGTGACATATGTAGCTGGGAAGAACTCATGACTAGTGAAAGGGGGAAGGAGAGAGTTGATTTTAAAAGTAAAATTCTAAAGCTCCTTCCTCATCAGAGACAGAGGACATGTCTTGAGAAAATGGAAGGAGGAAAGACTTTTCCACTTTTAAGAACTCAGATCTAGGACTCCTTTTAGAAATTAAATTTATTTAAGGGTAAAACAGATGCCTTCTTTGGAGCGTGATCAGCTGTTCTAGGATTTCAAGGATCCATTCATGTAGGACAACAGCTCTAGGTGCCATCCCCCAAGTTGGGGAGTGCCTCTGTAAGCAGGGAACCAAGGGTTCCCCAGCTTGCAAAGACACACCTGAGTTGCAGTTCAGCAGCATGATATGTATGACCCAGGAATCCCCCTGCAGAGGGATTTCTGGTAGATTCAGGATCAAGCATGTGAAGTTCCAAAAGTGGCTGCCTGGGGTGGCTGGAGAGTGCAGACAGCTCCAGACTGCCCATATGCTCCCACTATAAGTAAACAGATGCAAGCCACGAAAAGGTGGCATAAAAAAACTATTAGGTATGGTCATGCTCACAAATGTGGGCATTTGTGGTGTAACAAAGGTTTATAATGTCCATTCATTTGGCTTTTGTACCACCATAAAAAAATTCATGGCACATTTGTTTTTATTTTATCAAACTGAAATGATAGCGTTGAAACAATTTGTTTTGACTTTTTCCCTTATCAAATTCTATCAAAGTTGACACATTTGTATGAAATATTTTGATTATGACAAAACTTTTCAGATAGAAATGTCTTCCATTATTTTTTTTCAACCAACAGCACCCTGAAATGAAATCACTTTGATTTTTTTTTTTATTTTACTGCCCCTGTAATTTAAGCCAGACTCTTTTTAAGCTTCCCATAGTTAGCTCCAACTTTTTTTCCCACACCTCCTTCCAGTGAGCATTATCATACATTGGTCAACAGTTAATTTCTACTGCCATTCATTTAGGGCACAGACAGAAGCGACCATTTTTGCCCAGTCTGGCCACAGACAGAAGTCTATAGCCATGACCATACACAAGTGCATGCTGCAGACATCTTAAAAAAGGGGCAATTGAGTGAAAAGCTGACCACTCATTGCATGAGGGTCAAATGAAGATGTTTGAAAACATAGCATCTTCTATAACTTCTGCCTGCGCTACCTCCCTGCCTCAAGCTGTTTTCAGAATGGGAGGTCAGAAGGGAGCAGAGGGAATTTGGTCTGGCGGGCTTTCAGCCCCTGCTGGAGGATGGGGTGGCTGGATTGAAGATCCCTTGAGGTGGGAGACTAGCTAGAAAATCCCTAGAATAAGCTCCCTCTTCTCCATTTCCCCCTTCCCATTCTGAAATAGGGATAGGCTGGGACAGGCTAAAACAGAGGAAGAGGGAAACCTTCTGGATTTCCTCATATTTTTTCTCTAGGCTTTTGGGTTTGTTTTTTTTTACAATTTAAATAATATTGTAACAGCTATAATTTTTTCACCATTCTGCTGCTCGCCCACTTGCAAAATAATACATATATTTAACACACTGCATCTAGTACAGATCTTTAAGGCAAAGCAAAACAAAACACCTTTTGTTATGATTGAAAGAAGGTTCTATATTTGTATATTTTGTTTTCTGTTTTTTCATCCATTTTTTAAATCAGAAAAAAAACTTTACATTGTTATCAAGTTTTCTGAATAAGCTTTTCTGAGGGGATTTGGGCAAAGATTTTTAAGTATCAAAAACATACATATACATGTATGTATACCTGTGCGTGCATGTGTGTGTGTGTGTGTGTGTGTGTGTGTGTATCAGTGTTTATTATTTAACATGTGTCTAGGAACATCCTGCTCTCTGCGTAATATTCAGTTTATTACTTGCAGTCTGTTTGTAGCCTTCAGCATCCATACCAAGACAAAGAGGTGCCCCTCCACTTCCTTTCAGATTGCGGTCTTCTTGGAAAACAGGTATACCAGAACTCTCAACAAGTTACTTTAACCAAATTATATTTTGGCTTGAACTTGGCTCTAATGAATTTATTTCACATCCCAGTTTAGCACCTATTCACATTGTTTGTTATCCTGTATTGTTGTCTTCACCAGTAACCAAGCTCAGAAAAAAAATGTATTGCTCTTTTTTATGCTAAATGCTGTCCACTATTGTTTTGACAGCTGTTTCAGTGCAGGTGGTGCAAAATGTATACTAATTTTCATTTCTTTTCTATAAACAGTTGCTGTTTAGGGGTGTTGCAATGAGAGATAAGTATATACTGGGCACGTCTACACATTCATTAATGTGCTTTAGATACTGCACATTTAGGTTAGTACTTCCTTAATAAAGTACTAACTAAAGGCACAGTACCTAGAGTTACTTTTCCTCAGTAGTGCCTACTTTTCCTCAGTAAACTAACCGTCAAGTTGTACTTTTGTACAGCCACAAATAGAATTATTTGGCCTAGACGTATTGGTGCATGGATATTTAGTGACACTTACTGCACATTAGCCTAATAACACTGCACAATAAACTATTAGCATACTTTTTGCTGTAACACACTACTACACAGTTATTAGGCTAATGCGCAGTAAGCATCTCATGTAGATGTGTCTACTGAAAATAAAGTTCATCCTCTGTTCGTGGCAGTTGTAGCAAAATAAAAGCTGCATTATTGTCAAATCAGCTGACAAACAGGTACTTAAAATAGAAGCAGAGACTTGTAGTAATATCTTGGCCATATAGAAGTCAGTTGGCTTTCCTATTGACTTCAGGGCCAGCATTCCACCCTTGGAAACTAGAGATAGAATAAGCTTAATATTGAAAGAGTTGGATTATACAAAACCAGATTTATCTTATGCGGGGTTTTATTTGCAAGTGAAAAATCAGAACTGTCTTTGATATTATTCACCAAATAATCTTAGATGTTAGTATTTTAAGGAAGATATTTAACCTACAGAAAGCAGTGCATATAGGTATGGGATTCCAAGAGGAGTGTAGCATAAAAAATATGACAACTGCAGTCACAGTGGACAGAAAATGAACATTAAGATCAGTGGATGTGGATGGATGCGTGCCCAGAATGAAGATAAAGTCAGGTGAGTTGCCAGAGTGGGAACAGCATTTAGAGAGGCCATTTGTGTAAACTCTGCAGCACCTTTATGACATGACAAAGTTTTTTTGTAGAAGGGTAAATGGCACTAAATGGCACACAGTGGGCAATGACTTTCCAAATGGATTTGCTGTAGTGTATCTGAGCACCTCTCTGAGAATTCTAAATATACACATGCACAGTGTTAACTGTTGTCCATCACTAGGTCTGAATTACATGTTCATGCAGTACCATATTGCCTTCCAGGGTTATCTGAGATGCTTTTTGGTCATAATCTCTCTTGCAATTTGCAATATAGATAGACAGGGCATCTTTACACATACTCTGGGGTGGAGGGGGAGGTGCTATAACTAGAGTGAGTCTGAGAGCACCACAATGCCTGCAGCCTCATGTGTATTCAGTGTCCCATGCTTTAAAATAGCAGCTGGGGCATTTTAACTAAAGCTCGTTCGACGATTAATCGATTAATCACATCTGCTCCAATTCTGCCGACGTACAACACGTATATAGTTGCCATCACTTGTCATCAATCTGCGTACACATATAAATAAATGGGTCAATTCCTGTTTTGTTCTCAGATATTTCCCCCTTCCAGGAGTTTGGCTTCAATGATAATTCAGAAACTATATCACAAGCTAAACTGCAATCCAAACTCTGTCCCAAGCAACCTTGTTCCAAAAATTTTCCTCTAGAGCCAATCCTATACTTCATGTTTTTCTCTTGGTTGAAACTAACTGGACTCAGCATGACTCAAATGTAATTGTTATATTTCAATGCTCTTTGTAATATGGAGGTGAAAAAGCAATATACTGAGGCAACAACAAAGGTTGATCACCTTGAACTGGATGCTGCAGACACAATCATTTTTGCACCTGACCCCCGAATTCCCTGATAGATTTTTTTTTTCTTTTTTCCACTCTCACAGTTTCACTCTTACCAGCTTCAGATTTGGGCTGTTATAACTTAATTGTGTCCCATTCGTGCCCCATCTTTCTTTAAAAAATGCTTGGCAAGTGTAAATATCACTTCCAGAGAACACAACCTGATGTAGTGGTGGAAGCAAGCAGCTTTAAAATGTAGCTTTAGTGTCTTGGCATTTCTTTGTCTTTGAATAAATTGAAGTTGTTCATTTGGACTCTTCCACCCTTTCTGGTTGGATACACTCCATTCTCTGTGATGGCCTAGCCAACATGTTAATGGAATGTAATTTGAGTTTCACGTAATTATCTGGATGGGAGACTACCACGCTTGTGTACTCTAACCAAGAGCTGGATTATGCAGCTTTATTATTCAAAGCAAATGGGAACATGAGTTACATGCTGTGTAACTGAAATGAGTAGGACCCATAGGTTCAGCCTCATGCTTATTAAAGCAGCCTACCATAGTTAATTCCCTTGTAAAACAGGATTTATAATGAAATTGTATTTAAAATAGAAACAGCAACTTTCCTCCAACTACTTAAATAGCTATGAAAATTTTATATTATTACACGTACAAACAGAAAACAAACTCCAATATAATATGTAACCATTCAAGCTTTTGTGATCTATCTTCTAAAACGTTTTGAGTAAAATAAGTTATAGTGCTTTTGAAAGTAAAATAAATCACATTATTCATGAATTGGAATATTAATTGAACTTTTCCTCAGATATGGAATTTAGTAAAATGTCTTATGGCTGTTGTTGATTTCAGGAGCAGCTGATATTTTAATTCGTACATGGTTCCCATGTGTATTTATACATATTCTGTCATAGAAATAATAGAGTTTTGTTCCAAATTTTTAAAGGACTTTTCAGTCTGAATAAATATTTGTTAAATGAGTCAACAGTGTATTTTGGTAAATGTTACTATGTGTTTGTTTTAATTGATTACATTAGCTCATGAACTGAAATCTGTCCAACCAACAGGTATAATCCTACGAGAAACATGGGGAATTTGAGCATTCATGGATAGATTAAATTAACTTTAGGAAGGTGGTTTTCTCAAAATAGGTCTTTGAAGTATCACTAAGCCTTCAGCTCCTGCACTCTGCAACCTCCCCACACCTTTTCAGGGATGTAGAATGTTGTCGTAGACTGAGCATGGTTGTGGAGGTAAGCACATTCTATTCTAATTCTTGCTATGACTTCTGTGCCTTTGGCTATTTCATTTATGTCTTAGTCAAGAACATTTCTTCAACACAAGCTTAATTTTCAGGACAGTATTCCTATTTATTAGTGAACTTTATTTCATTTATGTATGCCTCCATCCTTTATGTTAGCATCATAGATACTTTCAATATTTTCGTAAGTTTCAAGCCATGAGATGGAATTTACAGCAAATGTGCATTATACAAATCCCATTGTTAATTTAATTTACAAAGTGATAGAACAGGGTGGGAAAAAAAGAGAAAATGAACTTAAGATTCACCAGAATTCACTTAAAATGTTCTTGTGGATAGAGACTTAAGTATTAGATATTGGGCTCATGTAAATATGCCCCTTGATTTTCTTTTCAAAAGTCAACAGGTATGCACAATAGGCCTGTGCAAACTGGCTAGTATTTGCTTTGGCTAATTCAGGAGACAGTGATTCAATTCAGTTATTTGAATCACTGTCCTGAATTGATTCAGCCAAATCTGAATCCCCTGGGCGGGGGTGGGGCCTGGTGGTCTCCCGGCCTGTCCCTCCTGTGCACGCCTTAGTGTCCTGGAGGAGCAGGTGGGTGAGCTCCAGGCTGCGGTGAGTAGGCTGAGGGGGATCAGGGAGGCAGAGGACAAAATTGATGCCTATTTCTGTTCTCTGCAGGCCCGGTCGCCCACGGTACAGCCCCCACAGGAGTCGCAGCCATCGCAGGAGTGGAAGATGGTGCCCAAATCTAGAGCTGCTAGGCGGAGAGCGGTGGAAGCCCCCCAGGTTCAGCTGGAGAACAGGTTTGATGCCTTGGCAGCGGTGACGGATGAGGGCAGAGGAGTCGGCCCTGCAGGGGACGATGCCGCTCCACGCAAGACAGAGACTGGGAGGAGAGAGAACACCAGGAGGAAGAAACGCCGGGTCCTAGTCATCGGGGACTCCCTCCTGCAAGGGCTGGAAGGTCCGATCTGCAGGCCCGACCCCATGTCACGGCAGGTCTGCGTCATGCCTGGGGCTCGGGTCAGGGACATCACGGAGAGGATCCCTATAGTGGCTGTTGACTCACTGTGTATCTCGCGCAGACTTGTAATCAACCTAAACTAGTGATTAGTGAAAAGATGCCTAGCAAGCTAAGTTTATGCCTCTTCTCTGTTACCGTGTGTGCTTAGCACTGCTACAGGTATCATTAAAGCTCTCCCTGAGTAGCACCAAGGGCCTAGAATGGTATAAACTCAAGTATATGCTCTGAGAACCTAATCAGCATGTGCATGCTGGTTTTGTCATTTGGATATTTGCATTGTAGGTATTTGCACAAGTGAATATTAAATTTGGTGGCATCACTTCTATAAGTTTGGTCAGACTTTCAGGTAACTACATGTAACCACATATAAAAAGTTACTTGTATGTAGTATACTATAGTTACTTTTTCTTCCTGTACATTACCTCTTCACTTAAAGCCATGTTCCTTATTCTGGCATGCCTGTGGGTATCAGGGGGGGGGGTGGGACTTTATGTCAAGGAGCACTACACATCCTCTGCCAGCAGTATGGGGTCAGGGGAAGGGCGAGCTGAAGTGCTCTGGGTCAAGATCCAGGGGGGGCAAGGCGAGAGGGATTTGACGGTGGGGGTCTATTACAGACCCCCCAATCAGGAGGAGGAGCTGGACAGGGAATTTTCAGGCCAGCTTGCGGAGACACTAAAAGCAAGGGATGTAGTTGTCATGGGCGATTTTAATTACCCGGACATCTGCTGGGAGGAGCAGTCAGCCGGGACGGACCGCTCCAGGAGGTTCTTGGCCGAGTTGCAGGACCTCCACTTGATTCAGGAGGTGCACAGTCCCACCAGAGGAGATGCTCTGCTGGACCTGGTCCTGGCCGCAGGCGACGACCTGGTAAGAGGCCTCCAGGTTCTTGACCACCTGGGCAATAGTGATCATCGCGTGCTGGAATTCACCATCCAGCGTAGAGTGTCAAGGGCCCGCAGCAAGGTGGTGGCCCTAGACTTCAGGAGGGCCAACTTCAGTGAGATGAGGAGATTAGTGGGAGAGGAACTGGGGTCCTTGAGGGCAGAGGAACTCAGCGTCCAAGAGGAGTGGTCGTTCCTTAAGGAAACGATACTCGGGGCCCAAGGGGTGTCCATCCCGACAAGAAGCAAGGCGGGCAGGAGTGTCCAAAAGCCCCCCTGGCTCACCAAGGGTGTCCGGGAATGCCTGCTTGCCAAAAGGGTGGCGTACGCCCGGTGGAAGGGGGGTGTAATCTCCAAAGAGGAGTATACCTCCTCTGCTCGGGCCTGCAGGCGGGCTGTTAGGAAGGCCAAGGCGGAGATAGAGCTCGGATTAGCGTCCAGGATTAAGGATAACAAAAAGTCCTTTTTCAAATATATTGGGAGGATGAAGAAGGCGCCGGGTAATGTGGGGCCCCTGCAGGATATGCGGGGCAATCTGGTGGTTGCGTCAGAGGATAAAGCGGACCTCTTTAACCAATTCTTCACCTCCGTTTTCTTGTGCAGGGACCGGGACTTCCCTGCTGTGATAGAAGCCGGACGCGAGGGGATCGCCTTCAGACCTCAGGTTGGGGAGGACCGGGTTAGAGAGCTTCTGGAGGGGCTGGACGCGTTCAAGTCAGCGGGTCCGGATGCTCTCCACCCCAGGGTGCTGAGGGAGCTGGCTGGGGTTATTGCAGGGCCCCTGGCACGGCTCTACGAGCGATCGTGGTGCTTGGGCCAGGTGCCAGACGATTGGAAGGTAGCTAATGTGGTCCCCATCTTCAAAAAAGGGAAAAGGGAGGACCCGGGCAATTATAGGCCCGTCAGTCTTACCTCAATCCTGGGGAAACTCTTTGAGAAGATCATCAAGGAGCACATTTGTGATGGGCCGGCATCCGAGATGATGCTCAGGGGCAATCAGCATGGATTTATTAGGGGGAGATCATGTCAGACCAACCTGATTGCCTTTTATGATCAGGTCACAAAGGCCATGGACGCAGGTGTCGCGGTGGATGTAGTCTTTCTGGACTTCAGCAAGGCCTTTGACACCGTCTCTCACCCCATCCTAATTAATAAACTAGGCGACTGTGGCATAGATGCCTACACAGTCAGATGGATTGCAGATTGGCTGAAGGGTCGCACTCAGAGGGTGGTGGTGGATGGATCATACTCGACTTGGGGGGAGGTGGGTAGTGGAGTCCCCCAGGGCTCGGTCCTGGGGCCTGCGCTGTTCAATTTCTTCATCAGCGATCTTGATGTTGGGGTGGAAAGCAACCTGTTTAAATTCGCTGATGACACCAAAATTTGGGGGGAGGTGAGCACGCTAGCAGGGAGAGAGAGATTGCAGAAGGATCTGGATAGGTTACAGGGGTGGGCAAACAGGAACAGGATGTGTTTCAATACGGACAAGTGCAGGGTGCTGCACTTGGGTAGTAGGAACCAGCAGCACACTTATACGATGGGGAACTCCCTACTTGAGAGCACGGAGGCGGAAAGGGATCTTGGTGTCATTATTGACTCCAAGATGAACATGGGCCGACAATGCGAGGTCATGGTTGGCAGGGCTAACCGGACCTTGTCGTGCATCCACAGGTGCATCTCGAGTAGAGCCAGGGAGGTGTTCCTCCCCCTCTATGCGATGCTGGTCAGGCCGCAGCTGGAGTATTGTGTCCAGTTCTGTGCGCCCCATTTCAGGAGGGATGTGGACAACATGGAGAGGGTCCAGAGGAGGGCCACCCGCATGATCCGGGGACAACAGGGCAGACCCTACAGTGAGAGACTGCGGGACTTGAACCTATTCAGCCTCCACAAGAGAAGGCTGAGGGGGGACCTGGTGACCGTCTATAAACTCACTAGGGGGAACCAGAAGGGTTTGGGGGAGACGCTGTTTCCCCTAGCCCCCGCTGGCATAACAAGGAATAATGGGCACAAGTTGATGGAGAGGAGGTACAGATTGGACATCCGAAAAAACTACTTCACAGTCAGGGCGGCTAGGAGCTGGAACCAACTTCCAAGGGAGGTGGTGCTGGCCCCTACCCTGGGGATCTTTAAGAAGAGGCTGGATACGATACCTACCTGGCTGGACTAATTTGAGTCCCGTTTTTTGTTTAGGGTTCTTTTGTTGTTCTCCCGCCCTCGCGGGGGGTCGGGCTAGAAGATCTATTAGGTCCCTTCCGACCCTAAAACTATGAAACTATGAAACTATGATTCAGATATTCGGCCACCGCCGAATCGGTTGAATCTCCAAATCAAACAGTCTCCATCCCCCACCCAGTCTCCCAACCTTGTTGGTGGCTGCCCCACCCGGTGCCAGTGTCCTGGTTCTTTTAAAAAAAAAATTAAAAAAATTCCTGAACTCACTATCTCCTGCAGGTAAGAGATCTCAAGTTCCTGCTGCCCCCCACTGCCACTACACTGCATGGGGGGCTCTGCCACAAGCCCCCATTTCCCACCCACTCTCCTAGCCCCGACCCCATGCCTGCCCTGCCTGGCCCCAGCATCCCAGAA
The DNA here is from genome assembly GCF_000455745.1 of Alligator sinensis. Taxonomy (NCBI): domain Eukaryota; kingdom Metazoa; phylum Chordata; order Crocodylia; family Alligatoridae; genus Alligator; species Alligator sinensis. The sequence goes on along the minus strand of NW_005841978.1, from coordinate 1,659,382 downwards.
ACTTAAAAAAAAATTAAGCCCCACACTCACCAGCTCCTACCAGGTTGCGGGCTGATCCTTGCTGCCCCACACTGCCCTGTGCTTTGGGGGGTGGGGGCTCTGCCATGAACCCTCAAAAGTCCCAATGGCTGCTGCTGTAGACAGTGTGTGGGGGGCTTTTTTGATTTTTTTTGTTTTTAAGAGCTGGGATGCTGGGATTGGGTTGGGCAGTCATTGATGGGACTGGGAGAGCAGGCAGGGGATGGGGGGCTTTTATAAATGAGTGACCTTGTTGGAATAATTGTTATTACAATTTACCCAGAGGTCCTAATTTATAGACTTATCTCACAGTAGTTGACATTCTCGCAGGTAAAGTATTGATTGTTGAATTTATATAAGTGCTTTCCAAACAAAGTTTGGACCAGAATTACATCAGAAAATATGTATGTCAGCTTGGTACAAGAAAAAATAGTCATGAGCTAAATTAGTATTTATATACAAAAATGTGAATAAACATGACTTTTACAGATATTTGTTTTTCTTTTTTTTAAGGTTTGTAGAGATTCACTTTAGTTTTATGTGCTAGGGAGCTGATAATATCAATTTAGTGTATATCTTTTATTATTAGGAGTAACAGTTGTCTTACGTAATATATTTCCATACAAATATAAACACAAAGTCATATACATACACAGAAAATTTCTCATGTAAGAAAAACAAGTGTATTCATACGTATGTTATTGTTAATGTTTATTTGAAGCTATTACATGTACCACACACATATCTATACATCTACATCTACTCAAATGCTAACTAAATTCAGGATCTGGTGTCCCAGCCAAATTGTAGGGTATAGGCAGGCAGAATACAATTACCCAAAGGGAATTTTACAAAAAGATAAAAGTGCTATGGGGTATTTAATTAAGACAGGTAGTTGAAACTTGCATTTTTGGTTCTATGAAGTTAGTGGGATTTTTCTATTTTTTGTAAAGAAATTGCGGTATTATTTCACCCTTATTGCCTCTGCAACCTCCAGCAGCACAATGCTCCTAACAGCATGTTTGTATACTGAGGCATGATTGATTCAAGAGGAAGCATGCAACTAGCTGATTCACCACATCATTTACTACAGCATCTCTGAGTATCCTTAGTGCTTGAGTTTATATAATACTTTTCTAGTGTTTGGAAGACAAAGTGCAGTTTTTGTTTTGTTTCTTGCCTGCCTCTAACAGATTACATATTATATGCCAATTCATTTCAAAGTCCTTATACTTCCAGCTTCTTTACTGTGCAATGATAACTTGAAACCATCTTATGGTTTAAGATCCCTTGAGAGGAAACAGCTGTGAAGACACCAGTCCAGCCTTTTCTGAAGTTCAAACAATTCTGGCAGAATGCTTTAAGTCCTGTAAAAACTTTTAAATAAAAAAATATGCATGAGTAGGACAAGATAGGATTAAACTGAGATCCCAGAGAAAGTACTGAAACACACAATTACCAACTTGTAAAAACAACTGAACAGGAATCTAGAATTTAAAGAGGAAAAAGCAATAATGAATGTGTTTTCAAAGGAAAAAAAAAGCTAGAAGAGTTCAAATTGCATTGCCAAAATCACTGTTGTTGATGTAATTACATGGAGTTCAGAGTACCACTCTTGAGCATTGTCTCTTACTATTGAGCAGCATTCTTGGTTGGTCAAAATTCTAAAACAAGCATTGTCTTTTTTAGGTGAGAAGCTAATATTTCTATTAAATAATATTTATAAATGAACTAAAAGCATTTTTTTGCCTTCTAACATTCTCTGTAGAATCACTAACAATTTCTTTTCTGGTACCATTTCCATGACTGAACAAGCAACTATGATTTTGCAACCTGTGCCTGAATGGCAGCAAATTACACTTAGGCAATGCTTACCCAGTGAAGGCAATTTTGTTTAATGATCTGAAAAAAGAACCTTTTAGAAAAAGAAATCACATTTCAAGAGGTGAGATGTTACAATGATTTAACTTTGATAATGAAATCTTCATGTTAAAAGGCTCCTTAGGTGCAAAGCACAGCCAAGAACCAGCAAACTAGAATTCTTGTTGTTACATAATGTAGGTCTGCATGGAGAGACACTGTTCTCCTTCCCCATTTTCCTATACAGAAAGTGTGTTCAGGCACTTCCATGACACTGTGACCATTCATCTTCCAGACTCCAAGGAGGCTACCTATTGAAATCTAAGATCCACTTAATAAAAGTGGTGAAGCACTCTGGAATTGGGCAAACTTGACTAGTAGGGATGTGTGAAGCTTTGGTCCACAATCACCAAATCTGAATCGAATCAGGAGAATACCCCCCTCCCCCTCCAAATTGATTCAGAAAAGATTCAGAGATTTGGAAGGCATCTTTCAGGGGAATAGAAACTGAGAAGAGGGAGAGGGAGCAGGGGGGAAAAGACTGACATCTCTAGCTGGCCAGTGACTGTGATCTTTCCCTGAGTCCACTTCCAATCACAGTGCTCTGGAGTAGGGACATAGAAACAGCATATAAGCTTCTGTCTGCAGCCTTTCTGTCTCTTTTGTGAGCTGTTTCTGCCTAAGCAACAGCATCTGAAAGGTACTGGATTGGCTTGGCTTCCTACCTGCAGTCTCCTGCTACTTTCTGTTCTTGGAAAGGATTGGATATAGTTTACTAACTAGAATCCCTCTACTTATCCCTATCTAATCCATTTCTTTCAATTTATATTTGTTCTTGGTCCCCTCCCACACACACTTTTTAAGAAGAAAGCTGTGTTTTGCCTGGCAGTGAAACCCCTGCACCTACCTCCTTGAAACTTGGAAGGCCGCGTGCCCTGAGAAGGGGCTAGCATCCCTGATGCTTTTATCCAAATCTGCCTTAACACACATGATACAAGTTTCACTTTCAGAAGCTTTAGGTGAAGCTTCCCAGAAACCCCTGCACTATCTCCTTGAAACTTGGCAGGCTTTATGCCCTCAGAGGGGGCTACCATTCCTGCAATTTTTATCAGAAACAGTCAAAAAATAACAAAGTTATAGATATTTTAGTGATTCCCCATTATAATCTATAGCTGAATCTCTGAATCAGTGCTGAAACTTCCAAAGCCAATTCGGCTGAATTTATTCAGGGCAGTGATCCGAATCTCCAAATTGAAACACTGTCCTCTGAACTGGCCAAATCTGAAGCTGAATCAATTACTTCCCTATTCACACAGGTCTATTGCCTAGCACTCTGTTATTTGCCAGCTCCTGATTATTTGCTCTATGTAACGCCTCTGATAATATCTCCTGTATAGTCATACAGACAAATTTCCACAAGGTGAAGGACAGTGGGGCTTTATCTGTGTTTCAGATGCTCTTCAGAAACTGCATTATCTTACCCTAAAGTAAATAGAAGTTAGCTTATCCTTTTTAAAAAAATGAAAAGCTGTTGTGGGCTAGTTTTCCTTTGCCAGGTAGTTACAGCATGTTCATGGTTTGCTACCAACTTTGGTATCCTTTGCCCCAAGACACTTATTTGTGTGCCAATGCACTATGTAGGGTCTAGGTTAGTAGCCACAGTTACTACATGGAAGTTCTTAGTAGTGCAGCTCTAACAGAAATCTCAGTTCTATAATGAATCTTCTAGACCTGTAAATTATGAACTGATTCAATGGCTGAGCTAGCAGTCCCTCAGAGATTTTCTCCCTAAAGTCCTCTAACATTCATTTTACCTTCAGAGGTTTGCTTCAGTCATTCATCTTCTATGCATATGTAGCCTCTAATGTAATGGTATATGTTTGATTTGGCTTAAAAGTTATAATTTGTCTCTTTTTAAAATTTCCTTTTAGGATTTTATTTTACTGTTTAAAAACAACAGTTAAATCATTTATGGGTTTTAAAATATAAAATAGGCCAACAAATATAAAATGCTAGGAAATGGGTATGACTATAAAATTCCTTACATTATACCTAGAGTAGCCATTGGGACAACATTAGTCCCCAAACTAACCAAGATTTCTGTACTTACTTCATTTTTCCTGTTTGTTTTAACTCCCCTCCCCCCCCAAATTGGCATAAATGCCTATTTTCTTGAGTTAACAACATTTATGTAAAGAATTGCTTGTAAGAATTAAGCTACCTCTCCCCTAATCATTCTCTATGAAAATTTTAAAGTTTCCTAATACTTAACCCACTTATAAAACTATGCCATATGTTTCATGCATATGGCAAGAATTTTGGAGATGCAAGCAATACTGTGCCCTGCAAACCTATGCAGGAGGTGCTACCTTGAGACATTTGCTAAAGTTTACCAGTGGGGGGGAGGGAATCATTTAATTATAAACAAAAGTATTGCTGAATTTGGACATTTCAAATGAAAACTGACAGATGCTCACATGATGGAATCCAGGTACAAATGTACAGAACAGATGCACCAGTCCTTCAAGCTATACCATGAAGGTGAACTCTATTGACTTCAAGGGAACTCCACATGCTTATACAGGATTTCATCCAAGTAGTGCATACTGCAGAAGCATATTCCAAATTAATAATTCAGGTTTGTCAGAAAGTGGTATTAGATGCTATATCAGGCCTAAAATCTGCAATGATCCCTTAAAAATGCTAAATTATTGCACTGTTTCACTTCCTTGTATATTCACAACATGTGTTTGCCTGATGTGGAGAGTAGAATAAGTATGAAGTGACAGTATATGGAAGAAATGAGAGGATACGTTCTCTGAAAACCTGTGTGACAAAGGGCACATCTACACATGAAGTTAATGCACCTGAATTTTCTTTGCAGAAAATTCAGGTGCATTAAACTGCACCTGAGCATGCAACTGAATGTGTGCTTGTAGGGAGCAAATTTGCTTCTGTTGGGAGCAGTTCAGTCTAGGGCTGCTCCTGCCCTGCTCTGCCTCACTGTAGCATCTAGAGGGAGCTCTAGGCTCCACTGGGTGCCAGCCCCAGGCTGGCAGGGTGTACAGGGACTGGCCTGTACAGCAGTGTCCCCTTGCTGCCTGGGCTGTCCAAGAGCAAACTGCTTCCAGTCAGGATCTACACGAATGCTTTGGTATATTAGTTAATGCACAATTTTTCTAGTACATGTATATATTAGTAGTAGCAAGTGGCACATTAGACTAATTTAATGTGTAGTAATTGATATGTATGTGTAGATGGTGACACTTTACTGTGGATTAGATTAGTCTAATAGACAGTAAAGTGTCTTGTGTAGATGTACGCAGACTAACCAAATCCTAAATTCTCTCACTACAAATTACAGCAGCATGCTGTAATTTTCATTGCTTGCTGAGGATTCTACAATGTTCATCACCCCATAGGCTAGTGATACCCATAGTATCACTGTGTGCCACAGCAGCAGTGGAACTGTGCCATGAAAAATGGGCTGAATTAGGACCATGAACTGGATCCAGTCCCACAGACTGGTGTGTGAAAGGTGCTGCCAATTTTAATTCACAACAAAAGTGTTCCTCAAGTATTAAACATTTGGAAAACACTGCCCTGTGCACTCTCAGATGAACACAAGTTGGAACAAGGTAAAGAACCTGACCCAAAAAATAAATCCTGCCTTATTGAAAATATTAAATTTTTGCTGCTATATCAACATTCTGCTTTGTATTCCAAAGATCATTTAAGCATTCTGCAAGTTGAGTTCCTCATTGGTTTGTATGTGGAAGGGTTGCAGATTATACTTCCCTGATATATGTCTCCTTGGCAAGAGACAGAAATGATATATAAACCAGTATAAGCGATCAGGAACTGATTCAAATCTGCAACGCAATAGAAGTTCAGTATGCATAAAGCACTTTAAAAATGGCCAAAACTTGTTTAAGATAAACCAGGATGGATGTAGTATCTGACTTAACTGATTTAAGTTAAATAGGTTTATTAAATGTCTGTCCTAAATCCCCTCCTGATTCAAGGGTGCAGATGGAAGTGACAATTTTCACCTGATAGGGCCACAGAAAGCAGTTTATAGCTGTGACCAAACACAAGTTCATGCCTGCAAACAGCATCACAAGTGGGCAGTCAGGTAAAAAGCTGACCCCTCATTGCATGAGGTATCAGATAAAGACATTTCAAAATGTAGCATCTTCTGTAACTTGCATCTGCGGAGCTCCCTGCCTGGTTCTGTTTTCAGAATGGGAGGGTGGGAAAGTCTGGGGTTTTTTCAATCCCCATGGTGGGGGGGGTGTGTGTGTTGGGACCCCCCCCCCCCCCGAGGTGGGGGACTGCAATTCACCCACACCACCTTTTAGCACCAACTGGGGAGCCCCAAGAAAGAGCTCCGTCTGATGTCTTTCCCCCTTCCCATTTGGAAAACAGCCAGCACTAGCAGAGAGCTTGGTCATTGCTATGGGCACTTGGCTGTAGGCTACCAGCCCCAGCTAGATTCCCCTCCCCGTCCCTTTCCTGTCCCGTCCCGTTTTTCCCATCCCCTGCGCCCCCCCTACCCCGCCCCCACTGATCACCAGAACCAACAGTAAACTTCTGTTTGGTCTGGGATAACTTTGTATCTCAGAACATTTTGCAAAAATTGTTCTGAGTTACAGCTGGAAGCTGCATCTCTGTCTGCACCCCAAGCACAGGGTGCTTTGTGCCTTCCCCACAAATCTCCCCCTCATTTCCAGAATCAAAAGTGAGTGTGTGTTGACTTACTTATCAGTTCACTCTATGTAACTGAGACTAACTTGCAAAGACTGAACCAATTCAGCCTCAGGCTTTTTGACTGTCTTAGTTTACTACAAATCTTTCCATCATTAAAACATAGGACTTGTAAGTAGCCCTAGAATTCCACTACACGTATACACTTGACTTTCTTGTAGAAGTCTATGAAGATCAGGCAGTGAAAAAAATGCTAACTTTCTTTTAAAAATAAAATTACTTCTAAATTTTGTTAGAAAAAACATCTTTTGATGTTGATTTTTTTGGGGCGGGGGGAGAAGTTGCTTGCTTTTATTTTGTTTTGGTTTTAACTGTAGGTTAATTTCAGGAAAATAAGTTAGGAAATATTGAGAGTGGGAGCAGTCAGTTTTTCCATGAACCTTTCTCTGTCACTCAGTCTTTTCAGGCTCTTTTCTTCAGCTACTGGCTGTACTGATTGTTGTGCCACAATTCCTTTCTCTACCGGATTTGTTCTTGAATTAACAGCCATGCACTTTGTCAGACTTTTCCTCACAGTGAAAGCAGATAGCCTTGGAGTGCTCTGAGACACTTGATTTTAGAAAAGAGGCCACACTTTCCATAGCATCTCTATCCGTCTCCATTTAAAATGTTTTTACCACCTTTCTTTTGTAAATTAGTCTGCTGTATTAAACTACAATATTTTCCATGGATTCCATATTGTCATGTGCAAACTGATGAATATGAAATTGTCTAGCGTTGCACTGGTAAAGTGGTGGCTATACACCCACCCACACATCTGATTGCTGTGGTTCAAATTCTTTTTCTACAAGATCTGTCCTTGAACTCGTAGTCGTATACATTGTTTGACTTTTCCACGCAGTGAGAGAACACAGTTTTGAAGTGCTCTGTATCTGGCCCAGGCTGCTTGACTCCCAGATTTCATGATATTGCTGCAACTGTTGACACTTTTAATAGTGGTTTCCATTGAAACACTCCAGCAAATGTTTCTAGGGTCAAACCAGCCTCAATAAATAACTTGTTTGTTCTTGCTGCTTTTGGCCTACCACATACTAACAGTTCTTTTATCATACAATTTAAACTCCCTTCAAACTGTCAATGTTCTTTATATTAGTTTTCTTAATACAATGTCATATTCAGGAACCGTTTTAGTTTCTTTCTGATTTTTTTTCTATAAGCAGAAACATAGTGCAGTCACCAGCGACTTTGGGGATGGGTGATCTTTGAGGAATGTTCACAATAACAGCAAACAGGAGTTACTAGACTTCACTGCAAGCTTTATGTTTCAGTCCATATTCCACTTAGTTAAACTGCCACTATCACTGATATTATTAACTATTTTGGATTATTCCAATTTTTTAGCAAAAGGTGGATGAGTAAAGGCAGGGCTTTTTATGGGTGATATATTTTAGTGGGCCAACTATATAGTTGGGAGGAACAGAAGATTTTGGATACCATTGTACCCTCCCTTAGGTCTTTCTGGGTGATGCATCTACAATTGCACTTTACTGCAGAATAGACTAATTAGCTGCACATGTGGGTACACCCTCTGGCCTCTGGAGGTTCTCAAACTTTTAGACCCGTTTAGTTCGCATTTTTTTCACTATTGAAAACTAATAGAGCAAGTCTTCCATTGCAAAGAACTCAGAAGAACTACAGCATGCCAGAATATTTTTTTATACTATGGATTCCTATTTGAAATCTTAGGTTTATCTTGTGAATCATGTTAGCAGATCTAACAATGCGAATAGTGCTAACACACCACAGCACCCTGGTTGAGAATTGCTGATGTAAACACATTGTAATACTTACTAATCATAATTATGGCTGACCCTAGCCATATTAGGCATAAGCCTTTACTTAATGGTACTGCCTGTTTTAGTGTTATCTTTTTCCTTATTTTCCATCCTCCTGTGTTCCTTAATCTATTTCTGCATATTTGTTTATTTAATTTTCCACTTCTTTTTCTACTAAAATTGTTGCCATCAGATAAAACTAATTAATTTAATAGCATTAGTGTAGCATAAAAAAGGAGTCAAACAAATGTGCACAAGGCCCCAGGCTTAATTAGATAAAGAAAAGGAGAGAAGGACAAACAAAGTGGTCAGGTAGGCTTCGTTAATGGAGCATGAAAGTGATTTGGATGAATGTTCTTCAGTCAGAACATGAAAGGATTTTAGGAATTGCCTTATACAATGTTTAAAAAAAGATTAGGATAGGTATGATTACATTATTTCCACCTTCATCTCCAGAATGGAATATCTACTTTCTGTGAAAAAAAATGCTACTGATCTTAAAAGATAAAACCCAAGTTTGTTATGCCAGCTTTCATTTCATCTTTGCCCTCTTTCTGCTCTCCCTCTTCCCCTCTCTTCTTTTGGAAACTTGTACAATATTTTACCTCTTGCTTCTCTTAACTCAAAGTACACTGACTGTTCCTTTCATAAAATATACCAGCCCTACTACTCAAAAAATGATGAAGCTATTTATTACAACCATAATAAAATCTTCTCATTCAGAATGATGCAATTCTACATCAAAATGTTTTACTCATTTCTAGCAAGCAATTTCTTAACAGTAAAAGAGGCAACAAAATTCAATCCATATAATTCAGTTTCTGCATGACTTCCTTTGTTTCACAAATTGCAGAATGAGTTGATACTCCTTCACTTTTCTTATTATAAAGCTGACGCTAAAATAATATACAATGTTATAACAGTTATCAGAGGGGTAACATTATACAACTCACAGCCTGCTGGTTTTGGACAATTGCTCCTTAATATAGTAAATGTTAGATTGAGATAGGATCAATAATTCATAAATTGCTAATTAGCGGGTCAGTTTAAAAGCAATACTAGTTACAACTCTATTAAATTTACTGTTAATTATACTGTACTAGTAGCATAATTGAGGGTTAGAAAAGCTAACAAGAATAAGAACAGTTCATTTCCTGAATTTGTAAGGACTAAAAAGGTAGGTCAAATTATTTTTTCTTGTAGATATTAATTCTGTAACTAAAGCAACTAAAGCAAGTCTATTATTCAAATAAGAAACTAAAATCTTAACAAACTGCTTTCCATGTGTATGGTGGAGATGGTTTTCCATCTTATCAGACTATACTTTGGAGCGGCTTTACTTGTTTGTTTTGCAAAACATAAGACATGGATTATTACCAGATTTTATAGGATATTCAGATACAAGATAGTATAAAGCTATCCAAGTTTATTAAAAGAAGGCAATGCACATTTCAGTAACTCAGAAGGCTAATACATAAAGAAGGTTCAGCTGAGAGGGTAGCATACACTAAAGGATAAATTTGTTATTAAAGAAAAACATTTTAATATTCAAAAGATCTAGATACTGGACAGGATTGTTTCATGGATACCTTGACAAATATTTAAAAATATGACCTCAAAGGAGAGTGAAGAGGTTTAGTTCATTAACGTATGCAAAGATCATTACAATCTGTGACTGAAAGTCATTCTAAAAGTACAAAATGTTGTTTCTGGCACCTATACTAAAGTATTGGGTATAAGAAGTAGTTTTGGTAACTGTAGATTTCTACAACTCAGAGAAACATGGAGCTTATATAGATACTGCTGCATCAAGTAGGAATTGTGTTCTGTAGTGTCCTGGTAGAAACCTGGCAGCAGGGTAGCAGTTAGGGTCTGTCTTCTTATGTCACTTGGTCTAATGCCCTAGAATTCAGGAAATGCATCTGTGTATGTTTAAGCTGTGCAGCTGTTATGAGTCTTTGTGCTCCGTTAAGTACAGTGTCAATCTTTCTAGTACAACAACTTCTGGACCTTACAGGAGCACAGTTATCTGCTGGGGTGCATACCATTGCAAGTGTGGTGGTTCTGAGAATTTGTGGGGAGGTTAGGGAGGGAGAAGAGAAAGGGGACAGTGCCTGGGCAACCTGGGTTGTGGGCAGCAGTAACCATGACACAGGGCCAGAGGAGCCTAGGACTGGAGACCCATGGCCCAGTACCAGGGCAGGGGCACTTGAAACCCTCCAGCCCTACTCATCTGGAAAGGGCTCCAGTCCATGCAGATGAGGAGCTACTCAGTTAGGGCTTCATGGTTCTGGACAGCCTGCTGGGGTCACCAGTATCAGTGGGAGGTGTGGGGTAAATATAGACATCACACACACACACACACACACACACACATACAACCCAGGCATCTGACATACAAATACATACAGTTGGTGGGCACAGAGCACAGTTGAAGCACATGCATGCAATGGCTGGCTGATGGCTTGTAGCCATGGGGGTGCATGCCATGATGAGTCACTGTTGCATCAGGTCCACAGTGGTTAAGATGTGTTCTGCTTGCTCCTGACTTAACCTTGGGTGCTTAGGGTAAGGCTCAACATTTAGAACACTTCTGCCTCAGGCTTCTTAAATGCCTGTACTTAGCCCTAGAGGTCATCTAGACCAGCTCACTGCCTGAAGCAGGATTATGCCTGTCCAACCCATCATATACAAATCCATTGTCCAACAATTAGAAAAAACTACACAATCAACCCTGGCACAACCATGAGATATAACATCCCACAGCAAAGCAGGGGGACAAAAGCAGTTGAAGTTCTTATGCTGTAAGGTTGTCACTTGAGAGATCCAAAGAGGATGGCCATCCCCTCCTCCCCCTCCCCAACTACAGACAAGGGCAAACGCCTCCGCAGTCCATATCAATCTGACCATGGGGTAAAATTCCTCCCTGACTCCAAATATGGCAATTTGCCTGATCCTGACCAGAGGGACAAGACTTTCTAGCCAGGAACTTCCAGGTTTAAGTTCCATCCGGAGCACCAGCACACCCCAGTTACAATCCCCAGTCTTGACTATAGTCAACACCCAGTGGGTATAAGGAAGACTTAAAAAAAGGCTTAACCCCCTCCCCCCCACCCCCCCCCCCCCCCCCCCCCCCCCCCCAGCTCCATGTGGCAACTAGAAAGGTCCATAATTATGGGAACTACTATAAGAAAGCAAAGACATATCTACTTCTAAATCATCTTGGACTAATGCCTGTCTAACCTCTTCTTGAACACTTCCATTGATGGACAGTCCACAACTTTCCTAGGCAGTCTATGCCCCTGCCTTTCTATTCTAACAGTCAAGAAGTTTGTCCTGATATCAAATCTAAACCTCCTTTGCTGCAACTTCTAGCCATTGGTTCATGTCTCTCTCTGCTCCAAGAGAAAAACTGGTGTTTTCCACCTTCTCTACAACAGCCTTTCAGATATTTGAAAATTGTCCCTTAAGTGCTTTTTTGAACATTGAACATGCCTATTTCCTGCAACTTCTTTTAGTATGACTTGCTTCCCAGATTTTTATAATTTTTGTTGTGTGCTCTTGGACCCTCTGTAACTTACCTATGTCCTCAAGGCACCCTTTAGAAAATTTTAGCTCTTAGCTTTTACTAATTTCTTGACTATGGAAAAAGAATAGAGATGTTTTTGTTTCACAAAGAATTCAGAAAAAAACACAAGCAGTCAAAATGGTTTTGACAATATGGGTTCCTATTTGAAATCTCTGTTTATCCTGTGAACCTTGTGCAAGTGTTTGCATACATGGCAGCCTGTTTTATCCTTAAAAGGATCTCAAGACATTCCAGGATGCTGTAATACCCTGGGTTAGAATCAGTGAAATACAATAATTCCTAATAGTGATTAACATTCCTAACAAATTCCCTCCGATTGCAGGGGCCAATGTCATTGGTGTCTCCCTTGCCTTCTGCTCTCTTCTTGTAGTACACTGTGGGTGCATCTACACACACGCTTTACTACAGAGTTGACTAATTAACTCAGCAGTAAAGCATTACAGTCTACACATGTACCCGTATTAGGGCACAGTAAACTACTTAACTCTGCTGCAGAGTAGTACTGTCGGGGACAAGTACTATCCTACAGCAGAGTAATTATGTGCACTCAACTGTGCATGTAGAATTTGACTGAGGCTGGCTAGGGCACAAGGGTGCTACAGTGTGAGGGCTATCTGCCACCTGGTCCTGCAGTGTAGCACCCTCATGACCCAGCCAGCCCCTCCACTGCCTGACACTGCCATCCAGAGCCCAGGACTGACCCCTGGACCCTGTGCCAGCCTGGGACTGCTCTGCCCTGATTCAAATCATTGTGGTCCTGGACACACGTGAAGATTCTGCACAAAGGAAGCAGTTTACTCAGGCACATTAATTGCACATATAGGTGTGCCCTGTAATTTTTTAGGCCTCTGTTGTCCAACTGGGTGGGGAGAAGAGGAGGTTATTTGTTTGCTTTTTATACTAAAATCCTAATCTGTGACAGGGTCCTGGGGATGTTTTGAGACTTGTGTTTGTGGATTCTTTTGGATTTAACTTCTTTTCTGAGGTTGCCTCTTATTGTATGGAGCTTAGTTGTATATCCCAGAGTTCCCTTCTAGTCCTATTTTCCTAGGGTCTAGGTTTGTTTTTTCTCTTCATGCCCTCTGTCTCAATTATTCATAGGAAGTTTCCTGCCATTCCAGAATGTGGAGCATCTGCTGGAATTCTTCCAGATTAGGCACATGCTCTTTGATCAGAGATAAATGAGAAGAAAAGCTGAAAGGCTGCTTCCCAAGCTAATGTGGTCCCCATTTTTAAGAAAGGGAGGAAGGAGTACCCAAGTAACTATAAGCCCATGAGCCTCACCTCAATCCTCGGGAAGATCTTGGAGAAAATCATCAAGGAGCACATCTGTGGGGGGCCTGCAGGGGAGATCATGAACGGGGCAACCAGCATGGGTTCATCAAAGGCAGGTCCTGCCTGACCAACCTGATTGCCTTTTATGACCAGGTAACTAAATCCTTAGATGATGGTGTCACCATGGACATAGTCTTTCTAGACTTTAAGAAGGCCTTTGACACTGTCTCTCACCCCATCCTCATCAATAAATTAAGCGACTGTGGCATTAATGTCTACACAGTTGGATGGGTAAAAAACTGGCTGATGGGGCGTACCCAGAGAGTAATGGTGGACAGGTCATACTCAACCTGGCGAGATGTGAACAGTGGGGTACCCCAGGGCTCAGTCCTCAGGCCCGCACTGTTTAACATCTTCATCAGCAACTTGGATGAGGGGGTTGAAAGCACATTGTCCAAGTTTGCTGATGACACTAAGATGTGGGGCAAGGTGGACACACTTGAAGGGAGAGAGAGGCTGCAACTAGATTTAGACAGACTACAAAAGTGGGCAGATGAGAATAGGATGGGGTTCAACGTAGACAAATGCAGGGTGCTGCACCTTGGGAGAAGGAATGCACAGCATACATACAGGCTGGGGAGTTCACCTCTTGAAAGCACTGAGGCAGAAAGGGATCTTGGTGTCATTATTGACTCCAAGATGAATATGAGCCACCAATGCGAGACCGCAGCCAGCAAGGTCAGCCATACCTTGTCATGCATCCAAAGGTGCATCTCAAGCCAGTCCAGAGAAGTAATACTCCCCCTCTATGAGACATTGGTCAGGCTTCAATTGGAGTACTGCATCCAGTACTGGGCGCCGCAATTTAAAAAGGATGTGGCCAGCCTGGAAAGAGTTCAGAGGAGGGCCACCCGTTTGGTGAGAGGGCAGCAGGACAGGCCCTATAAGGAGAAACTGAGGGACCTGAACCTGTTCAGCCTCAGCAAGAGGAGGCTGAAGCGGGGACCTGGCAGCTGCCTACAAGCTCATCAGGGGAGGTCATCAGCAAATAGGAAAAGCCCTTTTCTCCCCAGCATGACCTGGGGTGATGAGGAACAATGGTAATAAACTGATGGAGAATAGGTTTAGGTTAGAGATCAGAAGGCAATATTTTACAGTTAGGGTGGCCAGAATCTGGAACCAGCTTCCTAGGGAAGTGGTCCTCATCCCTACCTTGGGCAAATTCAAAAAGAGGTTGGATGATCACCTTGTCTGGGGTCTTGTAAACCCAGCATTCATTCCTGCCTGTGGCAGGGGGGCAGGCTAGATGATCTGTTCTGGTCCCTCTTGACCCTAGCTACTGTGAAACTAAGAATATGGTTCCAAATGCATGAGCTGCTTGTATAACTCTATATTAGCTCTATATTAGAGATCACAAAAGTGAGGAGTGCAAAAGGAACAGATCACCACATTTTCTCCCTATACCTATGAGATATCTGGGGTAACTTTGTGATGAAGACTGGGAAATGTTGGATTTTTTAAAAATAGGAATTCATGAATACAAATGAGGAAGTATTTAAATTTTAAAATCTAGTGAAGGCAGACACCTACAGTAAATCTTTTGAGGGAGGGAAAAAAAAGAAAATTCCCACTGGGGCTTTAAAAAAATGTGCCTCTTTATCACCACTGAAGTGTTTCATCCTGAAAGGATTGTGTAATTAAGAAAATGCTGGACAGTTCAATGTGTTATGGCAGCAGCTGTCTGTTCACTCAGGTGAGAGAATTGAATTCTAGAGTGCTCTTGATTCACATTCCCTGGGTCATCTTTTAAAGGAGGGTCTCTGTTTCATGAACTTCCCTTGGCTTTTTCCATCAGTAGTCAATACAAAGATTAACTCTAGTTCTGTTAATCTTTTTCTTCTCAGTTGCAGGTGTAAGGTCACCAGTGTACTAGGAAGTTATAGACAAAGGGAGTAAAAATAGATCAGTGTGACTGAATGAAAACCTTCTCCCCATATCAAAAGAAGCATATCCATACTTTAGCTTTCCCCTCAGTCATTATAAATAAACACAGTACCTCTTTGTTGTACAATGAGTAAGTAGCAAATATATATAATAAACAAAAAAAGAGAAATGCAAGACGTCTATGTAGGCGTAAAGAGAATGGCAGAAAGGAAACACTTCAGCGTCAAACTTCTAAGACATTAAAAGCATGGAGAAAAAAATAAAAGTACTTAACAATTATGGAAAAACATAATCAAAGCTAAGAGGATTAGTTTTCTAAGATCTCAACCCACTTATATATCATAAACTTTTTCCTGGCAGGGAACATTATGATTGAGTTTTAGGTAGACAGGCTGAATTATACCACCTTTTTTTTGCATAATTCTCTTTTTTTCTGATTCTTTTGTGCATCCCCAATAACTCTATATTCCACACTTTATATCTGCCTTAGTCTTCTGGTGTGCCTCTTCTCATGCCTCGGTGGGTTTCTTTCCTCTAGGAAGTAGAATAAGAAAGGCCGACTTTATTATCAAGTCCCCTTTGGCATGTGTACACATAACACACTAGGGCAACAGCACTCATGGGCAAAAACCGCCATGACACTGTAGCTATGTCACTGTAGTGACATGTTCCTTCATTATAGTGTGTCACTACGGTGACATAGTGCCTAAAGATAATCAAAAGGAAGTACTAAATGACAGTGCAGCAACAACGGCACCATAGCAGCACATGTAGACACACCCTTTAAAGACCAGTGGAGCCTGAGAGAATTGGAGCTGACCCATTCATGGTTTTGGCTCATATTTTTAAACATCAAAGCTTGATCCCTCCATCCCCACCTCTAATATTTTTCCCTTTGCCTGTGTCTGCCAGCAATGAAAAATATAGAGATGAACATTTTCTATTTGCATCTCAGCTGTTACCTAATGTTGCAATACTGAAAGGACAGAATCAGGGACTGCAAGCAATTGCTTGCTCTTTTCAAAATCTCACTTGCTTTGAACACTGTCCACATGAAGGAGATTAATTAAGTCCCAGGACAGCCACTGTAGTCAAATTAGCACAGGTATCTGTAACAGTAACACTCTCCTTAGAGTCATAGAATCATAAAAAATTAGGGTTGGAAAGGACCTCAGGATGTCTTCTAGTCCAACCCCCTGCTCAAGGCAGAGCCATCCCAAACTAGATCAGCCCAGTCAAGACTTTGTCTAACCATGTCTTAAAAACCTCCAGGAATGGGGAATCCAGAACCTTTCTGGGTAACCTGTTCCAGTGCCTCAGCCCCATCCTAGTGACAAAGTTTTTTTAATACACAACCTAAACCTCTCTTGCTGCAACTTGAGACTGTTGCTCCTTGTTTTGTCATCTGTTGCCACTAAAAGCAGTCCAGCTCCATCCTCTTCGGAACCACCTTCAGATAGTTAAAGACTGCTATTAAATATCCCCTCAGTCTTCTCTTCTGCAGACTAAATAAACCCAGTTCCCTCAGCCTCTCCTCAGAAGTCATGTGCTCCAGCCCCCTGACCATTTCTGATGCTCTCTACAGGACTCTCTCCAATTTGTGCACATTCTTTTTTGCGGGGGAGGGCAAAACTGAACACATTACTCCAGATGTGGCCTCACCAGTGCTGAATAGAGGGTAAACTCACTTCCCTTGGCTTGCTGGCAACACTCCTACTAATGCAGCTCAGAATGCCTTCTTGGCAACTGTTGGCTGATATTCAGCTTATTGTCCACTGTAACCCCCAGCTGCTTTTTTGCAGAGCTGCAGCCCAGCCAGTCAGCCCCCAGCCTGATGCATGGGATTACTCCATCCTGGGTGCAGGACTTTGTACTTGTCCTTGTGGAACCTCATAAGATTTATTTTGGCCCAATCCTCCAATTTGTCTAGGTTCCTCTAAATCCTAACCATACTATCCAGCATATCTACTATTCACTCCAGCTTAGTATCATCTGCAAACTTGCAGAGGATTCACCCTATGCCATCTTCCAGGTCATTAAATAAAACCAGCCCCAGGATCGGCCCCTGGGGCAGTGCACTTAATACCAGCTGCCAATAAGCTTTGAGCCATTGATTACTACTCTCTGAGCTGGTTGCTCTAGCCAGTTGGCTATCCACTTGCACTGGTCAGGCATGACTTGCCCTGGCTGAATCCATGCTGACTGTTCTTAATCAACATTTTCTCCTTCAAGTGCTTAGAAATGGATTCCTTGAGGATCTGCTTCATGATTTTTCCAAGGACTGAGGTGAGGCTGGCGGGGCTGTAGTTCCCTGGATCTTCCTTTTTCCCTTTCTTAAATATGAGTACTATATTTGCCCTTTTCCAATCATCCAGGACCTCTTCTGATCGTCATAAGTTTTCAAAGATAATGGCCAGCAACTCTGCAATCACATCAGCTAACTCCCTCCGCACACGCAGGGGCATCCTGTCTGTCCCCATGGACTTATGTATGTCCAACTTTACTAAATAGTCCTTACCCTGTTCTTTTGCCACTGTTGCCCACTCACCTCCTACCCAAACTGTGCTGTTCAGTGCAGTAGTATGGGACCTGACCTTGTCTGTGAAGACTGAAGTGAAAAAGGCATTTAGTACTTCATCCTTTTCTGCACCCTCTGTCATTCAGTTGCCTCCCCCATTTGGTAAAGGACCCACACTTTGGAGCCCTTAAATTCATAGTCTAGAAGAACCAGAGAAAAATAGGGCTGGGAGGAACCTCAAGAGGCCAGCCTTGTGCTTGATGTAAGATTATTCTTGTTTAAATCAGGGCTGTCTAACTTCAAAGTGCCCAGGACCACATACCCAACAAGCTGCATCAGCAGGGCAGCACACAGTACAGACACCATTAGCAGGGACCATGGGCCTCCTAGGCTTCACTTCCCCTTCTGCTGCATAGTGTGCAGGGGTGGGTGCTCCCCCACCCTGCCATAGCATATGCATAGGTGAGCTTATCCACAGGCAGCACCCTGTCTCACCTCCAATTTGTTTGGGCTCCCCTGTGGTACCATGCCATGTGGGTGCTCTGTGCTTCTGACTCCCCTGGCACCATTGCCTGCATGTTAACCCCCTATGGGCTTCTTTGGACAGTCCTGGTCTAAATCATTCCAGAAATGTGCCTGTCTCACCAACTCTTAAAAACTACCAAGAATGCAGAATTGACATCTTCTGCAACCAACACAGCTAGACTTGCTTGATACTAGATTGTAAGCTATCATTTCCTACCCATATTCTTTCTCAAACAAATGGCCTGCTTTGTTAATGTTGCTTGGCTCTTGAATTTCCTTCTAGAAAATGTCAGCAGTAGCTCCACCCACTGCCTCTAGGGTATGATGTGAGTTGCATTTTTTGGAATTTGAAAATATTGTGGCACTCTATCTGTTTATCCTTAGTTGCTTTCCTTTCTTTCTTAAATTTTCACATTAACTAGGACTTGATACTTTTATGGAGTGCCTGGGGTCTATCAGGATGGTGTACTGTAGCTGTTTATTTGGGTCTGCAAATTTTTTATTTGGATTTTAATGTGGTGCATTGATTTCATGTGTGGAATTAAATGCACTTCTAAAAATTCCACTCCCCATTGCATTGCTCTGTGTATAAACTGGAAAAGGTTTGTATGAGAAAGCTGCACAGGAAAACCTATTTCTATATTCCATAGCCCCTTCACTATTTCTCAAGAGAAGAAATTATGACAATATCAAATATATCTTTAAAAAAAACCTAGCAATTTTCATCCATCTGCTTCCTTCCTCATTATCTCTCCATTCTTGTATTTCTTCCTTCTCTCCCCTGTTCATATATTGATAATTTTCCTCCAATCATTCCTTCCTTTTCTATTACTAGGAAAGAACAAAAAAGGAGGATACAAAGTTTTCAGAAACAAATAGATCCAGGAGAAAAGCTGTTTTACAGGTCAGCAGAGTTAAACAGAAACTGACTGTGTTGTACAGAAAAAATTTAGAACATCATTAATCTGAAATAACTACTTTTGACTAAAGTGCACTGTGCAATAATGTTCAGTACCTAAAATCCATTTGGTCTCATTCTTTTTCTTTTTACTTTCATCCCTACAGTACAATCATACCTCTTAGGCATAGGAGATTTTTTTCATCTAAAATTCTCTTCATGGCTCAGAGCCATCCAGCTGAGGGTTAAGAAAATCACACCAAACAGCCTGAAAGAGTTAGTCTGAAAAAAAAAAAGCTGAAAAAAAAAAGCTGAAACAAAAGCACTGAAATGACAGTAGGGGAAATAAGTTATATAAAAGTGGCCACTTAAGACAGTCTACCCTATGTTACTGTCTGTAAGCAATTTAGGTACATGCTCCTTTTTGTAAGAGTGAAAAGTGCAGGAAAATACATATTATCACAGCAGCATACAGAGACTAGTGTTTGTTTGAGGTTATGCATTCATTCTACAGGGTAAACTTTTTGCTCCTGCAGGACTTCCTTATAGTTACGCATCTTCTGAGGGATGTAATTATGATTATTATTTCATGTTTATTGGATTGTGGCTAGAAATAGGTAAGAATCGTTTTGTGAAAACATTGTCAGTTTTTGTTGTTGTTGTTGTTGTTGTTATTGAATGAAAAATGTATACACATATACTCCCAGCCCAGGCACCATTCCTGTCCTCTGTCACTGCTCTAGCTGCTGCATGGTCTGCAGGCTCCCCCTCTGTCTTTCAGCTTACTCCCCTGCCGACCACCCACCCCCAGGAAGTGCAGGGCTGTGGGGGAGCCTACACTGGAGAGCTCAAGGGGACCTGGGATTTCACGTGGCAAGAGACCACTGGCACAGTACAGTGGGAAGAGGCACCTGCTGCCTGTTGGGGGTGGGGGACAGGGGGAATGGCACAGCTGGGAGAGGTTCACATGGTATAGTAGAGGAGGGTACTGACTGTGTTGTGGCTGAGGTGTGCTCAGCTCACTCAGTGTGTGGCCAGGTTGGATTAGGGCCCCCACCATTCAGAAGTTGGACAGTCCTGAGTTTAGTGTTGAGCAGTTTGGCAAGATCAAGGGTTCTGCAGTTTTATACATGTCCAGAGACAGAAATGTAGATTTCCAATGAAGACTTGTGGAAGGTTAAGTGATGATTTGATAACCTAGCTTTTTTTTTTTTTAACCTCAGCACCTTAAGCCTTAGTTAAGTCCCATGTAGAAATCTATCCCTGAAGTAATTTCTTTAGACCATATAAAGTTATCCAATGAAGTGGTCTAATTTTTTTTACGTACCGGTTATCCAGTAGTCCCCAAAGACTCTCTTAATGACAGTACTTTTGAAATGAGTGACTTGAGGCCTAGTCCTGCAAACCTAATGCAGTTATTTAGTGACATGAATAATTTCATTAACTTAAGTGATCATGTGTTTTTATATAAGCCTTTGCATAAAGGTTTGCAGGACTGAAGTAGAGCCGGGCCTACATTCTTTTCATGGAACTCTTTTTATTTCTCTCGCTGTCTCGGTGAAAATTCAGTTTCACCAATACAAAAATAATTATACACTAATGGGTCAGTATTCACAAATTATTCATTTCAGTTAAATAAAAAGAAGCCAAAAAAAATCCAAGATTATTTGAAATGATTCACTTAAAAAGTTTGGTTAGCCTTTTGAGCATTTGCTGTTTTGATTTTTAAAAAATGTGTAATTTCCTTTCATTGTATTTTAAACTGAAAAAAAATTTAAGACTTCAAATTGAAATTATGTGTTTGGACTCTTTTTTTCAATTTTAGATTTAATCCAAGTTTAAATTATTTAAGTAAACAAAACATTTATTTAAATCATTTATTAATCTAAATAAGATTTTAGGAATATAACTCTGGACACTTACCTTTGAAAATATCAATTCTGCAATGCAGTAAATGTAGTAAATTGTACAATAAAAGTAATAGAACTGATAAAAAGATAAACTGCTGATAGATTATTCAGCAAATGTAGATATTTTTATTGAGTAACTTATTTTATTAATACATTTTTCTTGAGGTACTTTATTAGCCCAACAAAAATTGCCAATATTACATTTGGAAAACCTAGGACACTGAAGATGAAATTATTGCGATTCAATAACTGATGATAAAAAATAGCAACAATTCCCTAGGTGCTTCATAGAGTTTTATCCCCAAGCTCTCTGCTTCTTCTCCTGAAGTTTTTATCATTGGATGGAGCATATTTATTCCTAATTGTTCACTCTTGGAGTTTTGACAATCATCCTGAGTTCTGAAATACCTTTGTAAAATCCATGTCTTCTTAGTGCATAGCTTCAGTAGCTGCTCCTTAATCAAACTGTTCACTGGGGGATTTCATTGTGCAAGCATCAATTTAGATCCAACATATTTGATTTTTTTTGATGTTTTCAAAGATTGCAGGAATGAGGGATCTCATATTTAATGCTATTTAGCTTCAGGCAAAGAATGTCACAACTTGTGTGGGAGTCAGTTACAGCTAATTACAACTTGACTAGTCCCTGTGACATGAAAATTCCTAAAAGAGCTTTCTCTGCTTTCACTAGATGAAGGGTCCTCACCTCTCATTTGGGAAGTTCACTTTCTTATGTCCTGAGAAGTCATGATATCTATGATCCTTATTAAATGTCTATTTTAGTTAGGTCCTGGACCACTTAACCCATGGACAGGCAATTATTTCATGCGGAGGGTGGTTTACCGAGTTTTGGCAAGCCATCAAGGGCCTCAGAGGTAGCCCTGCCCCTTGACAGGTGCCCCACCCCCTGGTTGCCATCTTGGGACCAGAATTCCGACCCTCTAACCCCTGACCTTTGCCCCCTGAAGTCCCTCCCCATTCCCCCCAGAATTACTCCTTTCAGCAAGGAGTTTTGCCATCTCTAAACCAGAAAAATACCAAATTATATTCTAAAAATCAAACATGTTTTACAAAGTCAATTAATTTCATTTCAAAAAATATTTTTGTCCTGATTTACATGTGTTTATGTAGTGTACATAGAGGTGATAGTATAATAGCTTAAAATGTAGTCTTACTCTTGTATATTGTGAGGGGTGTGGGTGGTAGGGTGGGTATAGGTTTGTGGGTATATGGGATGCGGGGAACAGTGTGTGTGTGTGTGTGTGTGTGTGATTTGTGGGGAGGTGGATAGGTGGGGGTGTGGGTAGGTATGGGTTTTGTTGGGGGTTCTGAGTGTGTGGGGGGAGGGTGGCTGGGGAGGATTGTGGCTTGTGTGGAAGAGTAGGGTTTGCCCACAGCCTGCTCCACCCACCTCCCATGGCAGGCAGAGCTTCTGCAGCATTTCTGCAAGCCCAGGCTGTGCACTTCTGCCACTCCTGGCCCTGGGGCACTGGGCCCTGCGTGGGCCCTGTGTTCCCACTTGTTGTTACTTGCCCCCCATCTGCTACTGCTGCCCTCTCCTGCCAATTCCTCCCCAGCCCTGGCCACTCTGGCACCACATACCAGCTGCTCCGTGGGCCTGGTGCTGCAACTGGGAACCACATGGTGCTGGAGCATGGTGGGCAGTGGGGGAGCAGGGAAATGGCTGCTGCAGGCAGGGGGAAGGAACAGCAAGTGGGTGCATGGAGCACAGCAACAGCCAGGCAGGAGTGTGGGGCCTGTGCCAGTACACCAGGGCCAGTGCTGGTAGGGCACAGAGCAGCGGGGCAAGAGAATGGGGCCAGGCTGGCAGCAGCTCTATGGAGCCAGGCTGTACTGCTCAAGCAGGGACAGTGGACAGCCAGACTAGTTCCATAGAGCCCCTGGCATCCTTGGCCCACACTCCTGCCACCCCACTCTGCGCCCTGCCGGTGCTGGCCCTGGTGCACTGACATGGGCCCCGCGCTCCTGCCCGGCTGTCGCTGCACTCCATGCACCCGCTTGCTGCCCCTTACCCCCATCTGCTGCAGCTATTTCCCCACTTATGCTGCCCTCCGGCCAACTGCACTGGCACCACATGTTTCCCAGCTGCAGCACCAGGACTGCAGAAGCTGGTCTGGCTGGCACTGAGGACTGGAGCGATTGCCCACAGTCATCCCCTACCTCCCTTCCCACCTTCTCCTTATCTGTATTTCCCTCAGTGCAGGCAGGCAGGCAGGCACAATCCCAGGCCAGAAGGCTCCAGCAGCCCCTGCTAGGCAGAGGCTTCCTGCTCACGCTGGGACCGGGGTGGGGGGGTAAGAAGGAGGGGCAGGGGTTGTCTGGACTTGCTGTTGCAGCTGTTCAGTTTTGCCACTGGCTTGCCCTAGGTTCTACTGCCCTTCATTTCTCTCATCTTTGACAGGCAACCAGGGAGAGATAAATATTAATTTTCTAATTTTTTTTTAGGGGCCCTGTGGGTCAGATAGAATGGCCTGGTGACCTGTATCTGGCCCACCCTTGTCTTAACTCCTTGATTGTCCACACATTAATACCTGAAACTACTTTTAAGAGCTCATTAGGTGGCTTAAAGTTATACCATTCCAACCCAGGTTTCTCTCTGGTGTACTTTATATTAACATATAGCCTCTCTGGGCTACACAGTATGAACACCTCACCTACCTCACCTACCCCCTACCCTACTGGCCCACATTGAGTCCACTATCCCCCTGCCCTCCCCAGAACCCCAGATACCCATTCACTGCTCGCCCCATCACAATTCTTGTGGCTGCCTGTGCTGTCTGTCTCAGGGAAGCAGGAAAGGAAGTGTTAACCTTCCACCACCACTGCTGCTCTCTGTGTTGGGCTCAACCTGGAGAAGAGCAGAAGCCCAGCAGTGGTGTCAGTGGGAGGGACAGACAGCTCCCCTGGGACAGACAGTACAGGCAGCATAATTCTATGCCAGCATCCAAATGATTAATAAACACATTAAACAGCACTGGGCCTAGGACAGACCTCTCTGGGACTCCACTTGATCCCTGGGTACTTCTTTTTGCCTTTTTTAAAGAGAAGCACTACATTGGCCCTTTTCCAGTCCTTTGGTACCTAACCAGTCTCTCATGACTCCATGAAGATCATTGTCAAGGGCTCTGAGATCTTTCAAGGGCCTTGAGTACTGAAATATAAAAATCCTCCATCACACTGAGGGCTTTTCCTCCTTCCCCTACTCTCTGGGGCGCCCCCAATTCCCCACCACTCTCAGGGTTCTCCCCCACCCTCTTTCCCCCTCTCCCACTTAATCCACTTATTAACAGGTGGATGTCAGATTAGCAAGAGATTTCAAGTGGAGTTCCAAACATGTCTGTCCTGGGCCCAGTTCTGTTTAACATGTTTATTCATTATTTGGATGCTGGCATAGAAAGCTTCTTGAGCAAGTTTGCATACACCATGAAACTGGGAAGGACTGTGAATACTCTGGAGGATACAATTGCAATTCAGAAGGATCTCAACAGTTTGTAAAGTTGGGTTAGAGGTAAGAGGATGAAGTTCAGTGCGACTAATGCAAGGTGCTACCCCTCAGGAGAGCTAGTCAAATACACAAATATAAAATGGGTGACATCTGGCTGGGTGGCAGTACTATGGAAAAGGAATTGGGAGTTTTGGTAGATCACAGACTCAATATAAATCTGCAGTGTGATGCAGCTGTACAAAAGATAAATGTAGTTTTGGTATGTGTCAATAGATGTATTAGGTGCAAGACATGGGAGGTGATAGTTCCTCTCTACTCAGCAGTGGTTAGCCCTCTTCTGGAGCACTGTGTCCAGTTCTGGGCTCTACATTCTAAGATGGATGTGAATAAGTTAGGGAGGGTCCAGAGATGGGCAACAAAGATGACAAAGGGACTGAAAAACAAGTCATAAGATGAGAGGCTGAAAGAGTTAGGAATGTTCAGCTTGCAAAAAATGTGCTTAGGAGGAGACATGATAGCAGTCTTCAGATACTTGAAGGGCTGCCATAAGGGAGAGGGAAGTACCTTTTTTCTCTTGTTGCAGAGAGGAGGATTCAGACCAATGGTTTGAAGTTGCAGCAAAGTAAGTTTAGGTTGAGTACCCAGAAAATTGTCTTCAGTATTAGAATAGTGAGTCAGTGGAATAATCTGCCTATGAAAGCTGTATATTCTCCTCTCACTGAAGGTGTTCAGGCAGAGGTTGGATAACCACTAGCCAGGGATCATCTTGGTGTAGCTATGCCTGAAACCTCAATTTCAATACTCTCTCTAAAAAATTTAAATAATTTAGAGCAGAGAACCTAAGTTTAGGTCTTTGAACTCTTCAGGAGTCTGTCCTAACCATTTGGTTACTGGGTAGTGTGGTCCATACCACTCTCAGGCACTCTTGTTGAATCTGTCCCAGTTAGGAAAAATAATTAAAAATTCATTGAAGCAAGGACTGGGATATAATATAATAATTTCTCCCTGCCTCTCTCCCTGCCTCCCTCCCTCTCTTACTCAGATAAATGCTTGATTATGTATGAAGAACAAGGTATTGATACAGAGCTATTGAGAAAAATCCCCCTTAGAATGGCTTATACCCAACAATTAGGACACCACATTAAGAGGCAAGAGACCCAAATTCAAGTACCAACTCCAAAACAGGAAGTAAGGGAGTCGGCCTTATCCCTGATACTGTATAAGTTGTCTAGCCACTTGGCTTTTGGATAAAAGAGAGATACCTCTTCAAGGGTTGACCTGGCCCAGTAAGGTTCTAATTCAAGCAAGGATTTATGGTTGTGAATCTCAAGCAGAGACTGTTACCTAAACACTCCCTTCAGCTTTCCTACTGCCTAATTTAAGAAGCTCCCTGATCATGATAATATGGCTTTGTGGTTTCCATTCTTTTTTGTCTAGTTCTCTCCATGCATTGTATAGGCAACCTACATGCATAATATGGAGCTTATGGGATCTAAAGGAGCTCATGGGTTCTCTTAGGGCAGGAGATAGGAGGGCACCTACATTTTTTACAATCCAATCCTGAGTCTAAGTCTCCCTTATGAATGTAAGCCTTGAGTCTGCTAAATTAATTCTTACTCAAAGGATGAACCATATAAAAAAGATTCACCTTGCATAAGCTAATGCAGTTGCCACCAACAATATGATGAAAGTATTAAACATCTCACACTGTGGCAGAACTTCTATTCAAAGCATTATAAAAGTCATGTTATTACTTAGACAAATCATAGTGTAATGCAGCATGGTTTCCATTACTGGAAACTGAATTCTGTTATGGATTTTCCTTTCCATTTTGAAATAAATTATTTTCTGTTTATGGTTGAACAAAGAAGAGTGCTGAAGATCAGGCACTGACTTCTGACTTTGGATCATAGAATAATAGGAAGGTCAGGCTGAAAGGGATGTCATGAGATCATCTAGTCCCATGAGATCACCCTGCTTAGGTTTTCCAACTGTCCATAAATTTACAGACAGTGCATGAAAAACAAGACTAAAATGCCTGCCCATAAAGTTTGACACACCACATGGTGTCTGGGCAGAAGTGTATTATACTGCATGGAACATTCTATCTCAATAACCCTCTCACCCACAGTCATGTGCTGCTGCATTCTGTCACCTGCATATAAGGGTGCTAGGTCACAGGTAGGCTGACACTAGCCCCTTCTTTGGGGATGCATGCCAAGGTGCTAGGGGGCAACAGAAGCAGCAGGGTATGGATAGGGAGTGATGGGGACAGGAGGTGACAGGGGAACATGATGCAATAAGCAGCTCAAATTTAACTCATATTTAGCTTGGTCTACTGTAACCCCAAAGTCCTTCTCTCAGTACTGCAGCCTAGCCAGTCTTTCCCCAGTCTGTAGTTGTACATGCAGTTATTTCATCCAAAGTGCAGGACTTTATACTTGTCCTCATTAAATCTTACCTTATTGACTGTGAAGCATTTCTCCAAACTATTCCAGGTCATTCTGGACCCTAGCCCTACCCTCTGAAGTATCAGTGACTCCATCCAATCTACAAATTTTCTAAGAATGCACTAGATCCCATCACCCAAATCATTAATGAAGCTATTAAACAATCCTAGACACAGGACATAACACTGGGGAACCCCACTTGATACCTCCTGCCAATTAAACCTTGAGCCACTGTGGACTACTTATTGAGCACATCAGTCTAACTAGTTAAGTATATACCTTACCAGATTTTCATGTACTCTGTATTTCCATACTTTCTTAATGAGAATGTTGTGGGAGACAGTGTCAAAAGCCTTGCTTAAGTCAAGGTATTTCACATTGACTGCTCTCCCCCCATCCACAAAGCCTATCTACCACCTTACAATAGAAGAATATAAGGTTGAGCAGGCATGACTTGCTCCTGGGAAATCCATACTAGCTGTTCTAGATCAACTTCTTCTTCTCTAGGTGTTTCAAAATAGATTCCTTGAGGACCTGCTCCATGATCTTTCTATGTGTAGGGATCAGGATGACTGGTTTGTAGTTCTCTGAATTCACCTTCTTTCCTTCCTTTAAGGTGGGCACAATATTTGCCCTTTTTCAGTCATCTGGATACTTGCCCAACCTCCATGAGCCAACAGCTCCAAAATTACCTCAGCCAATTCCTTTAATACTCTAGGGTGCATTCCACCCAGCCCTGGTGATATGAAGCATGTAGCTTCTGTAAGTAATCCCTAACCTGTTGTTCTACTACTCTAGGCTGTGTATCTTCTTCCCTATATTTGCTGCCAACTGAATTTGTCATCTGGAAGCTGCCTGTATTTGTGAAGGCTGAATTAAAAATGTCATTAAATACTTCAGCCCTCTCTGCATCATGCATAATTAGTTTGTGTTCTACATTCTGCGAGGGATTTTCACAACCCAAATATCATGACCAGGATGTCATATTTTTTTCAGATAAAATAGTAAGAATACTTTACAACCCACTCTTTTATATTTTATAAATGGAAAACAATCCTTTATTTTTTTCAGTATTTTCTTTCCTTTTTCTCTGGTGGAAATTAAGAGAAAACAGGTTATTAATGGCTTATTGTGAAGATGAACAAGCATAGCACCAGTTATAGTATGGTGGTATGATCACTGGTATTTATAGAGCACAACACTAAACAGAAAACTATACTCTGAAATACTTATTACTAAATATTGGTTTGATTATGATTGCACATAATTACTGTATTTACTGTTGTCCTATATAGTTTGTAATCTAGTAAAATACCACTTCTGCCAAAGTTGATTTAAAGAATTAAGGATCTTCTACTTTGTGTTTCAGCAGGGAAAAATGTATCTAGATGAACAGGATTTACCTTTATTTTTGTCCTGTTTACACTTAGGGATTATTTTCTCAGATTTATATGTGACTAATTTTTTGAGAATAGATAAGAGAAGAAATCCTGAATTGTACTGAAATACTGAATTATAATGTTTTCCTGTTTGCCTGAACTACTGATATTAGCAGCAGAACAAAAATATCTCTACAAATAATGATTTCACAACAAATTAGGCTTAATAAAATTCCAAGACCAAAGGTGCCTTTTAGAAATAAATTAAGCTGTGGGTGATGTGTGTTAGTAAATATAGCTGAAAGAAGAAAAATCTCATCTGAGAATTTTTTTTTGTCAGAAAAAGCATCAAATTCAGATCATGATTTTAAGATTACTAAATGTCACATTGGCTCTAATCCTAGTTCTGCATATGGATCTTCTGTGAATAGTCCTCATGAAGTCATTGGAATTACTCGTGCTTACAGTTAAGGCAATGTATAAATATATGCAGGATCAAGGCCATTATTTGTAACTCATGAGTATTGGAACAACTGCTGGATATTCACGGATATGTTCAAAAATCCAAGAGAGTCATGAATTCTAGCTGAAATTATTATTTCCCTGAAAATGTATACTTGAATATTTGTTAGCTCATCATTGTATTTATTCTTAATTATAGAGTTTTGAGCCAATCTGGAAACAGAAATAATATCAAATGACTTAATGACCATCAACAAACCATGAATAATGAATGTTAAATAACAGACAGCCCAAGCAAATGATCCATAATTTAAAACTGGTCATAAAAGTATCTGCCTAGTACTGATTGAAAAAAAACAAAACAAAACATAAGTCCACTCCAAGCATGAATACGACAGACGTATGTGCTTTTGTAGTACTATTATATCTCTGAAATTATTATCTTGTTCTCCAGAATCTCAAAGTTTATCTTTGAAAAACTATGTTTTTAGCTCTTGCAAAGAAAGCCATAAAAATGTTAACTGATTTCATTCTTCATAAAAAAGGAAAGGTAAGATGTAAGAGCCACATATGTCACTTTGATCAACATCTTATTTGGTCCAGCCAAAGAATGGTGTTTAGAGGTAATTCAGCATTTTTTGTTTCTTATCATCAAAAAGAAACCAAGGCCATGGAACATGTTAGGGTGACTGTATTTTAATCTTGGGGAGCACTGGATTTGCAACTGAGTACAAAGGCTTTAAACTGTGGCCTAGCAAAAGCTGCTGACCACAAAGCAGAATGATATCTAAGCCAGCCATTTGCTAAGTAACCATTTTAACCGTGTCAACCATTTTCAAGTGAGTCTGTGTGTTGTGAATGAGGTGAAGTTTTAGGAATGTGAAAGATGATATAACATTAGACAGAAAAACAGATTAGAATGTGAAAGATAACACGTAACTGCGATGAACATATGCAAAAAGTGAATGGTAATTGGAAAAGCAGCCTCCAAAGTCTGCCCATTGACCGAAGAAATGGGATGAAGGTCTTAGACATGCGCTCATAGCAAAAAGGCATGTAAATGAATGAAATGCATAGGCAATTCCATGCTAATGAAACAAACAGAGGCAGAGCTTGAGATGGGAGGAGAAATGGGTGAAACATGGGAGGAGCAAGGGTGGAATAAATGGTAATAAGCATAAACCAAAGTGTATAAATGTGGAAAAAACTATTGTTCAGGGTGGCTCTCCGGTTTGTTGGGTTTTTTTAGAGCTACGAAGCTGTCTCCATTCTGAATAGAGCTGTTGCGAGCAATGTGTGCTGGTATTTGCTCCCTGCTAATAAGTAAAAGGATCCATGAGCAATTGGATTGTCGTCTCCCTAGTCATTGGGCACTGCATGGAGTCGGGGTCTAACAGAACATAGAATACGTTTTTGGGTATATTCATGGCCCAAGCCATATTCATCTTCACTTCATCATTTTTCAATCTCATGCGCAGTCATTGAGCAAGTTCTGACTACAGTTTGAATATATTCCTGAACCCTCAGCCAGTCTCTTCCTTTTAAAGGACTCAGGATAAATGAGATCCTGTTTTTCCAGCTGAAAATGGATATGATAGGATGTGCTCATTCAATGTTTCCCAAACTTTTTTATACTGCAGACCAGCAAACTCACTCAAAGAATTTTTGCAGACTGGGTATAGAAACAATCTAATTAACGCATTTAAATTTGTTTTTTATGTGGGAAGAGGGGTGCAAGGAACATCAGGAATATCATCAATAAAGGAGGAGACAATAGCTAAAAATAATAGATACACATGACTAGCTGGCTAAGATTAGCTAGGTAGCTAAGGAGGATACAAGGAGGAGACAAGCCAGATGTTAGTAGCTACAGCAGTCTCACTGATATGGAAGTGACTACCCACAGTCACTGCAGTCCAGTTTCAAAAGTTAAAGTCACGGTCATTGGCCAAGTGAGAACATTCTCGCCCAGACAATCAGCATGGCATAGGCATGGGCATAGAACTGTTGCTAGCAGTAATTAAAGCTTGTGCTATAACTTGGAAGCCAACTCTTCATGGCCTGGTACCGGGACATGGCCCAGTGATTGGGAGCCTCTGTGCTAGTTTGACTTGGAAACAGGCACTGTGTTATTTTCCCTTAATGTCACCAAAACCTGTTGATCTATCTAATGTATTTCCTGTTGATTATGAGAAATATACAGTGTGAAAGTAGGTTAGACAGAAAATTCAATGGAGTATATGGCTTGAATGTAAGTATGTTTAACTAGTGATATGATCGGTCAACTCTGACCTTTCAGATAACACCTGCCTTAAACTGGTGGGTCAGTGCCAAACAGACATTTCTTATCCCTGGCTAGCTGAGCTATTAAAGAAAGCAAGCAACATACCACCTCAGTTGGAATCCTTCCAAATGAAATCTCTGCAGATTGTAGGATGGTGAGATGAACACGTTTTCCCACTGCTTCACAGAATCTGAAATGACTGCAGTTAGTCGAAGTGATGTTTGATGTCTTTCCGCTGCAGTTTTTTTAGAGTATTTTACAATCAAAACTTGTACCAACTGAGTGACTCACAAAGGGAACATTCAGTTGCAGGTAAGGTTCACACTGCTGTGTATTCCCTACTGGCTGATCCTTGAAATGTAGTTCTGAAATTCTTTTAAATTAGAAATGAATGACAGTGACTCACCTGCTTACTTAGACCAAAATTTGCATTCAGGACTAGTGAATAAAATACCCATAGTGTAAAATGGCACAAAGTGTGCCCTCATAAAGCCCCCATTTTTGCAAAGCCGTCAAGATATGAAGTGTACAATAACCCGTGCTATAAACTCAATGAGAACAGTACAGTTTAACTTTTAAAAATTGGGGGGCTAGAATTTGTTCCTCCTCTTCACTGTCAGTTGAAGCTTGATCTGTGAGTTAATGGAATGTCTATGAAAGTGGCCCACAATATAAACGAGTGGGAATTGGTCTTTTAGGACTTGTGTTGTTTTGACTTTTAATTTCCATCTTTTAACACGAGCTCCAAATTACCCTGTACTCTAATTTAGTATAGTTTAAATTGTATACATGTGTACTCCTTACCCTCACCTTGAATTTGAACGTGGTCAAACATACCTTTATAGGATGGGACTGTAGAATTAGTTGAAATACAAATCTTAACATTTAAAACTAGCTAAATTGACTCCAGATTGTAGTATTGGAAAAATCTCTCCCCAAGAGTGAAAAGAAAACAGTGATGGGACAAGTTCTGCTTCCCCCAACACTGATGTGAATCCTGAGTACCCACAGTGAACTCACTGGAATCTATTTGGATTTATGTTGGGGTTTAATGAACATAAGACTTTGCCAATGGCTATTAAAAGCACATTCAAATGCAGATGCACATTTTTGTGTATGTTATAATTTAGATATTAACACTAAGTTATTTGAATGGGGTGTATTAAAAAAAAACAGATGTTAAATAAATTCAGATTTCAATATCTTAATTTACAGTCTTCCAAATATATGCATTTGCTATCTTTGGAATACTCATACAGGTAACCCAGGACTGAAAATACAAATGGAATACTGCAAATCCTTGCAAATATATGTGAATTAATTTGAATATGTAGTCTTTTCAGACCTTTCTGCATTTACTTTCTCTATAGAAAAAACAGGGCTGCAATTATTTATGTTTTAGTTACTGTACCATAGCTATTATGCATTTATTCAAGGAGCAACTCTCATCAATCTACATAAAACAACAAAAGCAGTACAATAAAAACTTATTTGCAACTGCAATTGTATTGAGGAGGTTTGGAAGTTAATTATATTATGATTCTATAACATGACAGTTTTGGCCCTCTTTGCTTACACATGCCCAAAACACATTATAATTTAGTCAGAGCACTAACATATTTTGCATTCTGTTAACACACCAAAACGTTTCATGTGTTGATAGGGTTTAACCTGAACCATATCCAAAGGAACCATTTAGAAAACCTCCCCAAGCAGGGTTCAGAAATCATAGTTCATTTCCATAGATGCAAAGAGTAAATTTTAAATGTGCATACATAAGACTACAACCTGAAGGCACCTCCTGGGTTACTGCATCCACTCACATGATATTGTAGAAACCAGAGAGGTATCAAACTTTGTCTGAGAAGTAGTTAGATTTTGCTGTAATACTCTGATTAGAATATTATTCTACAAACTCATTATTTTAATGGGTAGAGGTATTATTCTAATTTCTAACTTAAATTAATTCATGCCCACTTTATTCCCCTTTTTATACATGAAGCTTAAAAGGTCATAATTCATTGGACTTAAAATCACAAAAAAACCCCCCAACCAAACAAAAAAAAACCTACAGCACCTGCACATACATACACATATCCTGTGAGAGCAGAATCATGTTTATTTTCCTCCTAACTGGGTGCATCTACATGAGACACTGACTGCACAGTAGCCAAATAATTCTGCACAGTAGCACATCATAACATGGACAGTGCTAATATGCTATTGTGCAGTAGGCTGCTGCTCAGTAGCATCACTTAAAATACATTCATTGGTGCTACTGCTCAGTAATTCCAGTTACTTCGTATGTACTTGCTTATACAAATAATAAATGCACAGTAACCACTGCATAGTAGTGTCCCACTGTGTAAAAATCTGGAGGACATTAAGAAAGCCACTTCTCCGACTGAAAAGCATTCTTTTGTGGAGAGGAGTTACAAATAAAGTAATCCCTCCTCTCCACAAGTACATGTAATTAAGGGAGAGGGAAAACATTTCTCTGCAAGTCATTTGGTCACACATTAGCAGCATATCGCTGATTAGAAAGGTCCAGGTATTCATATTGCATTTATTTACATCAGGAATGAATAACATGCTAAGAAAAGTGTATTTGATTTCAATGGATACCATTGAGCAGGTACTTACCTTAAACCATTTCCAAGGTTCCAGGTGCATTTCAGAATCTCAGCAGAACAAGCTTTCACACTGAAGATAAATCCATTCCTAGGGGCACCAGGAAATAGATAAAATACAAATATGAAAAATAGTTAAGAACTCCACTTAACTCACTCAAATGGAGTTACATTTTTTAAGGTTCTTTTCTTAGATTTTAACAGAACTCTCTGCACTTACTAATTACTCAGATGAAAATTTGTCCTTACAAACATGTGAGTGACCTCTTAAATATTAAGAATTAAAATATATGATGATTATAGAATAATTTTATATATATATATATATAAAATGTAGTCGTGATAAGCCATGGAACATTTTTTGAGATTCAAAAAGAATATTCTTCCTGGAGCATCAAGTAATAGGAAATAAGTAGCCTATCACTACTAATTTGATTTTATATTCATTATCATAATAGTAAGAATCATAAATTTGATTGCTATAAATGGAGATGTCACATGCACTTTTTAAGGAGTTCATTGTAATTCAGTATTTATCGGTGTATCAGTAACATAAAGTGGTATTATCTAGTTTATATTTATTCAAGTATAAAAGAAAAATAAGTTTACTATTATGTAACATATTAAAATCCAATCAGGTCCTTTTGAAAAACAACTCTGTAAGATGGATGCTTTTTTAATGCAATATATTTGTACAAAACAACCATATCATAGAATTTGTAAATTTACATAGTGCATGTAAAATGCAGCTTTACAATAGCGTGATTTCATTTGCTAGTTACTTTCCCCATATTACCACCTATCCAAATTCCTTAAGCTTAAAATAACAACATACCAGTTCAGAAACCAGTAAGTTCCTCCCATAAGAAAAAAAACTCTATCATGTTAATTTGCTATTAACATGGATGCAATTGTTAACAACATTGGTAATTTAAAAAAGCACAGTAACTCTTAAGTCGTATACATTACTGTGACAGGCTTGGGCAATCCATTCTCGGCATCCGATGTCTCCTAGTGATCAGACTCAGCTGTGCTCCCAAGCCTCCCTCATCTCCTATGTCTCACCTGCCATGGCTTGATCTTAATGTCTTTTTAACTGGGGAGGCTGTCTCCAGAATCCAGGATAGCCCCTTCCTCTTTATACAGACCTTGGGGCTCCGCTATAATTGTGGTCTCCATCCTCCTTTATTGCCATGCCCAGGCCTGGCAGGTGTCAGTTAGTATTTGGAGACGGGCCCCTGGCCCTGGCTCTGCACTAGCCAGAGTATTATTTGCCCTACTGGCTACAGCATAGCGCTACTGGCTCGTATTCATACTGTAGTCTGTTATTACCCCCAGGTCCCTTTCATTCATGGTGCTAGTCAGTTTGGTGCCACCAAATCTGTAGGTGTGTTGGAGGCTGCTCATCCCAAGGTGGAGTACTTTACATTTCTTGCCATTGAACTTCATCAGATTCCAATCTGCCCAACTTGCTAGCCTGTCTAGGTCCACCTGTAACTGTAGCCTATCTTCAAGCGTGAACATGTTTCCCCATAACTTGGTGTCATCCATGAATTTGGCCAGTGAGCTCTTCACCCTCATATCCAAATTGTTAATAAAGATGTTGAAAAGTACTGGACTGAGCACTGACCCCTGTGGGACACCGCTGGCCACATCTCACCAGGATGACACCATTCACTACAACTCTCTGGGTTCTATCCGGAAGCCAGTTTTTCACCAGCCTGACTGTCTTGGAGCTAATCCCACAATCCTCCAATTTTCTCATGAGGATATTGTGAAATACTAGATCAAAGGCCTTTTGGGAGTCAAGTTATACAATGTCAACCTGCTCTCTCATGTCCAGGTGGCAAGTTACCTGGTCATAGAAGGAGATGACGTTGGTATGGCAAGACCTGCCCACAATGAAGCCCTACTGGCTGTCATTCAGAATCTTATTTTCTGCAAACTTATCGCAGATAGACTCCTTAATGAACTTTTCTAGGATTTTCCATAGAATGGAAGTTAGGCTGATTGGTCTATAGTTACCCGCTCCTCCCTCCTGCCCTTGTTGTGGATGGGCACAGCATTGGCCCTCTTTCAGTCCTTAGGGACTTCTCCAGAGCTCCAAAAGTTGTGGAAGACTATTGCCAGGGGTTCCATAATGACTTTGGCCAGCTCCTTCAGCACTCACAGAGGATTAAGCCCTAGGTTTCCCATTGCAGAATGTGAATGTCATATGCTCTACAGGCTATAAATCTGCAGGGATCTGGAATGTATACTCTTAGTGGGTTAAATATATACTGTAATTATTTATTACATTTAATTGCCAAATGAGAAAAGGCCCAATTCTGATAGGCAAATCTAGAAACTTCCATGCTTCAGATCAAAGGAAATGTTTCTTTTGACCTAAAAGGGAGCTGGATCAGGCCTTTTACCAGCATCTACTTGAATATCATGTTTTCAAAGAAAATACCTGTTCATATTTCCTGCTTCTTACAAATCTCATTTTAGACCAAAGGTCATTTAGAATCCACACCCTTTTAACCAATCATTACTCCCATATGCATGTTGTCCATAATATGAAGAGAGTCAGTGAAATCAGCACCAGGTAGATGAGTGGTAATATATTCAGCATATGAAAGAGAAAGGAGCATTTCTCCCTGGAAAAAAAAATGGCTAATAACAGCCTTCCATCAATAGATGCAGATATGAATATCTAAATATTTGTTATGTTTGAGATGTGAAATAGAGATAGCTCTGGAATTCCTACTCTGAAGTGGCTTTCTCTTGCTCATGTAAATAAATTCTAGTCTTTTTATTCCAAAGTGTTCAATCAGGCTTTGTAAGCAACAAATCTTGCTCTTAGTTTTGTAGATTGACAGTGGAATAAATGTGTAAAATACTATTATTTTTTCACATTTAGCAGTGGTAGGTTATATAACCATCAGCTTTCATTCTATTGCCTCTTTATTGATTTAAAGGCTGGATTTTAAATGTGTGCATACAATGATGCATCTCAGCTGGTGTGCTGCTTCTTTTCATTCAGTAATACCTAAGGGAGTTTTTGAATTAATGTAGCCTATTAGTAAACCAAAAAGGCAATGCAATAGGACACAGCAGGGGCAAAATGCAATATCCACAATGTTGAAAAAAATATTTAATGGAGGGCAGTTATTTGTTAAGGGCCAAGGAATTCAAAGAGACTGTGCACAAAAAAAAATCTAATAAAATCAGAGTTGTGTGGAATGATAATCAAAACCAGAACTGAACAAAACAAATCTAGGAAATATCTTTAGAAAGTCAATAAAAGGGATATTAAAGTAAAATCACAACGTAAATCTAACCTACCACAACATCATACTCCAAGGTGATCACAAGCTGTGTGAAGAATAAATCTTAAGAATTCTATGTTGCTGCTCAGCTCATAGTAACTAAGAGCTAGCTCCAATAATGCTATGCCTAATTCTTAAGTGTGTGGGCCACAGAGTAGACCCAGACACCTTGTTTAGATCCCTTGCCTTCCTCTACAACATATGGGGAGATAGGTGCCTCAGATTGAGATCCAAAACAGCAAGCACACTGAATGGGAAGCTGTCTTGAGTCTGCCTGCTTATAGAGGGTAAAAGCAATCAAATTTAAAATTCTACCCCCACTGAGGGTTTCAGGGGGCCACCTCCATATATTTGGGATTCATACCTTTTCCTGAAAATAATTCTGGTCCCATTTCTTTTGAAGAATTTAGTACTTCTCTTTTTTTCAATAGATCCCAAAGAGGAAACAGTTGTGATGCCTTTTTAACAGTGATTAGAATACTTAAGAAAAGAAAATGACATGACAATGAGTCATGAAGTTAATTGACTCTCAGCACTGCCTGAATAGAAATGCCACTGCCCTTCCCAGGCAGTTGATTTTCCTGTTTGGGTGGAGCAGGTATCTAAAGGGGGTGCAATTGCACCACTGTGTTGGCTTAGGAATGGTATTTAAAGGTCTGTTTTTTTGGGAATTGGCTTATAGGTATAGATATATGCATTACAAGGGGTCAAGATGGGCAGCAGGGTTTAAATGGATTTGTAAAGAGCTTGAGTCTAACATGCATAAAGCTTCTCATAGCCTTGGAAGCAGACTGGCTGTCTAGCACAACAAAGCCAACAAGGACACACAGTCTAGAAAACAGCTTGGAAACCAAAGAAGTATGTACCAGAGTCATCAGGAGTCATCAAGGGGGAAGGAGAATACAAAAGCAGAAACTTGAGATTAACAAAAGGTCTCTCCCTATTCCCCCCCATTTTGCTCCCTTAGAGAAGTCCCCATCCCCGTCTCCATCCCCCAGGAAGGGTCCCCAAGGCCACCACAGACAGAGGCCACAAACCAGCAGCCCGTCTCATGCACCCCACTGAAGGGCGGCTGTGGGCCTCAGCATCCTGCCTCCAGACTACTGACACCTAAGAGAGAGAGCCTCAGAGTAAAGCCTGCATCCTGACCAGGTGTACTTTGATTCTGATGACAGCCCTAGGATTGGTAGATATAAAATTGATTGTTTGTATTGTTGCTTTTCTGTTCTTACTCTGTATCAGTAAATTCACCTATTATCAACTGGCAGATATTGTGGTCGGTCTGAGGGTTGTGCTCACCCAGAACAAAGGTAGAGGTGCTGGGTCCAAATCCAATGTCAACACACTGAACCCCCTTGTATCTGCCCCTGATCCCACCCACCACTGCTTGCCAGCACTATTGCAATTCCTAGCTAAGCCCAGCCCCCATGCAGCCTGGTTGGAGAGGTCAGGAACAGCTTTGAAGCTTCCTCCATCACTGGAACAACAGGGAAAGCAGCAACAGCAGTGGGGGAGGGGAGAGAGGAGGGGGGAGCATGCTTTGAGTATGGAGGGGCAGTGTGAGATAATTCCATGTTTTGGAGACTTTAAATGTCCCTAGAGGTTCCTGTGTGGGATCCCATGTAAAAATAGATCCCAAGTTGATTGTCTCCCTGCACAGGGTGGTGGAGGAGGAGGCCAGGAGCAAGGGGTGCAGCCAACACCACACTGCAAGTAGCTACTCCTGCACCTCACTTTTCCAATCCTGCCCATGATAAGCAATACAAAATATATTTGGCGGGAGAAAAAACACAAGCTGAAGTATGATTCTTAAAGCCTTGAGGTTCAGACACTTACCTAGGATAAATCAGACTTTTCTCCTTGCTTTCAGTTTTGGTTTAGTAGTTTATCTAAAACTGGTTAATGTAAAATACAGCAACAGACCAAGCAGCTGCGATTAGACTCCAGAACCATCTCCTGCTACATGAGTGTCCTAAACACGGATCATGCTTCCTTTTTTTTTTTTTTTTTCTGCCTTCTGGCCCAATGAATATTGCTTTTTTTTCTTTTTAGTTAGGTGAGAAACTAAAT
Organism: Alligator sinensis; assembly: GCF_000455745.1. Classification (NCBI taxonomy): domain Eukaryota; kingdom Metazoa; phylum Chordata; order Crocodylia; family Alligatoridae; genus Alligator; species Alligator sinensis. Next base: position 1,620,251 of record NW_005841978.1, on the reverse strand, counting down.
GTTCTGATTGTCATTCTTGCTATGATAGAAAGGTGTATTCTGAGAGGAAGGTTCTACAGTGTTTACTAAAGACAATCAAGTTCAGGATTCACTTAACCTGATTTGAAAACTTGCTCTACAGACTGATTTTTTTTTTAACAATAACCCTTCATTCCCCAGCTCTCACACACTTTATCCTGAGTTATTAACTACATCATCCCAGAGGTGTAGAAGTATCTAAGAATTTCATAGCCTGAAATTCAGTTATTCATATAGCCAGGCTTTGTTCTATTAATTGTTTTAGATATGAAAACAAGAGTCTAAATTGGTATTGGAAATGGATTAGAAAACATGGCTTATTGTACCCACAGGGACCATCTACACGGGATGTTAAATGTGCCGCAGACTAATTCTACTGCACATTGTCATGGCAGTCAAAAACTGTACTAATGTGCTAAAGCACCGTAGAATTACTTTACTGCATATAAGCTTCACAAAAAAGTGCACTGGCACTATTGCACAGTAGTGGTAATTACAGCACATTAAGTTAGTACCTCTTATTACAGATACTAAACTTAATTCACTATAATTAGGGTGCATTAATGAATGTGTAGATGTGCCTACAGAGATCTAGATTGAAGCTGAACTATATAAACTGGAGTCTCTGCATCACTTACATGTAGCACCATAGAGACAGGCTACAGAAATCTAGAGTGGAAGTGACAAACTCATCTAAACTGTGGCCAGGTATAGGAGGAAAGGCAAAGCTTTCTAGCTAGCTGTTTGAAGGTGTTTTGGACTTTGATCGCATCTGGTCATCCAAGTTTAATGTAGAATTGATCAGAACTCTGAAATTCCACAATACACTGTCCACTTACTGTGGAAGGGAGTGGCAAGATTGAGGGCCATCAGAGGCATTCACTTTCTGAACCTGGTCCCAGTGTACTAGGACTCAGAGGGTGCGTCTACATGAGACACTTACTGTGCGGTAGCCTAATAACACTGTGCAGTAGTGCGCCAGTCAAAAACCCTGCTAATACTCTACTGCACAGAGTTATTCAGCTACTACACAGTAACCATTACAAAAAAAACATGCACTGACACTACTGCACAGTAAATGTAGTTACTGTGCATTCAGTTAGTACTTCATTAAGAAAGTACTAAACTAAATGCGCAGTAACTACAGCACATTGCTGAATATGTAGATGCTCCCAGAGTACATCAAATGAAAGTGGTATTTCTCATCATGTTACAGGTCATCAGGGACCACAGGCAACAGCTAACTCATGAGAAGCAGATGGTTGGGTAAGGTCAATAATAGCAGAGTGTTCAGAAACTCAGTCACAATGCTCATGAAAATGCAGGAAGTATTTCCCATGGCATTACCACCATAGAGCTGGAAGGGTTAAGAGTGCCCCTCTCTCCCCTTCCAGCTAGCCCTCTACTCTATTTAGGAATGTAGACTGCCATCTCTCCTTCTGACTCATGGATTCCTACACTAGACACTGGCTGCCAAAAAGAAGCTCTCAAAATACAGCCTAGACAACTGTCAAATGATGATGAAGTCAGCCCTTTAGCATCTTCCGGTACAGTGAAGAGCACTGGGGCACCTGAACACTAGTAAGCAGTACCTCCTCCACACAGTCATCTGAGCATGCGTGATGCACAATATTTATGAGATCAGAGGTGGACCCTCTGACAGTCCCAGAAACTCCTACTCAGAGCCCAGAGACAGAACCAGTGGTGATGCATAGCCCCACCTCAGTCAGCGAAATTGGGTGTGGGGGGACCCCCCGGTTGCTGACTGGTCTCTGTTGGGGTGGGGTACATGTCCCCACTGACTAAGGTGGCACCAGTCACCCATGAACAGAATATCTCAAATACAACTGTCAGGAAATCCTCAT
>NW_005841978.1:1613511-1618337 GCF_000455745.1 Alligator sinensis | reverse complement strand
CTGCTGAACTACTTTCAGTGGTGCCATGTCATAGAGAACAGAGAGGCAATCATTCTGAAAGTCTCAGATCACAGACAATTTGTTTCTTTATTTGTTAAAAAAGTCTTTATTAAAGATCAAAAACATTCAAATGCTCTATCTTGTAGTGTTGAAAAAAAGTGCTTTGCAAATGGGGAGAACTAGGGGTGATTTTTACCTGAAAGAAGGTAAGGTTGAGTGAGGAGGTTGACACTGGGGAGATACATATTGGACTGGAGAAACTGTTCAGAGCATAAAGGTATACACTTGAGTGGGGAAGGTAGGAATTGTTCATGTGGGAGAATGTGTTGGAGCCTGGGATTTCCAGCTGTGGCTGGGGGAATTGACACAAAGGCCACATCCAGAGAGCACAGCCATGAAGTACATGGTACCATAAACACTTCTGCAGCGCCACATACCGCACATTCAGATGTTCTCTGTGCTGCAAGGGGGCACTGCTCGTGCATGTGCTGCTCTGCTTTTTTTTTCCCTAGGGTTTTTTTTTTACCCATGGATCTCCAAAGTGCATGCCAAAGTGCTCATGAAATGGGCATTCCCTGGGGACAAGTAGGGTGTACTGCTACTGGTGCACCTGGTGCAGGGCACACTGCTGACCTTGTCCCTTAGGAACCAAATTTCCACACTCATGTGGATGGAGCCAAAGGGTGCATCCACATATGCAGGCATAGGCACTTGCAGAAGCTCAAATAGCAGTGACACAAATTTGTGCCTGAGATTTGTGCCTCAGCACACAAGCCTGAACATGCACATCAGTGTGGGGCGAACTGTGCCACTTGCAGCAAACTAACTCTGCTCAGCTTCTCCTGCATCTTCAGCCAGGGGGAGCTAGAGGATGGGGCCAGCACCTGTGCAAGCCCCAGCAGGATTCATAGATTCATAGATGTTAAGATCGGAAAGGACCTTAATAGGTCATCGAGTCCAACCCCTTGCCATGGGCAGGAAAGAGCACTGGGGTTAGACAACACCAGCTAGGTGCTTGTCCAGTCTCCTCTTGAAGACCCCCCAAGGTAGGGGAGAGCACCACCTCCCTTGGAAGCCTGTTCCAGATTCTGGCAACCCTTTCTGTGAAGAAGCTCTTTCTAATGTCCAACCTAAATCTGTTCTCTGTCAGTTTGTGGCCATTGTTCCTAGTTACTTCAGGGAGTGCCCTAATAAATAAAGCATCTCCTAGTCCCTGCTTCCCTCCCCTGATGAATGTATAGGCAGCCACAAGATCACTTCTCAGCCTTCTCTTGCGAAGGCTGAAGAGATCTAGGTCCCTCAGTCTCTCCTCATAGGGCCTTGCCTGCAGCCCTCTGACCATAAGAATGGCTTCCTCTGAACCCTCTCAAGATTAACTGCATCCCTCTTGAAGTGCAGTGCCCAGAACTGGACACAGTACTCCAACTGGTAAAAAGCTGCCCTGGTGAGCAGCTCAGGGCTACTTGCCCTCAGGAGCTTCTGAGGCCCAGCCCCTTGGTACCTGGGGACACTAGCCCTTTGTGCCAGCTAGACTGCTGAAGCAGCCCTAACCTAGAGTGGCCCCTGCATCCTCTACCCACTTCAACAGTCTGGCAATGTGGGCTGTTGCCTGGCTGTGACCTCCTGCCACCTGCAACAATATCCACCCCCTTGGACCTGCGGCTCCACCATGGCTGTGTGCCTGCCAGACCCATACGGGGACCACACAGCCACCTGGACTGTGGTATAGGCACTTCAGCAGTGCCACCTGAACCTCTGGGCCAGGTGCCAGTGAGCCATGGCTGTACAAGTAGCCTTCAGGAAGCACTCCTGCCATGTCCTCTGGCACCCCTGCTCTGCCATCTGGGCAGCTATCACCCAGAAGAAGTGCTTCTTGTGGTGGCCCACTCTGAACAGTTGAAGCATATCCTCCTGGCCCCAAATGGCCAGGTCTGCCACCTCATCTGCCCTCCAGCTGGGACCCTGCTGCTGGGCTTGGGCAGGCCCCTCTGCCCGGGTCCCATCACTTGCCTCACTAGCAGATAAAAATTGCAAATTCTCTGATAAAAAAATAAAAATAAAACTCTCATTAAAATACCCAAAATCTGTGTTCTTCTGCAATTAAAATGAAATGCCACTATATGGAGAGAGATCAGTTGAGAAATGTTTTATTGATATATTTACAATTTTAAAGCAATTTAGAAGCCTACCAGTGCCTCTATCATAATAATAAAATTAATTTGAAATACCTATACACTTTGGTGTTTGCTTATTTTTTTTTTATCATAGAAAAATCAGAGCTGCCCCTGCCTGCTTCAATCACCAGGATGTGGGGAGTTGAGCAGCACTGATATGCCTGTGCCCTTGCCCCTCATTCTCAATCCCCATCCCCTGCCAGTGCCCATCATTTCTGACCCTCAATCCCTGCCTGCCCCCCACTAGCTCCCCCCTGGCAGCAGCTCCATCCCAGAATCAGGACATGAGTCCAGCTGCAGTGGTTCAACCTGCTGCTTTATGGCTCTGAGCAGTGGCACCCTTGCTGTTCTTCTCCCTGCTCCTGCACCCAGGCCCTAGTGATTCCCATGCCATTTCTGGGAAGCTCTTGACTGGGGCTGAGGGACTGGGCTGGACAAGCCCCTTCCCTTCGAGGCTGGCCTCCCCCCTGTACAGGCTGCCTTAGGGGGTACAGTGGTGCTCTAAGCCTGGCTCTGGCGCACACTCTTACCCAAAGCACTCCCCCATCCCTGACCTTCATCTCTCTCTCACACACACACCCCTGATGCCACCTCCACCTCTCCCCCAGTTGGCTACAAAGAACCAACTCACAGGATCATCACAATTCTAGTTTATTGGATGGAGTGCAAAGTTAACAAAACTACAAGTCATAAATGCAAACCTACTTATGAGGATACTGTCTCTTTAAGATACTGTCTCTTTAAATGCCTGCGCGCACACACACACATCCACATGCACATGCACACACACACATGTAGCAGCTGCAATACAGCACTGTGTCAAGTATACCTGTCGTAAGTGCTGAAGTCTGCCGTCAATGGCCAGTTGAGGTTTCTTCCAAGGCAGTGTTGTCCCCAGAAGGGAGTCACTGGCTGGTCCTTCTGGCTGGACAGGCAGGGTGCTGATTGTGCTGATTGGGTTGAAGAGGGCACCACCTGGCAGACTTCTGTGCTCCCCACCCCTCCCCACCCATTTCCAATCTTGTCCAATCCAAAGGTCTGGTCCTTGGGGGACATCCCTTGATGGCTGTTGAGTGACTGCTGTCAGTCACTGGGGGTCACGTCCACTGGTACATGCAGTCTCAGGAGTCCATTGGTGACTTTTTAATAAAGATCTGGGAGTGGACGGTTGGTTGGCATTCAGTCTCAGGAGCCAGTCTCCAGCATTGATTAATTCAAATCAGAGACTGGGTTGCACTCACAATGGAGTTTCGGGGAGGTCCCAGCTCTGGTATCGATTTCTTCCTCCTGACAGTCTGCAGTTTTGCAAGTGTTAATTGCTGCTCATTAACTCATTGTTGTAGTCAGCTACTGTGTTATGCATCCAGTTGCTTGTTCATTCACCCTGTCCCGTTCATTCATAAAACCAGCCTGATACAGAGAAGCATGCGTTCCATCCCTGCCCTTACAATTTCAATGTCAATGCCCTATTCAATTATAGTTGTAATACTGTTACAGGATACAGCTTATTTCTAAATAAAATACATTCATTAAAAGTTTAAAAAGTATAAAATATTGAATATAAAAGGTAAAATACCATGGCACAATAAAATAGATACAATACAAAACACAATTTGGGGGGAAATACAAAGGAAAAATACCATACTATACCTATAGAAGCACCTATCAAATAATTTCATAAAACACAATTTCATACCCAAATAATTCTATATCTTTATTCTTACAGTGAAATTAAAAGAAGAAAAGGGAGGAAGCAAGAAAAGGTAGAGGAAAGAGAAAATACCCTAAAGAGGAGAGCATGCAATGTAAGCAAGAGGCTCTTGCTATATGGCCTATCACAGTAGGGGTGGGGGGGCAGGCAAAATCCTACTCCCGTTTTCACCAAGAAACTCAACAATACCATCAAATCATTTCCATCAAGACTACAAGAAAAACTACAGACCTTGATCCCCCCGTTACCTAACCCGGGGACTTTTTACATGCTCCCTAAAATCCACAAACAAGGGAACCCTGGCAGACCTATCATATTCAACCATGGGACCCTAACTGAGAAAATATCAGGTTTCATTGAATCAATCCTAAAACTGCCCATCACCCACAGAGCAAGGTTTGTACAAGACACTACAGACTTTCTACGGAAACTTAAAAACATAGGCGACCTTCCCAGCAACACCCTCCTAGCCACCATGGACGTTACCAGCCTATATACCAACATCCCACACCAGGATGGCATCCAAGCCTGCCTTACATATCTACAGGAACAAGATTACAACTCAGAATACAGACCCAAAGATATTACTGACCTTATACACTTCATCCTCACACACAACAATTTCACTTTTAATAACCAACACTTCCTCCAGATGATGGGAATAGCTATGGGCACCAAAATGGCCCTACAGTATGCCAACCTTTTTATAAGCCACGTGGAAGAAAACTTCCTCAAGAACTGCATCATCAAACCCTTGCTATACTTAAGATATATTGATGACATCTTCATCATTTGGACAGAAAACCTGCAATCTCTGATTGAGTTCCATCAGAAATTCAACAATCACCATCCCTCCATCCAACTTTCTCTAGAATACTCCAGCACCAACATCTCCTTTTTAGACACAATGATCAGTATCCAGAAGGGTAAAATACAGACCA
>NW_005841978.1:1608321-1613145 GCF_000455745.1 Alligator sinensis | reverse complement strand
CACCAAAAGGATCCAGACCGTGCCAGGACAAGAGATGCAAAACCTGCCAACACATCTCCACCACCCCCACTATTACTACACCCCACAACAGAGCCATCAGCATCCCAGGATCTTACAGCTGCACCTCCAGAAATGTAATATACCTCATCCAATGCACCAAATGCCCTGATGGAAAATACGTAGGAGAGACCAAACAACAACTGCGCACCAGAATGAACGCACACTGGAAATCTATCAAAGATAGAAATACCCAATTACCTGTGGGGGCACATTTCTCACAAGAAAACCACTCTCTCTCCAATCTCTCAGTCCTGATCCTCAATGGAAACTTACACAACACTTCCCAAAGACGAGCCTAAGAACTCCACTTCATCAACTTCCTGGATACTAAAAATCATGGACTAAATATAGACATTGGATTTATGACACATTATGACCTGCCTGACATGTGACTCCCCAGGTATCTCTCCACTTTCATCCCCCTTCTCTCTCTTCCCCTCCCCCCCAGCCTGTCTCTCACCCATTGACTCCTCAATCTACATGTTCACTGACTACCTGTCTTGTATGCATACCAGCCCAGCTGCTGGCTTCTTTACTTTTCATTCCATTCAGGAAGAGCACACACCAACTGCTGAAACTTCCTTAGCCTGACGAAGGGTTTTTGAACCTGAAAGCTTGCTTAATAATTGTTTTCCAACTGTTTAAGTTGGTCTAATAAAAGATATTAGATTCACCCAAAGAACCTTATCTTTTTAAAGTCAAGGTATATCACATCCACTGCTATTCCCACATCCACAGAGTTAGTCATCTCATCATACAATGCAATCAGGTTGGTCAGGAATGACTTGCCCTTGGTGAATCCATGCAGATTGTCCTCCAGGTGCTTATAAATGGATTTCTTGAGGATCTTGTCTATGTCTGTAGTTCCCTGGATCCTCCTTCTTACCTTTCTTAAAAATGAGAACTATATTTTCCCTTTTCCAATCTGGGACCTCTCCCAATCACCATGAGTTTTCAGTGATGATGGCCAGTGACTCTGCAGTCATATTGTCTAACTCCCTCAGCACCTTCGGCTGCATCCCCTCTTGCCTCATGGACTTGTACACATCCAGGTTTTCTAAATAGTCCCTTCTGGAGATGAGAAAGATAGTCGAGGACTATGGACCTTTTCCATAAGGACCATAGCCTCGAAGGGGGGATTTGATAAGCACCCCTTGTTTCAGGGGCACCTGGCTAAACCCCTAGGGACAGAGGTAGGGCTGGAAGCCATGTCCAGCAGAGATCCCCTGAACTTTTACTATGCATTTTCTACTTCAGGAACAGCTTTGTGTTTTGAAAAAGTATTTTATCTAACCAAGGGCATAGAGTAGGTTGTTTAGGCTGGGGGAGATCACTTGTTGCTTAGTTGTTTAATTGCTGGCCTCGCTAGAGGAAAAGCTGTATCAACAAAGCTGGAAGGGGGGTTACTTGGGGGGGAGCTGGAAGGGGGGTTACTTGCTGGGCTTGCTACACATTTCATCACATCAGCAAGTTTAACCTGTTACGTAGCTATATAAGGCAGACGCCCACTGGGGTGGGGGTGCTTGCTTTGTGAACGATTGCCAAGCACCACTTTCTGCGCAGAAATAAAGTTTAAGTTGGATCCTTCACCCCTGTGTGTTTATTGGCACAAGCACACTGGGCACGAACTCACCGTCCTTTGGGGACAACAACCTTACTTATGAAGACTGAGATGAAAAAGGCATTGAGTATGTCAGGCTTTTCTGCATCCTCTGTCACTAGCTTTTCTCCCGCTCTGCTTTCCCTGATCCTACTCTTCTTGCTGACATACTTGTAGAAACCCTTATTTTTACCCCTCATGTCCCTTGCTAGCTGCTTTGGTCTTTTTTACTTCATCACTGCATGCTTAAGCAATACTCTTGCTTGTTGTTTGTCCAAGTTTCCACTTCTTATAAGTTTCCTTTTTGTGGTTTAGCTTACTGAAGAGTTTCCTGCTAAGCCAAGCTGGTCTCCTGCCATACTTTCTAATCTTCCTGCACATTGGGATAGTTTGTTCCTGCACTCTCAGTAAGGTTTCTTTAAAGTACAGCCAGCTCCCCTGGACTCCTCTCTCCTGTCTCCGTCAGACTGGGCTTCCAGGGGATTCTGCCTATGAGCTCCCTGAGTGTATCAATGTCTGCTTTTCTGAAGTCCAAGGTCCTTGCTCAGTTGCTCTCCTTCCTTTCTTTCCTCAGGATCCTGAACTCAATCATGTGGTCACTGCTGCCTGATGTGCCATCTGCTGCTACATTCCCCATGAAATCTTCCTTGTTTGTAAGCAGCAGATTAAAAAGAGCATGGCCTCTAGTTGTATTCTCCAGCACTTGTACCAGGAAATTGTCCCCAACACTCTCCAAAAACTTCCTGGATTTCTTGTGCACTGCTGTATTGCTCTCCCAGCAGCTGTCAGGGTGATTGAAGTCCTGCATAAGAACCATGGCCTGAAATCAGGGGACTTGCAGTAAGTGTTTGAAGAAAGTCTCATTCACCACATCCTCTTGATCTGGTGGTCTATAGCAGACCCCCCACCACAACATCACCCTTTTTGCTTTCCCTCTGACCCTAACCCAAAGACTTTCAACAAATCTATCTTCATTTTCATACTAGAGCTCTGAGCAATCATACAGCTCTTTTACATAAAAAGCAGCTCCTCCTCCTCTTCTTCCCTGCCTGTCCTTCCTGAACAGTTTCTACCCATCCATGGCATTGCTACATTTTTCTGTCAATTTACTAATTTGGATGAGGACCCCTATGTTTTGTGTTTTTGGTTAAAAGGGTTTCATACACCATATTTTGATAAATAATCAGCTTACAAAATCTATAGATTTCCAATGACAATGCATATCAACCCCACGTGAGAAATGTATTTAAACTGAATGCCCCTTAAGCACTTGATCCTGGAAAGTGCTCTGTAACTATAACTTTGACTGATTTTCCAGGAAAAAAATCATCATGTTGTAGTATGGAGCTCATAGATTTAAAAAACTGATAAGGAATTATTCAGCTCATAACCTTTTGTTGATGTTGCATATATAGCACTTGCCACTTCCAGTTTCCCCATAATTGTCTACCACTCATCACATAGGTTGGCTTCTGCCAGACTTAAAACAATGTCCCTAAAAGACTAAACAACCTGAACTAGGATTTTATAGTATTTATAACCTCTTCATTTATACTTTTTTTTTTCTTTCTGCAATAAAATTAACAAGGGCTTTATAAGGCAAAGATCTACAGGCAATAGTTTCAGATCCTCAGTAAGTTATTTTTTTCTTACCAAATACTTCTATAAAAGTATTAAAAAGACAGGTACAATATGAAGCCATCTTTACTTGGAGTTTTTTAAGAGAAGCAATGCTGTCTCTCAGCCCTTCCAAAAGGACTGGGACGCTACCAAAGAGAAGGGCTCCACTGTCGAAATACTGCACAAAAGAAACATGGCCGTTTTTCTAGCAATTATTTTTCACCATGGTTTTATTCTCTTATTCATAAAGGAAACTAAAAATCCCAAAAGTTATACTAAGGATGTTTTGGGGGTTTGTTCTCCCTTGCCTAATCAAACAGAAACCTTTTTTTTCTTTTTGTTTAAGAAAACACTTATATCTGGGAATGTTTTGTGCAAATGACACAATTATAGACTATCCCTTTCATAAGCATTTAAGCATTATTGCTACATATCCACAACACTACAGAGAGTGACACTGGTTCCAGAATAAAAAAACCAACAAATAAACAGCTGCATTTAATTACAAATACCCGATCCATCTCTCCCTGCTTTTGACCTCCTCAGTTACTTGCATTGCATCATGCACTTATAGTCAAAACTAAATAGGAATCCAAGCTAGACTCTGTGAGACAAGCACTGTTTAATTTTTAAACCTTCAAACAGACTACGCGTGCAAAGAAGGGCATGCAAGATTTGTCTGTTCATGGAAGTAATTTTGTTTATTGTAAAAATGTTATACCTATACTAAGTCCAAATAAATAAAACAATGGCTGAAGTTCTTGATTGTATTAGATCCATAAAGCTTACATAGATTGTACTGTGAAAAAAATTCAAGGAACAATTCTTTAATGTTCAGTAGTACTTGAGTGAAAAAAATAGCATGTAGATCTGCTGGTTATAAATTAAACTCTTCAAAGAAATTTATATAGAAAAGAGAGAAATAGGACATTTAAATCTCCAATACTCAAAGGACTCTATAATCAGGATTAATAATTGCCTCATTTTCTCCAGAGTAATTGAGACCTAGGGAAAAAAAGTAAGTTCTTCACCCAAGCACATCTTAAATAGAGAAGCTACCAAAAAATGAGAGAAGCTTGCAATTTCATCCTTAACCACTTGCTCTCTGAAGTGTATAGAGTAACACTGTTTTACACGAGAGCAGATTGGTCTTTTACAGCAAAGAGTGCTTGTATGCATGCATGTACACACATATGCATGTAAACATGTGATGTGAATGTGTGTCTTCCATCATTTCTGCCAATCTTCCTCATTCAGCTTCATTTCCAACATCATCTTCTCTCACTGATGTTAAGTCAAATTCTGACTTTCCTTATGTCTATGCAACCCTACATAAATTATTATGCAGAACCTAGCATTAAGTACTTGATGCAAGTCCCAACGTAGTTAATTTGGGTATTTCCATTGGTTCAATGACAATAGGATTAGGTTTGTTGAACTATAAAGAGACAAGCTTTATCAACTAATTTACATATTATATGTTGAGCTTGCAGGGGGAGAAAGAATAATTTTTACAAGTTTTACAAGTCAGATTTTTCAAGAAA
>NW_005841978.1:1598617-1608311 GCF_000455745.1 Alligator sinensis | reverse complement strand
AGAAAGAATAATTTTTACAAGTTTTAAAAGACAAATTTTTCAAAAAAAACAAAAAGAAGTAAATTTTGGGGGGGGGGGGGGAGGCAGAGGTGAGCGGGGTTTAAATTATTCATTTAAGCATTTCCCTGAATTGGAAACCCATTGACCCCATGCATGTGTGCTGGTAAATGATGCAAATGAAACTTCTATTTTCATTGTCCAAAACAAGTTAAGTGGGTTCATTTGTTGACTTACACTGAAATTAGGATAATAAACATTACTTTCATTTTAACACTCTCCATTATAAAACAAACAAACAATGAATGGTTTCAAGACCTGAGGTTAATTTTTTTACAGTTAGGGTCAAACGACGGCAGTAATAATTCGCACTTGTATAATGTACAAGTATCCTACTCACTGCATGGTACTTCATACTTTGAGTAGCCTTATTAAAACAATTAAACTAATCATGGAATAAATTACTATTCAATCTGAGTAGAGAGAACAGATCCTAGTCCTTAGAAATTACCTACAGCCTCTTTTAAGAGATGTATTCTGCAGCCTATTTTTTAACTCTGCATAGAAAATGAGCATGAAGTAAAAGATAAAAACAAGCTGGCAAGCACTGTGACAAATAGATAAAGAGATATTGAGCATTGCATTCCTGTCTATTGTATTTCCAGGCTTCACTATATATCAAAAATGTTTTTATGTAAGGCTGTTGTCAAATCTAGGTATAACAACATATTGGACAGGAACATTTTTCATACATGGATACAACTTTCTCAGACACAGTCTGGTTTTTCAGGTCATAATTGGCAGATTCTGTTATCTATACATTTATTCAGTGAACCAATGGATCCTCAGGGACTTCTAGAAATTGGAAAATTTTCTGACATTTCCTCCAGCCTTTTGTCATCTATAGTGCTCTTGGGACTCCAATTCGGCTTCTCACTTTGTTTTACTTACAGTAACAGTGAATAACTATTCTTAAATTCATTAATGATATAAGTCCAAAGTGCTTTGGTATATTTTCTTTGCAGCCAATATCACCATTTCAAACTCATAAGACCTAAGGACCAAATCCAAATAGGAATTAAGTTCTTAAAGTGAGTCTTGGAAGAATTTAGGCCCTGGATCCAAAATTTCTATTCTGAAATACACTCATCAGCTGCTACCTCTTATAGGAAATGCCTACAATGCATTTGTACGTTAGGCCCCTGGCAGACATTAATTGAAAGCATGAGGGGATTTTATCACACATGCCCAAAATTGTGCATTCTGCCATTCAAGATCTGGGATAAAAACCTATTGTGTATCTGCCAGCATCTTTTCAAGCCTTGTGCACAGCGAATCCAAGATTGGGGAACCAGTTCCAGATCCCTAGCTTCCCACACACAGACCTTTAAAAGGTGTGTGGTGCTGCTTGAGAAAAGCACACTTCTTATTGGGAGGACTCTTTCTGACCTAATGAATCTTTAATTCATTTATGAAAAGCAGGGTAACATCAAAAGGTGTGTGGTGCTGCTTGAGATCAGGGAGCCACTCCCTGAACTCGGGTTCTCCATGTACTCAGATTTCCTATGTACTCAGATCTTTAAAAGATATGGCATGCAGTCCATCTGCATGCATGCCCTTTGAATATGCTGGTGCCCAGAGAGCCCAGGACCAGGAAAGAGCTCCATGTATGGGCTTGTCTGCACTAGTAAGATCTGCACTGTTTAAAGGGTGCAGGGGCTCTCCAGTTTGTGATCCCAGTATATTTTTAAATAACATACAAGCCACACATGGAGAATGAAGTATGGTACAAACCAGCCACAAAAATGTTCCACATTAAATGTTCCATTTTGTCATGTGATAAATACTTGCACGTGTGACATCTTATAATTTATCATGTGATAATACATTAATCATGGGATAAACATAACATCTGCAAGGGGCCGTTCTTATAGTTCCCAGAGGCCTAAGATTCGGCATGCTCTGACAGGGATGATCAATTTGGCACTGATTTAACACAAGAGCCCAAATGGGATGCAGAAACTAGTAAATCTTGTTTCTAGATGGGTTGAAGAGCTCAGTCCAACTTAATACACCCTGAGAGAAGATGAAACCCAACAAAAAATGCAGTGCTTTCTGCTTTCTTTGGAAACAGTCTTTTGTATAGATAGAATATGTTTTCAGGAAATAGAATGCCCAGGTTCAATGATGCCTTCTTTCTAATAGGATTAAAATCTATGAATTTTTATGCATGTGCTCTGGGAGTGTGGGAGAGGTTATGCTTTAATTAGAACATGTCTCAGAGCTGCTCTAATTCTAGCGAATTGAAGTGGTGTCCCTGCTCATGTATAGGCACCCTTTGCCTCCCACTATCTTGAAAGGTGCACTAACCATCACCGTAGGCTATGCTAGGGGCCAGCAGGCAATTGAGAAGCGCTTCTCTCCCCCTGGTGAAGCTGTGCCATTGCACAGAAAAGTATGAGAGCTTCATTGGCCAAAAGAAAGACAGAGCAAGAGACAACGAGTTCATAAGGAAGATTGATTTTGCATATAGTAGTAGGACACCTGCCTTGCCAGGTATAGACCTGGGTTCAGTCCTTTTTCAAATGGTTTACTTATGTAACAAGTCATTGGGTAATATAGTTCTTGGAGCCCAGGCCTTCCCTCCACACTATCACGAGTGCTTACTTTTTTGTTACAAAAACACACTTCCTCTTGGGAGGACTCTTTCTGACCTAATGAATCTTGAATTTGTTTCTGAAAAGCAGGATAACATCAATAAAAGGCAGGGTAAAAACTAAGGTGGAAACTTTTGTGGGAATATTATATTATGTAAGTTAGATGAAATAATGGGAAAAAAAAGTGTGAGGAATTCCAGCAGGATATGTTAATTAATCTACAAATAAATAAATAATTGACAGCACAAGGGCAAATGACATTCTAAGGAGGCACTTTCATTGTAATGCATTTGGGAAGGACAGAACAAGACTATATGCTGTCTTTGATGCACTCTGTTTAACCTGAATCACTCAAGGGAAAGATTGGCTTTGTTGTGGCTGGGGAAGTACATCTCCCACACCAAGGTACGTAATGTTGTTTGGAACCTCCAAAGCAGGAGAAACCTCATGCACCATAGAAATCTGAAACCCAGTAAATAGATTTTCATAACCGATAGGCAATAAGAATATATCTACAAGCTATATGACATCTAGAAAGGATGCTGGGAATTTGTCAAAGGAAGGGATGATTCAGGATTCCAGGGATCTCACTTATTGAAAAAACAAGAAGGAAGGACGGCTGTGAAGTGCCAGAAGCCTGTCCAGTTGTCAGGGGAGCAGAGAAAAAGAAAACAGGAGAGCCTAGAGTAGAGAAGTTTATCAAGGCTAAAAGCAAGGGAAATTCCTATGGTTCTGAAAAATCTTGGTAAAATTTAGTTTGGCAGCCAGACTTTGCAGTGCTTATCTTCATGGAATGGAATTTCTAAACTTGAAGTGTTTTCCACTATTATTAAAAATACAAGACTTGAAAAACTAAATTCAAATTCCCTCATTGCAGAAATCTAAATGAAGGTAAAGATGTGTCTGGCAAAAGACACTTAACTTTCCTTGGTATTTACACATTGCATTCCCTTGATAGAAAACAGTCACTCTGGGCTAGGCATGATGACATTTGTACTTGTTTCAGCTAAAAAAATGTCTTCCTTTAGCTTTTCCTCAAACACAGGGGGGACATAAATTCTGTATTATCCTTTTCAACAGTATTTCCAACAGAATTTCCCTGCAGAGATGAAAATGGTTGATGTATAATAAAAATCATGACATTCACAGCTCCTCCTCTTACTACCCAACAATGTAGAAATACAGGGAATTTTATCACAAAGTTTTTTTTCTAAAAGAAATATGTAGAACTGACCCACACCACAAACAAATGCTTATCAAGTCCAGGCAAACTGTTAACCACCCTGTGAACAAGGACCAACCCTTTGATGATGCACCAACCCATGGGTGTGATGCTATCTAAGAGCTAGATCCTATTTCAACTTTACATAACTAAATAGTACTTACCCATCTGCATAAGAGACATTTTTGGAACTTAACCACCTTTTGTGATTCTATTTCATCTTGGTCAGTTGAACATGTATCTACCATAAATAAAATGTTGGACCAAGACCATATTTTAGCCCAAGAAGCTGGCAATTAGGGCACTCATACAGAAATAAGGAAATCCTTCTAGGGATTTAAATCTATACTTCTCTGAGTGCTTAGCACAGTGTTTTAATTATCAAGTGATTTTCAAGGCTTCCTTTGAAGCTGGACCCTGCACACGTACAAAGGCTAAGAGGATTCCTCCATTAAGAAATGCAGATGGGTCTTCCTTTTACCTGTCCCCCCAAACACACACACATATTCATTTTGCCTGGCTACAATTTATGAATGTATGCTCAGGTGCGTGTGTGTAAAGCTATATATCTCCCTTGCCAGGGTGCATCCTACTGATTATTCTCTGTCGCTATGAGGATGCTTGCTCATCCACACTGCACATGGAATAGGATTGTGAAAATGCTTCACAACAGTTCACCACCTGGGTAAACATCATTTAGGAGCATAAAATAAACTAGGATTGTGCCCTTGATATCATTTCTCCCATAGCAGGGATTCATGCAATCTGGGTACCATATACAAGAGGCAATCTTTTAAAAGAGAAAACTCACAACAGGCAAGAGCTATTTCTGAGCAAGTCTATTGTTATATTGTTCTTTAACAGATTGGCAACAACTGCTAGATATAGCAAAATTTAGTATTAAAAGCAGTAACAGCAGATGGGCCAAGGTGCCCTTAATCTTTCATATGGCTCATCTGCTAACATTTTTTTTGGATTTGTGTATCCCAGAGGAATAACGTGAAATGGAAACTTCACATTTTGGGTATTTTTCAGTGGGTCAACAGAGTGCACAGAGATAGATAATGTCAGAAAGAGCCATTGAGAAAGAACAATGCCTATCACTGAGACAGCACACAAACAGAATAGCCTTCTCTTTTGTTGTTTTATAGGAGCTTCTAGAAATGCACAAAAATGCTTTAAAATAAGTAGTCTTCTAAATGATGATATATGATAGGTGGAAAATCACTACTTCTTTATTTTGATTTTAAAATGCCAAAAAAGAGAGTTGCATAAAAAAGTGGAATGTAAAGATGATTGCTAAGCAATACATAAAATAAGCTTGAGGATCTATTTCCTTCTTTAGAAGCTGAAAGGTAAGATGCCTGTGGGCTTGAGCCAAGTTTTGTGTGATGCAGCCAGGGACTGACAAAGGGATTGAGGTTAAAATTACAGCCCTAAGAAGGCTTACTTGAAGCTGTAATGAAGCTGTAGATTGACTTTAGAGACTATCTATATACTTTCATTTTCATATATATATATATATATATATATAATTACATCATTTTAATAATCAGCAGGTAATATCAGTCACACAAAACCTGTAAAAGTGGCCCAGAGAGCACTCTTTGGATGCTTTCTTTTTCTTATACATAATACAGAAAAGCCACATGTTTACAAATCTGTTTTCTAGCCTATTTTGTTATGACTGGGGGAGATGGTCCAAATTCTTTGTCTCAGATTCTGCATCACTCGCTCACCCCTTACTAGATGGATTTTTTTGCATGTCAGGAAATGTCATCAGTTATCAAGTCAGTATTTTGGATATGCAGGAGTGAAAGATACCTTAGAAAGAGAGCTGAATCAGTGAGCTCTGGTCAAGAAAGACTGAATTCAGGAGGCATCAAGGGCAGTAATTCACAACCAAGGAAGCTGCAATATAACTGTCAGCCAGGCTGCCTATGGATTTTCCCAACTACATAAGGAAAAGGCAAAGTTCTGTTTTACCCACTAAATACCTAAGTAGCAGGTAAGTGCTACTTACCTATGTAACTCTCATACTGAAATGCTACCCCATTTTGATGTTTGCATTGACACTTACACAAGTATGTAACTGCAACTTCACCACATTTCCAACTTCTGCGGGCTCTGAACATACTCTATAGAGACTGAAGACATTTCCACCAAAGGCACATAGGCCACATGCCCACCAGTAGGGTCACGGAGTTGCCCAGAACAAATTCATGCCACTTCTTTTTGCCCCAGTGCATGCCCCTGCATGTGGGGTTAGCATAGGGAAAAATGCTGCAGGTTGGGTAGGGGAGGCTGAGACCAGTACCTGTTCTGGCCCCAGCAGCCTTACCTGGGATCCTGGGGGCCTCCTAGGGCTCCAGAGGTGGAGATCTGGGCTTGTAGAGCCTAGCCAGCAGCTGCCACATGTGCTGCCCCTCTTTTTTTCTGCATGCTTTTTTTTTTTTTACATTAGGATTTCCCAGTATCTAAATTTGGCTCTACACTGCAAATATGCAGCATGGAGAACCAAATCACATGTGCAGGGTGTGTTTTGCAGTACCTCAAAAGCCTTTGAGGCACTACAAAATGCCCATGTGCATTCATGTGGATGCAGCCACAGAGGCCATTTATACCTCATAGGCCACATCTACATGAGAAGCTGACTGTGCAGTAGCCCACACAAGATTACTATGCAGTAGCATCACATGACAGAACCCTTGACGTGATACTACTGTGCTGTAGTCTCAAGCTACTGTGCAGTCAGCATCACAAAAAAGCCATTCGTTGGCACTACTGCCTAGTAATGCAGGTTAGTCATGCCTGAACCATGACTGGTGGTACTTGATGTTTTCCACATGGTGCTGCAATTTACTCACAAACGCCATACGAATCATATTTAAGGGCATGTGAGAGTTCAGGTAGCTGTAGGCAGCATCAGGTTGAGCAAGCTAGCATGGCTAGGGACAGAAATTACACACAAACTGATATAAGTGCTCGTTAAACTGGTTAAAATCTGTAACGTGACAGAAGTGCAACACATATTGACCACTTTCAAAATGGCCGAAACTGGTTTAAGATAAACCTGGATGGATGTAGTATCAGACTTAACTGATTTAGGTTAAATCAGTTTATTGTACTTCTGTCCCAGATCCCCAAGACAGATGGCAAAGGGTGTTCCAGAGAAAGTAGAGAGCTAGGTATAGGGCATGCAGGATAGCTGCAAAGACTGGGGATGAAGTGAACTAGGGACTACAGAGAGCCTTAGCAAGCTATAACAACAGGCTAGGTACAGTTGGGATAGGCAGCCACAGGCAAAGAACAGAGTGCATTTACCTAGATAGGGTCACATATTCATAAATGGGATTCCACATGTATATGAATGGACATCAATATGACAGAAGTCAGTAAGACTCTCCTAAGTCACTGATGTTGTAGCCATTTCCCAGGACTCCAGCCATAATTCCTTCATCTGGTCCCAAATGGTCCTGCTCAGGCAATTCCACAAGAGTGGAATTCTACTAAGAATAAGCTTAGCTCATCGTCCCTTCTCTGCCATCTTTTATCTGCTGTACCCTGCATCTGCCTCCCTGACCTGAGGAATTCTTAGGATGCTCTTCTTCACAAGTGATGCCTCTAGGGGGAGATACAGTCTGGGAGCAGATTTCCTTACTAGCTCTCTCTTGACTTTCCACAGGTTATATTGGCTACGACTTCCTGCTTTAGCTCTGCCCTCTCCATGCATCCCAGGGATGATGCTGAATGACACTACGGTCCTCTTTTGAGTCCTAATGACATTTCAATGTCTTCCAATCCTATGTCAGTTAACATTTTGTCTTTCCCAGGAGTGAATGAAAAGGAGTTCTGTGTGTATGAACATTTTTATTGTTTGCACTTAATTTATCCTTTTTATTAAGTGTACTTCAGTGAATTTAATCTTTTAGAAATACCTGCTAGAATTAATGTTTGCATAAAGTAGCATTTGGAACTGTCATATTTTAGAGTAATATACAAAGTATTTATTAAATTTATAATAGGAAATTAAGTGACTTGTAAAATTAAGGTTGAATAAGCATTTCCAGTCCAATCTCCTTTTTTCAGTCACCTTAAGCTTCCTGTAATTTTTGCTTTCAAGTTGGAAATTATTTAAGTTCATTCCCTGCTTAGAAGAGACTACTTTGGAAAAGTAAAAGCTAAACTTTTTTTTTTTTTAAATAGAAACAAAGTGAAAAAAATATATATTCCTCTTTTTATACAGATATCATATTTTTCCTGCTATAACTTTTGACCATGCTGAAAAGGCTGCACTAAAATACTAAACATTTTCATGGAAAACAGTGAAATTTACATTCACTCAGTCACAGCTGTGAATACTCAGTCTGTAACTCTGAAATTGAGACCGCTGCACTTATTGTTCCACCGTCTCAGCGGCCTCCTGGTGCACCAGGAGGTACACTCAGGAGCTAGGAGCAGCGGGGAGAAGGAGGACACAGGCACACGTGTGTCTTACCAGACCCGGAGCGGAGGCGAGTGCAGCAGAGGTGAGCAGAGCAGCAGCGGGGGCAGCAGCAGCTGATCCCCCTAAGGTAAGTGGGGAGGAGAGACCGGCTCAGCTGAGCCGGATCCGGAGGGGAAGCCCCCCAGATCCCTCTTTGCTGAGCCGGTAGGGAGCCGCACTCCCGAGGCACGCGAACAGAGCGCGCAAACAGGTGCGGTCTGTTAGAGCACGCCAGTGTTTGCACCGGCGTTCACGCCGGAGGGGCCCAGAGGTGGACTCCTGCTAGCGCGGGGCAGAGGACCTGAACTCAGCCAGATACTCAGCAACTCCGGAGATGGTGTCGACCCGGAGTGCTGCTAGAGACCCTGCCCAGGGGACGCGGTCTTCCCCGGGTTTGTCTGAGGCCTCCACCCAGACGGAGCCCACGGGGGGGCTGCCATCCCCCAACCCCCTGGCCTGCGGGAGCTACCCAGCGAGGCCTGGGGGGGCAGGGACTGGAGACCCCCACACCTACCCTGCGGGTGCCCGCCTTAGGGCCCTGGAGGCACGGGTGAGGGAACTCCAGGAGAAGGTTAGCAGGCTGAGGGGAATCCGAGAAGTGGAGGAGGAAATTGACAGATATTTTCTATCCCTGCAGGATTGTGCGACCAAGGAGGATGAGCCTCAAGAAGAGCCCTCCACTGCTGAGTGGCAGACGGTCACCACCCGTGCCAGGGCTGCTCGAAAAGAGGCGCCACCAGTTCCTCCAGTACGGCTGGAGAACAGGTACGCGGCCCTGGCAGCCCACGAGGATGAGGAAAGGAAGGAAAGAAGTGGGGAAGAAGGGACTCCACGCTCACCGAGTCCCGTGCCAGCTGACGGAGACAAGCCAACCAGGAGGAGAAAGCGTCACGTGATCGTCATTGGAGACTCCATCCTGAGAGGTACGGAGGGCCCCATCTGTCGCCAGGACCCCTCGGCACATGAAGTATACTGTCTACCCGGAGCGAGGATTCAGGACATGAAAGGGATGCTCCAAACCATAATCCAGCCCACCGATTATTACCCCATGGTCCTAGTCCATGTGGACACTAATGATGCGGCCAGGAGGAACCCCGATTGCCTGATGGAGGACTACCAAGCTCTGGGGGGCGTGCTGAGGGAGATGGGCGCACAGGTGGTCTTCTCTTCCATCATTCCAGTGAGTGGACGGGGCAGACGGCACGAATCATGCGTCGTGGAGACCAACTGGCGACTACGGGAATGGTGTTTCGAGGCGGGTTTCGGCTTCCTTGATCATGACCGCCACATCACGATGAGAGACATGCTAGGATGGGACGGGCTCCACCTTTC
>NW_005841978.1:1597636-1598175 GCF_000455745.1 Alligator sinensis | reverse complement strand
AATTAGTAAAGAGTCAGGGGAGAAGCACTCTGAAGTGCTTTGGGTTAGGGTTCAAGGCAAAAGAGGGGAAAGGGACCTAACGGTGGGAGTTTACTATAGACCACCCAACCAAGGAGAGGAGCTTGACCAGGAATTCTTGGGTCAGCTCACCGAGGTAGCGAAGGCTAGGGATGTGGTGCTCATGGCGGACCTGAACTTCCCAGCCATCTGCTGGGAGGAGCAGTCAGCCAGGTCTGAGTGCTCCCGTAGGTTCTTAGACAGAGTCCAGGACCTTCATCTAACCCAGGAGGTGCACAGCCCCACCAGGGGGGATGCCTTCTTGGACTTGGTGTTGGCCACAGGCGATGACCTGGTGAGTGGGCTGCGGGTGCTTGACCCCCTGGGCGACAGTGACCACTGCCTGCTGGAATTCACCATTCAGCGCAAGGTGGCAAAGGCAAGCAGTCAGGCTGTGGCCCTAGATTTTAGGAGGGCGAACTTCAACGAGCTAAGGAGGATAGTTGGAGAAGCGCTGAAGTCTCAGAGGGGAGGAGAGCCGG
>NW_005841978.1:1532489-1595714 GCF_000455745.1 Alligator sinensis | reverse complement strand
ACTAGATGATCTGCCCAGGTCCCTTCCGACCCTAGAAACTATGAAACTATGAAACTATGAAACCTAGCCAGGAAAATAACAAAGTATAAAGCACCAGCATAGACTCCCTACATTATGGCAAAATTGTGGCTACTACTGGGATACTGTTCTCCTTTTTCCCTTAAAGGATAGGAAGTGAGCAGTTAAAGGTGAAAGCCTGCAGATTATTTAATTGACAATCTAGTCTCACCACTTCTTTAAAGCCTAATTTCAGCTGACTGCAAGATATCAATCCACCCTACAGTGGTTGTAACAAAGCACATTTTAAATATTAAACAGGGAGGTTCCATGATGATGAAAAATTAGTTTTCATCCTACAGGACTTTTTATGAGAAAATTCCTTTTTGAATAAGGACATTGTTGATTTTGTGGCTGAATATTAAAAAGTGTGCAAGTGAGTGGGCAAATATTTTATTATATTTTGACTGGTCCCAACTTCTTCCAGATAAAAAATACTAATATGTACCTGACTATCTAATGTTCCTCACTATCTCATTGCTTTCTGACTGGAAACATTTAGAACAGAGTGAGAATATGTGGAAAAAAAACCCCACATCTTTCCCCACTGGGTACTTGTTCTTCAATTGATAGTTTAAAAAAAAACATTAAAAAACAAAACCAATTAATCAAAGTCGTGGCTGCAAATAAATTTGTTTTCTTTCTCTACAACGCATCTATACTATAACTATCAAATGCAAAAAGATAATGCTACACAAGGATCAGGCACTAAAATTTTAGGCAAGTGCAAATTAAATAAAATAAAATGGTGGGATAAAACGTAGCAGCAAGCACTCACTTATTTTCTGAGTTAAAAAGAAAAGAAGGGTGACCACACATAGCCAAAATAACTGTTCTTCTCAAGCATCTAATACTGGCCTTTATCAGTAACTGCCAGAATACTAAAATTCAAAGATGACTGTGAGGAGGGAAGAGAAAGGGGTGGGAAAGGCCACAAAGCAGCCTGCCACATTCCCCGCTGTTGCTTACCTTAGGGCAGGCAGTGAATACAAGCAGTGAGCTGGCTCCAGTATAGCAAAACCCCCAGTTTTTCTTTTTCTTTTTTTTTTTTCAAATGCATTCCTTCCCCTTCCCCAACCATTTCTGACTTTGTCTCTGCCTCTCTATTCCCTATAGATAAGTATAAGTGAGCTAAGACATAGGATAAGCTTCAGCATTTTATTTTGGTAGCAAGTTGTATTTGTTTTGTTTTTTTCTCCTTCTTTACATTGTATAATTATTATGTTTATATTGATTTTTATTGTTCTGTATTACTGTTTTACTTGTACTATATGATTTAGGCCTACATATGTAAGTTAGCATAAGTCATGTCAAGTTTCCATTTTGTTTGTCAAGTCTCCATCCTGTCCCCAGGCCTGGTTGTGTAACCCATGACTCACACCTACCCCTCCTATGGAACTTGGTTCCTGAATGAATGGGGATGAATGAGGGTGCTTTAGAGACAATGGCAGTAGGCCTAAAAATAGCTCCCTCTGAATGACCGAACCATCAATACCAATACCTGGACCAACGACCCAGCCATTGGAAGCACCCTCAGCATTCAAGAAACAAAAGATGAGGCAACCCACCATGGTGCCAAGGCTGCACATGCTCAGTAAGAACACCTGGTGCCCTCTGGGACAGAACTGATCTTGCCTGGACAGGCCCTCCCCATAGGAGATCAGAGATAGTCTGCCCCATAAAAGGTGTAGTGAAGACTGACTCCTTGGGATGCCCACTCCATCTGGACCAGCACCATGCCACACCACCTATCCACCCAGAGGCCCTGCCAGTGACCCCCCTCTGGACAACACCTACTGGACAACGACCCCTTTCCAGCCTGGATAAGTAGCTATCACCCCCCACCCTCTCTTCAACCTAGGACTTGGACTCTGCTTCTCTTCCTTACCTGGACTCCAGCCCTTCCACTGCATCATTTTCTCCTGCTGCCATTGTAATTGCTTGTGTGTGTGTGTGTGTGTGTGCGCGCGCGCGCATGCTTGAATGAGCCAATAACTTCATAGGTCTGTGTAGCATGTTGTCTGTTTAATAAACCTGTTATTTGGACCCCTGAGTTGAGTTTTGCTTTACTATGGTTCAGCTCTGCTCCAATGTCTGCTCCTCGCCCCTCTAACTTCTGTCTCATTTCTCCCTCTTCTGCTTCTGGCTCACTGCCACCCCCAACACCTGTCCCGAGCTCCTCTCTGCCTCCAAACCCCCTGTTTCTTTGCCACTGTCTTATCCCTACTGCCCTTTTCCCTAAGCAACAAGGTTTCTGCCTCAGTTTCTTTCCTGGCTATCTCCTCCTTGCCACCAGGCTTCTTTTTTTTTTTTCCCCTTTTCCCTGCCATGCACCAGTGACCTTGAGTAACCCTGGGGCCACTTGATCTTAAGTAAACCCAAGCTTCAGTTCCTCAGCCAGCTTCTCTCTAGCTCACTGGTTCTAGTTCTGGTTCTGGCAACTTTCATTCGCTACACTTTAACTCTTTCTCTCTCTCACTTTAACCTTCTCCCATGTACCCCAAGCACACACATACATACCATACCATCCAAGTTAGGAACTTACCTATGTGTAGGTGGGTTGTGTGTGTGTGAACTGGTGAGTGTGTGTGTATATATATAGATATATATAGATATATAATCACTGTGTGCATGATATATGAATTAGTGATCTGTGTATGTCACACCTGAGTGTGCAGGCATTGACAATTTATTTTTGTCTAATTTTTAGTGTGTAGTGTGTATGTGCTTGATTAGTGATAGGTATGCATGTGCCTAGGCTGGTTTGGATGTGTATGTGCCTGAGCTGGTAGTGTGTGTGTGTGTGTGTGTGTGTGTGTGTGTGTGTGTGTGTGTGTGTGTGTGCATGCACCTAATTGATTTGTGTGTTTGTATATGTGCAATTGTGTCATACCCTCCTGTCTAACTGCACAATATTGAGATCCTGAGAGCTGGCCTGACCTGTGACAGCCAAAACCAGAGGGATTAATAAGCAATAATGTGTTCTTCCTGGAGGCATTTGGTATTTTGCCTAAATAGGTAATATTAGTTAATATAAGCTTGTAAGTTTGCAAATGTAACTTGTCTGTCATAAGTTTAACCAAACTGATAAATTAACTGTTTATGGAACTGACTGGGCCCCAGAGGCAAAGCTGTAGCTGTGAGATTAGCTGGCCTAACGGTTTTTTGCTCAGGGTTCAGCCTTAGCGATAAAACCTAGATCTAACTGCTAGGCACACCCAAACACATTCCAGGAAAGCGTATTCCAAGAAAGCATATTCAACTGAAGCCTAAAAGAGGTTGGGATTTAGGCGGAGCAATGTCAATTTCAAACCTAAATGTGCTGCATCATAATTTGCTTATTGGATAAACCTGAGTCTGGGTAGTAACCTTTTGTGATGATTTTGACACCTTTCAATCCCATAGGGTAACAGCTATAGGGCAAGATTGTGAGTGGCCCCGAGGCCAACAGATTAGCATAAAACTAGGTATAAAAAACACATGCATCAGGTAACCAGCAAGAAGGAGGGAACAGAAAGGTCATTTCTGTCCCACGCCTGGACCCCGGACTCCCAGTGTGAGTGAGGATTGGGTCCTGAGCAAGGGCCCTTCCCCGGTAAGCCCTCTGACAGCGTTGATCTTCAGGGACGCCTGACTTCGCTGGAACCACTTGGCGCACACCTGGCATTGAGGGACTATCAATAAGTTGCCAACCCATGTCTGTCTATTTGTTGTTTTGAACAGCCCAGTGTGGCTAATACCCTCACAGTGCCCAGTTGGCCTGTGACAGATTGATCTATCTATCTATCTGTTATTATTATCTGTTGTTATTATTTACTATTAGCTCTTTTATATTGCCTTATCTGCTTATCGCATTTATCTTTCTGTTAACTGTTGTGTGTGTGTAAGCTATAATAAATTTGCCTTTATTCCACTCCCAACTTTGCCTCCTTGATCCAAATTGATACACTCACAGTGCACAGCTGGCCTGTGACACTGACCGCACAGGGCAACACCAGCACATTAGGCTCCAGTGTGCCATTTCAGGAGCAGCATGGCCCTGAGGAGCCAGAGTGCCAGCTGACCCCCAAGTAATGGGAAAAAGTAGAAGAGGCTCCAACCAGAAGCAAGTAGGCCCAGGGAAGCACCTTAGGGTATACAACAGTGGATGATGATACTTTTATTATAGTTCATATTTTAAGTATTCATTTTTTAGTTACTATCTCAAGAAAGAGATGGTTAAGTTTACTGTTTCTGACACAAATCAACACAAGACAGCTGGTGTGGAATTGGCTTCTGGTATAGGCTTGTACCAAAGATTGTTGACTGACAGACAAAAGGGTTATCATCTGTGGCCTTAGACATCAAGATGCTGACACCAGTTCAGGCCCTGGATGTGGTAAGGGTGGAGCATAGGGGAGGTTTGAGCCCTGCAAAGAAGCCAGGGTGTGAGACTCAGACAATCACTCGTGGAGGAACTGTCTCCCAGGAAGATAAAACCAAGTCATGGCAGGAAAGAAGGAACAGCTACCAGAATATGTGGTACCACACAAGGACCCACCCTGTCATTGCCAGCAAGTAGGGCACCAGCCATGAGGGGACCCAAGCTGTACAACACGTACCAGCGACAATGACCCACTGCTATACCAGAAGTAGTGATCTGCCATAGCAATTCCTGTGGGTGACTGGAGCATGGATAGAAAAATATGGTCCAGACCCTCAAGCTTAGCTAAAACCTTGTTACACATTACACCTAGCACATGCTAACTGCACTTACAATGCTAGTACCCAAATGTTCAAGCCATGAATCATGTGCTAAGTAAAGTTAGTCAAGAAGTATTTCCCGATCATGTCCAATACATGTTAACCTAATATCAGACTGCTTCACAGAGGTAATAGTCGGTGGGCTTCAGGCGGTGGGATCCCAACAAAGATTTATGTTGGGTTCCATCCCCCCATTGCACCAGTTCAAGGCTCCTGAATGATGCAGGGGCTGGAAGCAACACTGGCACCCAGTCCCAACAATGCACAGGAGCTGGTTTAAGGCTCTGGTGTGGGGTCTGGGACCAGCTCCCATGCTATGCCAGTGTCACTCACAGCCCCTGTACCACACTGGAGCCTTGAAGCAGCTCCTGTACAATCCCAGGGCTGAGACTGAAAATCAACTGAACCCACTGAAGCCAGTTCCAGACTATGGTTTGGTACTATGATCTATATATATTTAGATCACAGAGGGTGCATCTACACATGTGCTTAACTGCACAGTAAACTAATTTCTAGCAGTGTAAAGCATCACAGTCTACACATGTGATGCCATTATAGGGCAGGAAACTAATTTTCACTACCGTAAGATAGTACTGTTGGGGACAATATTATCTTACAGTGGTGAAAATAACTGCACATAAATGCAAGTGTAAATGCTGACCTGGGCATAAATTACACACAGTCACCCCCAGCAGCAGGGGACCAGACCCCTGTCTGACATCTAGCCATATAACTCTGTTCTTTGGTCACTCTCATGCCCTAGATGGCCCCTCCACCACCTGACTCCATGACCTGGAGCCTGGGGCTGATCCCCCAAGCCTGCTGCCAGCCCAGTGCTATTCTTCCCTGGCTCAGACTGCTGCGGTCCTGGGGCCACATGTAGATGCTGCACCTGGGAGCCATTCCTTCTGGCACAAACTGAGCTGGAGTTTATCACACCATACTCCGTGAACGTGCAGATGCAACCAGTAAGTACTGATGTTCAAAAGCTCATAAGACAGAACATAAACATGTAAGAAGTTCCATACTGAAGCAGATGAATGGTCAGTCTAGCCCAGTATCGTCTCTGACAGTGGCAGAAGCAGATGTTAGGAAAGCATTCAACCAGATAGATCTATGGTGATCTATCCCCTATTGATTACCATTACTGTCATCCACCATTATTGGTTTAGAGTTGCCAGAGGAAACATCTGCAACCATTCTATTCAACAAATGTTAATAGATCTTGCATCCATTAATTTCTCTACTCCCTTTTTGAACCTGTCTTTGCTATCTACCTCTACTACATCCTGTAGCAATGAACTCCACAACTTAACTATGTGTTGCATAAAAAGTACTTTCTTTTGTTAGTTTTCAGCCTGTCTCCTTCTTATTTCAGTGGGTGTTCTAGCATTCTGAGACTTAGTGAACAACAGTTCCCTGTTTATTTGGTCCACCCCCTTCATAGTTTTATATACCTTTATCATATTGCTCCTCAGTTTCTCCTTTCCAGACTAAAGAATCTGGGCTTGGCAACTGCTCCATGCTTCTGATATTTTTGGTTTCTCTTCCCTGTTCCTTTTCTAATTTTTCTAAATCCTTTTTGAGATGCAGAGACCAGAACTGCACACAATATTCAAGATCTGAGCACACCATGAATCTGTATAATAATATGATGGTGCTCTCCATTTTGTTTTCTATTCCCTTTGAATGATGCCCAATATTTTATTGGCTTTTTTGGTTGCTGCTACACACTGAGCTGGTGTTTTTAGAGAACTATATATCATGACTCCAAGGTCACTTTCCTGAGTTGTAACAGCTAATTCAAAACCCAGCTTTGTGTTCATATACTCATGATTATTTTTCCCCTGCTATATTACCTTGCACTTGTCATTATTGAAGTTCATTGACCATTTTTTTTTTGCCCACTTATCTTTGTGAGATCTTTCTGAAGTTCTTCTCTGTCAACTTGGGACTTTATAGGGACTGAATTAATGCTTACTACCATCTAAATATAAAATGTGCAAAGTGCAATATAAACTGTGCTATGTGTAATAAGGCCCTTCCTAAATGCCAACAGTTTCATGTCCAGTGGGTGCATCCACATGATGCACTAACAGTGCGGCAGCTTAATAATACTGAACAGTAGCACATCACAGCATAAACAGTGCTAGTACACTACTGTATAATATTATTAGGCTATTGTGTTGTAGGATCACTTAAAATGCATTTACCAGTGCTACTGCACACTAACTCCAGTTACTGTGCATTTATTTAGTACTTATTGATACAAGTATTAAATTAAATGTGCACTAACCATTGTGCATTAATTAATGTGTAGATGCACCCAGTATGAAATAAATGGGAACTGAATATATAAGTGACCAAACAAGTTTGTTTGTGAACTGAAATAGAATCAGGATCTTACTGAAGACAAAGAGAGGGCAGCATGTGATATGGAAGTAGAGTGGCAGTTTGGGACTGGATTTGTTAGGTGAAGTGCTGGGCTGTCAAGAGGTGGAGCAAAAGACACTTGAGAGGGACAGCAGACAGTCTGGAGCTTGGAATAGTACTAGAGTTAAGAAGGCATGGAAATATTGCAGAACAGCATTTCTCCATATTTTGTATCCCATTTAGTCAAAATTGTATCTTCATCTATTATACTTTAAGGCTTGATTTCCTAGTGTTCTATGTTTGCAAGACTGAGTTTACCACCAAGAGTGCTTCTTAGAACTCTTTCAGTTGTATTTACCATTCATATGGTTGGTGACACCCAGGCACAGACACAGGCATGGGTGAACTGGGCAGCTGCCCAGGGCCCAGCCAGAAAGAGAACCCAAAAATGGAAAAAAAATTACAATTGCAAAAAAAAAAATTAATATTGTGCATATATGGGACTGGCAATGTTATCAATTGAGAACAAACTATTTCAAGACATTGATACCACAGATATGATAAAGACTTTTGCAACAAGTCTAATTATTATTATGATTATGTCTGGCAAAGCAGGGGCCCAATACTAAAAGTTCACCCAGGGCCACCAGGACACTAGGTACGGCACTGGTGCTACCAACATATTTCATATCCTGTCACCTACAAATAATAATCACCAGTTTCCCTTCCATATCTTGCCTTTTCATTCCTTGATCGCAAGCCTGGTTTTACAATATTGTTTTGCAAAGTTATATATCTAGAAAGTTGCATTTTTCTTATCTGAAATTTTCCATGTCTTAATCTCCTTCCCTAATCACATCAATATAACTGAACATTATAATCTACATAAAATCATGCTGACCTGCTTCCTTTTATGAAGGTTCTATAGTTTAAACTTGCTCAACATGATATTTTGGAGCAGATAGTTTTTTTATTATGTGTCCCCTTGGCCTGAATCTGCATCAATTATGCAACTACTGGGATGTTTGCAATGACTGTTGATTTTCTTTTGGCTGTTTGAGTCTGAAAGTGCTTCTGATTTCTTTATTACACAGTGGGGGTAGATGACTGATTGGATTTGTGATGGTGTTCAATTCTTCCTTTAGAGTTTGTGTCTGTGTAAATGCCCCTTTGGCTATATCTAGCAGGCTCTTTATAATTGATATTTAAACTGTAATCAAGGCATTTATCTCAAATTGAAGGTTCTCAAAATAAAACAGTTATGTCCCGGGAAATATACAAATATTCATAAAACATGATAATTGCAAGTCCCGTGTGAAGATTTTTATGAACCATAAAGACAAAGTACAGTTCAATAAAATAGTTGTGATGCAATACTGTGGTTCAGAATGTAAATGTGCAACACTGGATTAAAATGTCTGGGGTGAGATTCTGTCTTGGATGTCTCCAAAGCTCACCACAAAAATCACGATCTCTAGGGATTTTAGCCATCTTTGCATCTTGCCAGACGTGGGCTGCTCAGGGTCTGCAGAAGCTGGTTAATAGGTTAATAGGTTAATTTCTATAACATGGAGTTTGTCTAAATTACAGCACTATGGGCTGCAGCATAGGGCTGAGACTTGTCAGTTTTTCCTGTGGTCATGCGGGATATCTGCTCAGCCTATTGGAGAAGGCTTGATTAATCATTTTAGCATTAATTACATTAGCATGCTCCAACAGCCTTGGTATCTCATGTATTCAGCATCCCTGCACTTCAAAATGTTGGGGGGGGGCTTTAACTAAAGTTTGTCAAATGAGCTCTAGTTAAAGCATCCCCATCACCATTTTGAAGCATGGGATGCTCAATAGACGTCCAAGAGCCTCTCTAATTAAAGCCCCTCCATTGCCCCAAAAGTATGTATAAAGAGGCCCTATACATAACACACATTTTATAGTGGGTTTGCAAGGGGTTCCTCATAAGGCAGCCTTTGAGATATCTTTACCATGATTACACTGGGAGAAAGAATCCTTCCCTTGCCCCCCAAAAACCTAATTTACCCATGTTATATATGCACGAGGTGGGACAAAATTCTGTTCTGTTAGTTCCTTCCAATGGGATATACAACTTTGAAAATATGAGCAGAATTTGCGTCATGATATTTTGGAAAATTATATATTCCCAATGCAATTAATATCCTTGTTCTCCTCTTAAGAGCTCTAAGCCATCTATTCACTGAATGTCTGAATCCTCTCAGAGCCAAATCCACCTCAAGATATTTCATGCAATACACAAGCAGATAATACCACAGCAAATAATTAATTCTTTTCTTCATGATGTGGGTCTTATTATTACAGAAATATTTTTCCTACCTATTCTTATCTATTTCCTTTCAAATATTATTTATATTACCCCTTTAAAAAAGGAAAAGAAAAGAAAAACACATCTTGTTCCTTTGCTGCTATGGATGCTAAGCTACTTAATGATGGGAGGTTACTCTCTGTCAAGAGCTCCTGTCATTGCAGAGCAGACTGTATACATATGCAGTATCCAGGCTGAGATATGGGTATAGCTGCTCCAGTATGGATTCCTCACCCAGTAGAAGAGAACTTGCTAACTGAACGATTATGAAATGCATTGATGATAACTTTGTTGTTTTTTTTTTTCCAATCAGTGTCCTAAGTGTCAGAAGTAATACTAGCTGACCAGGCAAAACAAACATTTTTTTTTTATACTGATGATAAATTAGAAGGAGTTGGTCCTAGCTGCTCTCTAAATGCAATCTGCTTCAGAAAGAAGGTAGAGGCCCCAGTACCAATCACCTCCTGGCTTTATTATAGGCCGTCTAATTGGTTACCCCTTGAGACTTTAAAACAGCACAGGATTAAATGGTAGAGCTGTGTTGTCATCCTCTAAATGTAGGGCTTCTGCCAGGTGCCAATGACAACAACTAAGACTGAATTCGTTGGATCTAGGAATCCTTTGCTAAAATAAATAACAAGAATTCAAGCCAGTACTCTAAAGTATTCTTCACTGACTGATTTTAGATAGATATCTCCTGCCTCATCACAAATATTTGAGTTTTTGAGCATTAGGAACCACAAGTGCCTTGTATTTTGGGGAAAGTTGGTGGGCATAACTTTCATGTAGGGCACATATGGGGCACTTGTACATTTGATGGTCATCATGCTGTACAAGTGACCAAAATGTCATGTGTGTGGCTCAATGGCATTGCACATTACACATGCCCCAATTTTGGGGGAGGGTTTAGATGAGTTTGCATCATTGCAAACTAAACTACATCCATATATAGTTTAGTTTGCAGTAATGCATTGCAAGTGTCAGCTCACCTTCAAGCCATGGGAGAAGTGGGCAGGTTCCACAGAAAATAAGGATCGGAACCCTCACCACTTTAGCTTTTAGTAGGTGCCTGCTGAGGGCAGAAGCAGTGAAGGGCTCAATCTTTTTTTTTCTTTTTTTTTTTCTTTTTTTGGCAGAGAATTGCAGTTCAGGGGCTGCTCAACCTGTGGGCAGCCTACTTCCTGACTGTGGGTAAGCTCTGGCTCTGACAAAAGAAAAAAAAAAGGATCAGGTCCCTGGCCATAACTATTGACAGAAAAATTGAAATAGTGGGTTTCAATAAAAAACTCACTGTTTCAATTTAGAGAGCGTAGAATAAAACCCTGAAGAATAACCCCCTGTCATCTGTACACTCTGGTGCCCTATACTGATTGCTTTTTAAAATAATTTTATTGTATCAGAAATATGATCCATTCCAAAAATTATAAAATGTCAATGGCTTCACAAAGACATTTCCATCCATCTAAAACCACACTTAAGGTTTCAGTTCATTGTAGTGGTAGTTAGGGTATCAGGTTTGGCTTTGCTATAGTCCATTAAAAGGTTATACTTCTAGGTTCTATTGTGGTGTTGTAGAGCTACCTGATACAGCTTAGTGACACTGGATCTATTCTGCTACTGTTGTCCAGCCAGACTTTCATACTGTTACACAAAATGCCAATTGCTCAAATCACAAGCGAGACTTTATAAAGGGGGATAAGGCAAGGTGCCACGTTTATTGATTACATGAGTTAGACATAGAGGTTCAGATGCACCATTCATACAAACACACACAAATCATCATACACATCATTACACACAGGCATACACATACACAGTACAACCATTTCATCCACACATACACCAGATATAGTTACCAGCAATAGTTGCTCAATATCAGCCCAGGGTGGCCAATCCGGGCTTATTGAGTAGATGATGATGATTTGAAGATAGCAGATTTGAAGATAGCAGCTGGAACAAGCAAGGTGAACAGATGCATCTGTGCTCTGATGAAACAGCAGTAAAGAAAGAGACTCACCCAACTTCGCATTTTCTTTTATAGGGATTGGCATCCTTTGTTTTAGTGCTTTGGGGTTTTTCCATACCCAGCTTCTGTTTTTATGGTTGCTCTTCTTTTGTCTTCAGCTTATCTTAGCCTTGGAGTGTTCTTGTTGCCTGTCTGGCAGGATGGGTACATTCCTTCTCCCTGTTATCTTCTTTGTGCCCTAGTCTTAAAAGGGATCCTTGAGCCATTCATTAATTAGTTTACTGACTGGTAACTTACATTTGGCACCTTGTTGCTTACATAAACAGTTAAATCTTCTTCTGTCTCTATGCCATTCTTTCACCATTCACCCTTTTACACACACTCATACATAAGGGCTATGCAGAGTTCATTCACTTATGTCAAGCAGAAGGATGCAAAATGGAGATTTTAAGTTGCTTATAGGACAAAACTAACATGGTTATATTTCATTATTATTATACTCTATGTTAACATCAGCTACATTAGTTCAGTTCTTACTACAATACACATCATTCAGTCACTTTTATTTCCAAGCACTTCTTCCTGTGAAGTCCTCCTGTAGCAACACTATTTATATAACTCCATAAATGATTCAGAATCTCTGAGGTGACACTTGGCAAAAGGGATCTTTACATAGAATCCTTGGCAGAGTTTCATACAATCTAGAACAGAGACCTTTTGGGTGTATACATATGTTTGGGGAGGTTAAGGGTAAGTTAGATTGCATTAGAAATGCCCAGGTGCAGACCTTACACTTACCAGGTGACCAGGTGCAGACCTTCCACTTAGATCCCTAAGTAGGTTGAACTAAGTGCAAACTGTACAGAAGTTCAGGACAGTTAGATTGGTCTAAAGCTGGTGAACCCAATCTAAGTTAACTCTACCTCTGAGCTACACATAACCTAGATTGGGTTGGCCATTTTTAGCCCAATCTAACTGTACTGAACTTCTGTACAGTTCCTACCACAGTCCCAGGGCTGGGAAAACCCAGCTGCTGGCCTCAGCCCGGGGGCTGCATTTTTCCTACCCCATTCCTGGCACTGGGCTATTTTCATCCCCAGACCCTGCCCCCACCCCCAGATGGACAACCCCTCTCACCCCAACATGGACCAGCCCACCCCTCTTAAGCCTGACAAATCCTCCCATCCTGAGAGCCCCTCCCAGTTCCAGTTTTACCAGAATTCACTAGTGCTGGGAGCCTATGCAAGTAAGTTGGGGTGCAGGGAGGAGCAGGCAGGATGAGGGGTTGGTTCACCAGGGAGTTGTTTGTCTATGGGTAGGGAATCAGGGGGCTGCAAATACCCCTGGTCATGGTGGGGATAGGGGAGAGAGTTCCTCTATTGCCCCCATCCCTGCCTGTGGACCCTGCAAGCCTTCTGGACCCCACCAACCCTGCTACCCCCCAACCCCCTCCATGGACCCTGCCTGCTCCCTCAGTCTCCCCCATAGATCCTACCTGCCCCTCTGACCCCCTCCCCAGAGCCTGTTTATCCCCCAATACCTCCATGACCCCCCCCAACCTGACTTACTTTAGATCATGTGGCCATAGATCAATCTAACCTTCCCCTAACCTTCCTGAATGTGCACACCCTTTTTGCTGAGCTTGAGTCTAGTTTAAAAACCAGAGTCCACTGCCTATAAAGTACAGGGTATATCTTCAGCCTAATTTCTACCTGTCAACATTCAGAGCCAAGAAATCAGGTACTGAATGTTAAATATTTTTCATTTATCAAAGTTTTCAAAGTTTTATGCAACCAGGGACTGTGAAACTTTGTAAAAATAAAATTTGCTAACAGGGACTTAAAGGAAGTTTGGGTCTATACTTAAGGATCATAAGGGCCTATACTTGTCCTCTTTGGATGGTAGTGTATAGGTCAGTTTCTGAGATACTCCGATGGGCATAGACTATAGATTATATGGTAGGCCTGAGGCCACATGTCCAAACTGGCTGTGGATTAATAGAAGGGATTTGGGGCTCTATGGATTATTACTTGCAATGACATGAAATTAGTTTCTTCTGTCTTTTGTATTCATCATAAAAACTCAGAACCCTCTTAAAAATGAATGTTTTACAGAATGAAACTAGAAGATAAAACTCTGTGCCATGCACCGAAGACTAAAACTTAAAATGTTAGAAAGAATGAAATGTTAAAAGAATACATTTTATGCACATTAATCTGTACATTGTAAAATAATGCACCGTAACCTACTCTAAATTAACCAGTGAAGGAACAACTTTGTAAAACATTAAATTCTTTAAGTATCAAGCTTGTGTATTTCACACTACTTTATTCTAAATGGGCAGTAAAGGATAAAACATTTAATCTCTTTCAGAATAAGAATACTAACTACACCTATTTTAGCTATGAAACCTGTAATGAAAAGGAATGGTAATCACCTAAAATAGATGACACAAATACTGTTTTTTAAAGTAAGGAATGACTAAGAGTTGGAAAAGAGCAGAAAAAAATGCTTTTATCTTTCATCTAAGTAATCTTTCTAATCTAACTTATTTTTAGCAACTCTATGTGCCTGTTGCTATAGCATCTAGGCAAACTGTGCCTAAGAAAGATGACTGTCTAGAACTCTCCAGAAAGAAGATAATAGCATCTGTATCTTGTGGGGAGAGGAGAAGACTACTGAGAAGGTAATATTATTTTAGATAAAAGGGGATAGACTTCTGTGCACTTGTTTAGCAAATGAATTATGTAAAAGTGAGAGAGAAGTTAAGAAAGAAAGAAAGACATGATGAGTAGATGTTTGAAGATTTATAAAAGTGCATGAGAAAGTTACTAGGGATTTTCAAGTGCCATGAGAGAATTCCACTGTGACTTATTTAATTTTACCATATCACAGACTTTCTACAGCCATCTGAGTGTTGGACTATGCATTCATTTTTCTAGTGACAATGGCTTGTTCATCGGCAGATGAACAGAAGTTAATATTTCCCAAAGTTCTCAGTGCAAAATATTTATCTGCTGAAAATTTGCAGGTGCATGAAAATTAGGCATCTTGGTGCTCCATTCTATTTCATGTGATGGAAACTTGTAGAATCTTATAACTACTCTCTTGTGAAATCAGGTATATTATAAAGAACTTCACCTTAGAATATAATGCACATGCCCCAAAATACAGCTAAGTAAAACAAAAATTAAATGCTTCTTACTTATCACTTCCTATGTCCCAGCTATCTTCATGAGGAAACCACTGGGTTAGTATTATGCCTTGTAATCAGTCTCTTTTCTCTAACCCTGCATCACCTTACTCTCCTGATGCTAATGCTATGTTTATGATTTAGCAGCAGCAGTTCTGTACTCATATCATAGTTACACTGTATCACCCACATTATCTTTCCTTATCAGAGCCCACTGGCAGAACGATCAAGTGCAAGCCAGAACCAGAAGCTGTTCTAACAGACTGTTCATTCCAAGACAAAGTACATTTCCTTTAACATTTCATTATACAGAGCCTCATCTAAATATTTGGTGAACTGATTACTACTGCATCAGTACCTGCTTTGAATAATGGAGGTGATGCCAGAGTTAGGCTTAAGCTACACATGAGGCAGCGTGGGGATATACTGGTATCTGATATACACCGGCACCTGATATAGAGGTGGGGACCCAATTATACATGGGAAAGGAACTTTCTGTATTTGCGTATGACCCACAACCTACAGGTATCCTTCAAAGGTGTGGGAGTGGGGCTCTCATTCTACCACAGACTGTTTTTGTCCGCCTGAGATACAGGAGTGTTCAAGACCCACCATTTATTGAAAGGGAAAAATGTTGCCATGATCTTCAGTAAAATGCATACTTAATATTTTTGAAGTATTAGAACTAAGATTACAACTATCAATATTTCAAATATTGTCATTGGGTTAACAAATGAGAGTTGTAATAGTCCATTTTTTTAAATTTCCGTGCACTGTTTGTAGGTTTTATATTGCACTATCTTCCAAGTATCTTGGAAACTAAATTAAAATGAACAATTTTGTCTAGTATTTATTAGCAGTTTTGAAAGCTTGGTTCCAGACATCTGTAGGGAGCTATTGAGTGTTATTCACAGCACTGTTTAAATCTGGACAAAAGTGAATGCTTGCCAATACCCAAGAACAAACATAGGAAAGCTTGCATTCATGGAGTAGTCAGCTGCTGCTGTTTCCAGCTCATTTTGCTGCTTCCTCTTTTCTTCCTCTGTTCGTAAATGCTGTTTTGGGTTGGAGATGGAAACTAAGGTAAAATTTAAAAAA
The DNA here is from genome assembly GCF_000455745.1 of Alligator sinensis. Lineage (NCBI taxonomy): Eukaryota > Metazoa > Chordata > Crocodylia > Alligatoridae > Alligator > Alligator sinensis. The sequence goes on along the minus strand of NW_005841978.1, from coordinate 1,579,946 downwards.
TGATGGAATGAAACTGAGGATACTTTAAAAGTGAGACTAGCAGCATCATTTAATTAATTAGAAAGAGCTGTTAGTTGTGTTTCAAATGGAACTAGACAAAACACTAGAAAATCTACATTAGCAAACCATTCTGCATCAACAGATGAATAGGCAAGGTGAAAGAAACTAATAAATCTCTCTCTAATTTCTAAGAATAGGAAAAACTGCAAAAGAATGGAAGATTAATAGCAAAAATAACTCCCCTTTCCCTGATTACATTTGTCTCATTAAATTACAAGTAGATATTATAGCTTCATTCGGATCACTTTTTTATGAAAATATGACTAAATAAATAAGACTTAGCAGTCATGGTGCATTTTCCATGTTCAAAGCACTCCAACATGAACTAATTAACTAATTAAAGGTATTCTGACTAGATGGTGTTCAAGGTGATGATTGATTAAAGGTGCTGAAGATATGATTATGTAAATTAACCCTTGATACTGTGATTTCTTAGCCATTTTTCTAAGTTTGTTTTGACAAGAAAAAATAAGTGAAAGTCTGGGTCAGATAAAACTCCTTAGTGCCTGGACCTACTAATTATTGAGCTAAGTCAATAGTTTAAAGTCATTTAATAAATGCTTATGAACATAACATAATGGAAGAGATAAAGACATTGGTAGAAGGAAATTGTGTTGCCCTGATCTTTGTCTGTAACAGGTCATACTTTTCTTCTTCTTATAACTGTTTAGAGTGGACCACTTGTGATACCTAATGGGGAGAAAGAGACGCCTCACTTACCATAGCTAATATATATGACATTGCAGTCAGTGGCTCCAAAAGAAATGCTTCAAACAGTACTTATGACTACAACAACCATTTTTTGTAGGAACATTATATAAAAGGCATCCTACACCCAATCATAGTTCCAATAGACAAGTTGAATGATAAAGAAATGAATTCACTATACTGACAAATTGTTATGTGGCCCAATAGTCAGCAGAAGATGGATGGAAACAGAACAGGCCATTACCAGGAGCTTAATACCCTACCAAGGCTGAGGAGCATGCCTTGTCCAGTTGCTTCACTTCAGTGTGTGACAAGACCAGTCCTCCAGGAATATGTCCAGGGCAAAATGAAAATGCTTAAATATTAGCTACTTGTGGTTACTGGCTCAGGTGGAATAGGATCATGTTGCCTAAAAACTCCACACATGCCACTTAAATGTCTTGGAGGAAGAGTAGGATCTAGGCCTTTATGTTTTTCATCTAATAGATATCACGGAAGTTAAAATCCCCCATTACCATTAGTTCATATTTTTTAAATATTCTGTGTTACTTGCATAAAGAATGCCTCATCTACCTCCGCCTCCCTCTTTTTTGATCTATAGTAGATCAACACCATAATATTACAATCACTTTTTTCCCTAGACATACTACCAAGATCCACCACTCACTTTATCTTGGATCATTTTATAGATAAAGCAAGCATATCCAGTTTTGACATACTGTGCAACAACATGGCATGAAATTCCTCCAGCTTGCTTCCTAGGCCTATTTTGCTAGAACGATCTATATCCTCCAAAGCTAACAGTGCAGTTATTCCATCCACTAAGTTACTATAATGCCAAGTAAGTCATCATTTTCTTTATGCACTCTGACTTCAAGTTATTCCTGATTGTCTTCCATACTCTTTGCATTTGAGTATAGACACTAGTGAAGATATGTGGAGACTTCACTTCTCTTTTTCTTCTGGCATCCCTATTGTGGGATTTTTTCTGATCCGTTCTTCAGAATGTGTTACCTTTTCTTTTAATTTCCTTGGACCCAGACACAGTCATTTGAAGGTGTCATTGGATCTAATCCATGATCCAAACATTCATGCCTCCTGCCAATTCGAACCATACTTTACTTGCTAGTGCAGGGGAAGCTCAGCAAAATGGTCCCAGGCTCCCCCTGCACCATCAAGTTGAAATCTGGGACTGAACCTGATTGTCAGTTGGGACCTGGGACTAAACTGAGACCTGGAACCAGCCCCACCCAACAATCAGCTGATTGTTAAAACCCCTACTGGGCAGCACACATGGTTTTTATTTATCCCTGTCCTGGCACCCAAAGACCCTAGGAGTGGGCTGCCACAATCTCATTACAGGACTGACATGTGCTGGGTCCTGTAAAATGATGTGGGTTGCCCCCTGGGCATCACATGGGGTTTTTACCTCTCCCTGGTCATCAGCATCCTGGGATTTGGCTGCTGTAGCCTGATCCTGGGGTCCCTGTGAGCCAGGACCTACCAAATTATGAGTCCTTACCAGTTGGGCGGCACATGGGATTTTTATAGATCCTTGGGTCCAGGGACTGTTTCTTCCCTGCAGTCCAATTGCGTAATGGACTGTTTTGTCCCAGGCCCTAGGGCTGTCCCATGCTGGATCCTGACAGTTTAGCTGTGTCAGACTCTGTCATGGGCCAGGCCAAACTGACCACACTTTCAATTTAAGGTGTGGTACAAATGAGTCACAACACTGTTACACAGTATATAGTTTGTTTACTGTATTATCACGCCTTACACTGATTTGGAGGTGTGCACAGGTTACTATTTAAAGTGTGACTAACCTGTTAACCATGTATTAAATGTAATGTGTGTCAGGGGCCTTGATAGAAATTCTGTACTGGGGTGGGCTTATTTTTTCTTCTTTTTTTTCTTTTTTTTCAAAGGAATTTGTCTTAAAACCCTCCCACCAGGTTAGCTCAGACATTGATAGCGGTAGATAAATCATATCTTAACCAACATGCTGAAATAGCCACAACTGACCTTTAAAAGAGACAGGAAATGGAAGACAAGCTAGAAATACTAATTTTATTTTAGAGACAAAGGTAAAAATCATGAATACTTCTATGTCTGTAGCAGAAACATTGCAAAAAAGGGAACAAATTACAACACAACCAATAATAATCTTTATTCCTTACTATTTTTTTTCTGGTATCAATGCTTCCCCTATTTTACAATACTCACATACAACATACAATTTTGCCCCCCCAAAAATGCTGTTGGAAATTGATTGGGAGTGGGGTGCATTTCTTATATGAGGATTTGGGTAAGAAAGGGCTTGATCTTGTGAACTCTGAACTGCCCAGCCCCTCTTCTAGCGGAGTTGGCAGCCAATGGCACCTGCCGAGTCAGCTGAGGACCCACTCAGCTGGAGAACTGGGGCCAGGCAGTAATGCTCCAGCAAAATTGGCCCTTAGCTGACTCGGTAGGTTCTGCCAGCTGAGCCAAACCGCCTAGACCCTCTTCTGGAGCTAGATCAGCTCTGAGGTGATTCAGTATGCTCTGCTAGCTGCCCACTCAGCTTGAAGAGGAGCCAGGCACTTCCGCTCCAGCAATATTAGCAGTCCCTGTTTTTTTCTTGAGCAGCGCTGGGTGGGCAGCAAACATTGCCTGCTATGTCACTTGAGGGAGCTATCCTGCGGGTGCCAAACTGCCTGGCCTCTCTCTACAAGCCAGGTGGACCCTTAGCTAACCTGTCAGGCACTGCTGGCTGCCCACCCAGTTCAGCTTGAGATAAAAAGAGGGGCAGGAAGTTTAGCTCAGCCAGCCGGCCAAATCCTGCAGCTATAGGGTTACCAGAGCAGCCACAGAATTGTGCTCCTCTCTTGGACTGCAGCTGCCTATGTTTTCCCTGTGAAAATACCATATTTACTGAAAAAATGCCATATTTACTGATATTTTCAAGGAAAGATCTTTTTTTTTCAATCCACCTTCCAAAAAACAAAGTGCGTCTTATTCAGGGCATGTGGCATGTGAAAAAATAGGAAATATATTGCACAGTTGAAAGCAGGAAGCTACTGAAATGCAGTAATACATCTCAGATAAAATGTGCAAAAGTATTAGTTTTTGGTTTTTTTGTTTAGACAATATCCACGCCATATAGGAATAGATGTGATTTTCATAAGGGACCTAAGGGTTGCTTTGTATGAAAGTTTTCCCCTGAAGAAGCTAGGGAAGAGCTACTAATTTTGTTGTTAGTGTTGCTGGTCTTATTTCATATCTTTATTCAATTTCTGCTTTTGTCAAAAAAATTTGGAAGTCAACATTTTTTTAAAAGAAAAACATCAAAATAAAAATAAATATTCTGTTCCCAAATATTTCATTAGAAATAAAGCATGTTTCTGAACTGGCTGCACACTAAGATAATCTCACCATAAGCAATTTAATAGATAAACTGTTAAATTTTAATGCCAGCACAACCTTCTGCTAATTTTTTTTGTTGTAAGATGTAATTTAAGTTTTAGTTATTCTCTAGGATAACCACTATGCAACTTGGCCTGGCAGTACAAAAGTTAAGGGAGCCATAATTTTGGTGCTAAACATCAATATTGATAACTATTTATAGCTGATAATTCTAGCAAATTGTTCATCTCCAATGTATTACCATCGGTACTGAATACAATGTGAGCGTTGGGGTAGAGGAAAGTGTAACATTTGCTTACTGACAACGTTTGATAGGGAGATGTATGGGATTTCAAGTCTTATTTACAAACTTCTCATTATCACAAGTTACAAAAATCTCAGGCCTCCCCTCTGGTAGGAACACATATAGATTAGCTTTCAGAAATACAGTTGATCCAAGATGGCACTGGAGAAATTCAATATGAGTGTAACCTCACTACCGTATTAATGGTTGTAGGGAAGAATTTTGTCTGTCACTGCATGCTAATGTATTTTTCCTTTAATGCCTTTCATTGCTTTTAGAAATAACATAACATGTGTTGACATGAGTTTTGACACATTAATCAGGATGCGTTACAGTCCTTTGTGTGCCCTGCATGGCCGGACGTACATTTTGAACAATGACACAGCGCATCTCCTAGGATTTTTTGTGTCATCCTGGAATGAATTAGTTTTGGACATATGTACTTAAGTACCTACTGCAAGGTATTGTCATCTCTGAATGGCTTCTGGTTCCTTAATATGCACTGAAACTCTTAAAGATATATATGTTAATGCTTATGGAAGGTACCAATTTGACAGCCTTAAAAAGTGAAGTCATTTATTAAAAAATGGATAACGCCAAAGCATAATTTCCCACACTGAAATGCCAAATCGCATCAGTTTATGCATGGAAGAGTCACTTAAGCTGAATTGACCTCTTTTCCCTTATAGTGCCCTTTTGGTCTTTACCCTGTTTGTGGAGATTGCAAACAAGAATGCCAGCTACAATATGGATCTCTTGTCCTCCATCTATTTACTCCTCTGTGAAATCTGAAACAACATAACCAGAAGGAAATATGACTACATCCTGCTTACCACCAAAAAGCTTGGAGGTAAGCAGACTATTCCAACTTTTCTCTGAGTCTAATCTGCATATAAAATGAACTGTTCCAAACAGGACATTTTACCACACCTTCAGCTCTCCTATGAAATATGAACTTTCATTTCTATCCAGGAGAACTTTTACAATCTTTTCTCCGATGCCTGAAGAAGCGTGTTCGTGTCCGAAAGCTTGCAATTAAAGATTTTTTTTTTGCAAAAATCTAGTTGATAGTTGGTCTAATAAAAGATATCACCTCTACCATGAATCCTGATTAATGGTGAGACACATTTCAACGCACCACAGATTCAGCCAATTTAAGGCAGAATAAAATGGCAAACAAGACAGAAAGATGGTCCATTTTTTACACCATGCCTTAAGTTGAACCTGTGGCATGTGTCCCAGATCTGGGGCCTGACCCAGATGATTAGTCAGTCCTTGGGATGGGGCTCAAACACTTCAGAGCCTAATGCATCATTATACTAATATCTGCCAGGTGCCTTAGAACTGGACTGATACACAGAAGGGGCTGGCTAAACTTTGCCACACATTATGATTATTTCTTGACTAAAAGCACCATAGGGTAGGGGAAATAGTTGCATATTTGTAAAGGGCCGTTCATTTCTCCACATCCTAGCTTATGTTCTTATAGCAAAGCATTTAGCATAATTCACAGATTTGTTATAATCTGACTGGCCACACCATAAGCACTTGTACTATGGCCTTGAACTTGTAATGTCTGAGTTTATCAACAGTGAACCTTGGCACCTGCACCGCCCCAGCCCACTCTTTAGATTGTCATCTGCCCATGCTTTAGTGTTCATGTTAAAGGTGTCATCACATCCTTAGCTGACCCAGGTTACATTATATTTCACTGGTTAAATTGTCACACACTACTCCCTTCTAATTCTTAGCACAAGGACCTTTGAGAAATAAGCATAAAACAGTACAAAAGAGAGTTCTTGGTTACATTTTATCAAGTGGGTTAAGGAAGAAAATGTATTCCGTTTTCAGGTTGCCTTGATTCATAAACACTAAGTGTAATCAGGAATCATTTAAAGATGTGTTCATTCATTTTTTATGAACTGAGGTCCTTACAAACACTTCATGAACTTTGGGAATACACTTTTATGTTCAGATGCACAAGCCCAATTCTAAAGAGAATTCTGGTAATTGATGCATAACACTTAAAAAGGAATAAATGCATTCAGAATATGTAAGCTGACCTGGCACCTGGAGCTAGCAACATAAGATAGGAGGCTTTGGGGTAATAGTGGGAGATAACAGCATGGTATTTATACTGAGGTCCCCCCTTTCTGTTCCTGTTTCAGAGAGAGAGAATGCTTGTCTGTAACTTCAGTGATAGAGTGAGAGTGCTTCCATCATGGGCTGTGAGAGGGTATATGTCATCCCATGATTAAGGAGGGAACAAGTCTCTAACTTAGAAGTTAGAGGACTCATGTGTGCTGCTCCTAGATCTGTTTTGTACTTATGTAAAAGTAACTTATTGGATAAAATTCAGAAAGACTCCTCTGGACAAGAACAGGGACTTTAAGTTCTAAGCCCTCTAAAAACATCCTAAGCACTCAGCAACAAAGTTATGATCTCTTTTGCTCTCTCTCTGCCCTTTCCACACCTTACCCCTATCTCTCAGGCCTTGTACATAATCACAGCCTCAATAGGAGAAGTGTTTAACGTCATACCCCCAGGTAGGGCATGCCCTTTGAAGGTAGGAGATGTGAGTGTGAATCCATTCATGCAAAAAATGGCATTGAATCCAGATCTCCCCCATTCTAGATTAATGTTTTAACTGATGGGTTATTAACTCAAGGGGAGGCACCTCCTCTACGGGGGTGCAGCGGAGCGGTTACACTCCCCTTTATTGTGGTGCACAGTAAGCTCTCTAAGCTCACCAGCATGTTAGCACAGCTACTGCATGTGTCATGAACTCTGAGCTCACCACCTGATGGGTATGAGCACTACCTGGAGCCTCTGCTTTCACACTGCTCCTGAGCACAGGGAGTGATTTCTGCTCCCACTGCTCATCCCTGCTTCCCCTGATTCTGAATTCAGTACAGTAAAGGGGGAAGGGAGAGAAAGAGGGGATGGAGAGTGAGCTGCAGCCATGTTCACAGCCTGGGCTCTGGAGCTCATAAAAGCAGAGGCTCTGGCAAGAACCTGTACTGATCAGCTCAGAGAGTTCTTGGCAATTGTGGGTGCATGTGCCACACAGCTGAAGAATAGGGTGACCACAATCCATGCACTGCAATTCTGAAGCTGTCTTTATTTTAAAAGGAAATAGCCACCATTTCATTCTGAGTGGATCTTTATCCTTTGGTATATATTCAACCTGCACTAAGAATGCCTCCCAGACTGAGCCCCGCTGAGCAATGAAGTGGAAGAATGCTTACTTTCTGAATTTTGATTTGGATAAAGTTGCTTAGCAGTTTCAGAGCTGGGGTTTCTGAGCAGGTGCAGAGTCACAACAGAGGCTTTGACAGAGTTTAGGTATCTCCAAAGTCAGCTAGGAGCTAAGCAGGAGTTTTCAGGATCCTAATGTTGGACTTAGAAACCTAAATTCCACCAACGTCCCATTATAAGCTCTTTTTCTTATTGTTACCATACAAACACTATTTTTCCTGTAGCTTTTGAAGTTCCCAACAAACTGGGTTGATTACTTATTGTTATAATTACTGAAGATAGCTTTGGTTTTTAAGTTATTTTATTATTATTGCAATAATAACCAACCAGACTGTCCATCCCTTGAATCATACACATGTTCTTTTGTCTTTCTGGTTTGGTAATTTAAAAACATACATATTCCCAAAGAATATAGCCCCACAAGAAACAGTTGACATAGAATGGTGCTAAGCCATGCCCAAGCCTGAAAAGTAAAGAATAGCTTCTTTAAATAAAAATCCCAAGGCTTGGATGAACTGAATTCAAATAAAAATATTTTGTTTCTGAAATTCATGGCCACAAAGTTTGAGAATAGATTCTCAATTGCCTTTCACTGCTTGTTTATTTTTTCCTGATATAGCAGAAGAACTTTACATACATATATCTTAGACACATTGAAAATAAAATATCAAAAATCTATTTTCAAATAGTAATTCATTCAGACTGCATAAATTACAATAAATCCATTTCAGAGGTATAAAATATTCTAGGAAGAGTTGACTGTGGAGATCAGAGACAACTCATACCATATATAATTCTTTAGAAAATATTGCTCTTTAGGGAATTTGGGTAATATTTTTTCAATACTGCTGGGCCAGATACATAGTTGGAGTAAAGTGACATAATGCCATTGCCTTTAAAGAAGTTAAGTCCATTTATTTACATCTCCTACAGTCCCTTTTACCGCCGATTTGCTATCACCCGCATCTGCCGGACCCAGGGACAGCACCCCAAGGCTGTCAGGGGAGGTGGGGGACGACGGACTGGACGAGCCAGCCGGGAATCCCTGAGGAGCCGTTACAGGTGCAGTGAAAAGTCCCCTGTGGTGATGCAGGGTTCACAGGATGAGACGAGGGAGCCGTGGGAGCAATTAGCAACTGCACGTCTCCCTCCTCCGGCTCCTCCGGACATACTGTGGTGACCCCCTGTAAAGCCATTACCCTGCTTTCCCTAAATATCCCACACGACTTCTGCGGGGCCCCATCCCCATACAAAGTCATATACGCCTCTACATAAAGCATCTCATCCCACTTCCCTTGGCGCTTACAAAACAATTGTAACTGCAAGATTGTGTTATAATCCAAAGACCCATTCTCTGGCCAGGCTGCACCATCTGCAAGTTGGTACTGTGGCCAACATGTATTGCAATACCAAATCATCTGTTGTTTTGTCATAGGGTCACTTCCAAACTTTGGCGAATTTTTCAAAATGCATCCTAAGGGACTGCAGGGTGGAATCTTAGACTGGTTACTTCCCATTATCCAACTACCAGACAGCGACCTCCACTCAGCCTCAGAACCAAACTGATTAAAGGAGACCACCCGATCTCAGTCGCCTAGGGCGTCTACACGGTCAGATCTTTTAAAGCCGTCTCTTTCCCAACCTGCTCAAAATATGTAAAGTAGCACTCACCAGTCCTTTGAGACCTCCCTCGCCCCGCCCGATGAAGTTGGTCCTCCGAGCGTTGTGCCGTTGTGCCCCTCCACGACTCCGTCAGGCAACCAGGAGACGGTCAGACCTCCGATGAATAAGGTCGGTGGCGCCTGGCCCTCGCGCCATCCAGAGTTGTTGCCGGAGCCGAAGAGGTGGACCGGGCAAGGCAGTCAGCTAAGGTCCCATCTGGGTCGCCAGAAATTGTTGTCCCCAAAGTACAGTGAGTTCGTGCCTGGTGCGCTTGTGCCAATAAACACACAGGGGTGAAGGATCCAACTTAATCTTTATTTCTGCGCAGAAAGTGGTGCTTGGCAATCATTCGCAAAGCAAGCACACCCACCCCAGTGGGCGTCAGCCTTATATAGCTATGTAACAGGTTAAACTTGCTGATGTGATGAAATGTGTAGCAAGCCCAGCAAGTAACCCCCCTTTTCCAACTCCACCCCCAAGTAACCCCCCTTCCAACCTTCCCCGGGACCTTGTTGATACAGCTTTTCCTTCTAGCGAGGTCAGCAGTTAAGCAACTAAGCAACAAGCGATCTCCCCCAGCCTAAACAACCTACTCTATGCCCTTGGTTAGATAAAATACTTTTTCAAAACATACAAAGCTGTTCCTAGGAAAAAACTAGTGAAAAGTTCAGAGGTACTCATCACCTTTGACTAGCTAACTACTGCTTTTACACTGATTTCAAGAGACAGGATTATATTTCCTTGCTATCCCTCTGATGCACAGCGTTGTGATGCACAAGCAGGAGAGCTAGGGATATGATCTCTTCTGAAGATCCTTTCTCTGGCTTTATTAATCTTTATTATGGAAGGTCTATCTGGAGAGAAGTAATGCTTTTCTTCAATCACAGTTACAAAAGTCTTTGAAATTCAGTCATTAAAGAGAACTCTCTTTGTATTGCATAGCCTCAAACTGTGAGCAACAAAGTCCATAAATAAAAGGATGCCACACCGCTCACAAGTTATCTGTTTAACAACCATAGCTTTGTTCCTGTTTCTAGCTGAACAGGTTTCAGTATGCTAAGCTCCTGCCATTTCCAAACAATTGACTAAAAGGATACCCATTGAGATTTTAAGAGCAGGAACAATCAGAACATAGGTTTAAATCAATGTAAACTCCACAGGCAGATTGATTTATTTTTAAGCCTAGATTATTTATTTTGTTATTATATGAAACAAAAGTAGTGGGATGTCTTTAGTGATGTGACCATGATTTATCTTCTTTTTTAGAAGAGACTTCTTGGTGTATATTTACAAAATACTTCCATACAAATGCTATGAAATACTGAACGCATTGAAGTCAATGTAAATATTCCTTTTGAATCAAGTGAATTACGGGCATTAGCCACTGATGTGTGCATGTGTGTGTATTACTAAGTCTACATTTACTTAAATTACATGAACAAAAGCTATTTTTTGTCATAGCTTACATGACATTATTTTCCGTTTATTAAATATTAGAATTCTATGACAATTGACAGAATCTGTTCAAAATGTATTGATTTTGTATGAAACTATAAACTTTATTTTTAACTTGAAAACTCTTTTTGAATGTACATCCCTATGCCTTCTCTGTTGTCTTTTCATTCCATCTTGGCATAAATTTCCTAAGTGTCATTGAAAGAGAGCTGACAGTAGATGTAAGTGTGACTTAAGTGTGCTGTTCCTGATGCCACTATATTGGCTCTGAACAATCTGAGCCTGAATTGATTCAATTTTTGCAGGTTAGTCTGACCTGGCTTGGCTAAACCAGCTTTTAACCACACAGACATTCCCTCTGGACTAAAAAAATGCAGGCACATGCCTGCAGTGGCTCAGATGAGAAACCAAGAACTGCTAGAACAGCCCTCCTTTCCCTTTCATAGTGCTGAGTTTCATCTCTCCCCCAAGGCCTCCACAGCACAACCCCCAAACAGCTTGGCTGGAGTGAATGAGAGATGCTTTGAAGATTCCCACATCCCCAGGACAGTAGGGAAAGCAGCAGAGAAAGGGACATGCTTTTGAGCATGGAGAGAAAGGGGGCTTCCCTTCCATGGTCAGAAAGTCCACAGAGTTTCCTGTGGTGTGGTCTGTCCATATTGATGTATTTTGTGGGAGAAGGCTGGTAGAGGTGTGCACCAACCCCTGAAGTGCATGTGGCTGCTTCACAACCACCTTTGCCACTCCTGGATCCTCCCCTGGCCTTTCAGTAGTTTAGCCTTGAGGTTACCAAGGTATGGATGGTGGTGGCTGGATCCATGTATGAAAGAAAGGGTCACAGCCTTCTCACCACAGACAGTTGATGAGAAGCACACCTAACCACACTACCACCTGTAAATTCAGCTGAAGCAGGAGATCCAGAAATGCCCCAGGTCTGTGAACCTGAGTGACAAGGGGAAGCTGAAACCTATCAGTGATGGGTGTCTCAGTTCCCTCCCCTCCAAATCCCAAGCACAGGCATGGTCCCAACGAGATGGTAAGCACTTGCCAATTGCTACCATCAAGATCTCCCTGCTAGGAAACAGCAGAATCAATTTAAAGCAGTCCTATGAATATCCACCAGATTATGTGAACACTTTATCATCACCTCATAGTCAACTGCATCAAAGGCTGTTGAAAGATCTAGTAAGATCAGCAGGACACAATTTTGCCTATCAATCTCCAGGCAAAGATGATTGCCCAAGGCCAGAAGCACAGTCTTTGTGCTATATGCATGATGAAAGGCAAACTGATAAGGCTCAGTTGTGCTGCTTGTGCCCCTCACTTTCCTCCACAACAGCCCCCTGGCCCAGTTGTTACTCCTCACGTCCCTGCTACCCCACCCCACCCCACCCCACCCACAGTCCTCTGCTCCCCCCCCCCACACTCTGCCAGAGGGGGCCATCAGCAGCCAGTGCTACAGGGCCAGGGACCCAGGTCCACAGCCCCCAGTTCCCAAGAGGAGGTGGTAGCTGCTGCAGTGGAGCAGAGTCCGCACCCCCCTCCTGTTGCCTGCTGCCTGCCTGCTGTGGGCTCATGTGGAGGGGTGGCTCCCCGATGGTGCTGACAGTCCCAGGGGGAAGGGGAGGCCTGTGCCTCCAGCTCTGTGTGCAGGGCAGGGACCGGTGAAGGCTTGGGTTCCCGCCATTCATCTCTCTCCCAAGGCCTCCACAGCCCAACAGCTGTGAACCGATGCTTCAGGGAACAGTGGGGTAGCATGGGGATCTCCTTGCCTCTGTGATCTCTGTGGTGGTCCAGCAAGATGCTCCCCATTAGTGTGGGAGCAGTGAGGGGCAGAACCCTGTGCCTCTGCCCTTGCTGCTGCAGCGTGCACAGGGAATGTGTTGCCAGGGGAGCATGTAACTTGCAGTGACAAGGAGACCCCTGTGTGGCCCCACTGTGCCCTGCAGTGACAAGTCACACCCACTGGGCTGTGAAGGTCCCAGGAGAGGGCATCAGGGTGGCAGTCTCATCCCAGAATGGGCATCCTGGACCCACCCCCACCACTCACAGAGATCTGGGGGGTGCAAGTTCCCTCTGCCTTCCCCAGGAGAGTGCACAGTGGCAGGGAGCTGGCCTTACACCCCCATCACCCAGACGAGTTGCCCACAGCCTTGTCCCACATTCTGCCAGGGCCCTGTGGCTGCACACTGTGGCCCCAGACTCAACACACTGCCCAGCTGGGCAGCACCCCAACCCCAGCCCTAGCCCCAGCCCCAGCCCCAGCCATAGGTGACTGGTAGGGGGTGCACGTGGGTGCACATGCCCCCCCCCCCCCAAAATGGGGCTGGTGCCACTGGATGGCCAACACTGATACTGTCGGTAGGGCTGGTGCCCCCCCTGACAGGGTCGCCACTGTTGACAGCTTCTACAGGTGCACCCTCAGATTCAGGAGGCACCAGTTACTCATGGCCCCAGCCCTGCCCAAGTCCCTCCTTATGGGGGCCTCAATCCCACCCCCACTGACCTAGGAGAGCTGCTGTCTGTGCTGCCTGGTGGCCATTTCCATATACATGTACATGGCACCCATTGCCTGATCACCCTTCTCCCACTCCCTCCCAGCCCCTTGCAGGCTGGAACTCTGCCAGCCTAAAGAAAGCTCTTTGCAAAACTGCAATATCCTCAGGTTTCTCTGTTAAAATGAGAAATCCACTTTTTCGTCCATTAAAGAGGAAAAGCCATGTTTTTCTCCGTTTTCCCATGGGAAATGGAAAACCCGGAACCCTGGTGATAACTGAGCAACACCTCTTAAAATTCTATAGTTACCTGATGCTGTTGTTCAGGAAATCAATCAACAGAGGAAGAAAGAAGATTATAAAAAAGAGCAGAAGCTGCTTTAATCAGGGGCCATTTTCACCAGTCTTGGATAAAGAGGACTGATGAGCATAGGATAAACACTCCATTCCTGCAGACAAGTGAGCTTCCAAAGGAAGGCTGGGTTAAAAGAAAGGGCACAGCATGTGTAGATGTGATTTTGTAAAAGATGTGTAATCTCTTCCATTTTATTTTTGAAACAAAAGTATAGTGATGTGATCAATAGTCTAGTGAGAATCCAGCATCACAGCTGAGTAAGATCAGTGACCAGTTAGACATTTTTCATTGGTTTTGTTTTGACAAAACCAAACATTTGAACATCTCCAATACAGAATTTTGAATTCTGAAACTGCCTGTCAAAAATGTCATTGCAGTATCATAAGGAAATAAAATATTTGATTATTTTTATTTTAATAATAGGTATCAAAATATTTTATGTCAAGCTATACAAGAAAAGATAGGAATAAAGATATTTTTTTAAATGAGCAGTAATAATGCTATTACATTTTCCAGCTGTTGCATAACCCTGCAATCTGAATTTATGCAAGGTTGGAGCTGTTGAACAAGATCTACGACATATTCAGGTAGCAGAAGAAACTTTAACTGGTCATGAGGGACTAAAGCAGATGAGCCATGGGGTGCCACATATCATTAAGATTAGTGAGGAGAGGTTTAATATAGAAAATAAAACACCAATAAATAAGGTAATCTTTAAAAAATTTTACCTGTGTCATGGTGATTGATCAAAATATTTTGTGGTATAAAGCCAAATGACTTATGGAAACCTACCTTATCAATCAAATTGGTAAGATAAAAAGTATCAAGTTGGTTTGACAACATCTGTGTTTTTTAATAAAGTTATACTGAATGGTCTTACTGCCCACTTTTACTCTTTATTAATTTACTACTAACTTTATGATATAAAGTGAAAGCCATCTAGCTGCTATATATTTGGGAGTATATGTAACCAAGCAAGTTAGGGAAAATGTTCAGCTATCACAGGAACATTCCAGCCAAGCATCTGTTGGCCATGGACCAATAATCAGCATGGACTAGGAGTATGCTTTTTTTTTTAATAGCGTATCAGCCTCATATACATTAGTTGGTTTCCTCTAAGTATTTATGGAATAGAGAAGCAGCACTCAACCTGCAACCTGCAAAGCTGTGTTATCTAGCCCCACAGGACCAGAAATTTGGCAGAGGGGGAACAGTGGCAGCATTAATTGCCATTCCCCTGCTGCTAAATTTCCAGGCCCCTGGAGAACCCCTTGGGCCAGATAACATGGACCTGTGCATTGGATTGCACTGCTGCATGGTGAAGTCAATGCATGGGGTCACTCTGTGGTCAGATCCTGGCACTCAGGGCCAAGCCAGAGTGCTGGAGTGCATCCACAGAATTATCCTAAATGCTGACCCCACGTTAGATACAGATTGAGAACTGACTTTGCACCACTCAGCTGTCCCACAAGACTGGAAGGTTGGCTACTACTGAACTATTTCAAGAGGCAGAAAACCTGTTTACTCTTTGAAAGATGCTGATTTACCATAAAGCCTATAACCAAATGTAAGCTTTCTGCAAGTTTGGGGCATTTGGATCCAGTGCTGACTTCTGTTAAAATTGGATGGACTTTGAAAGCATTTAGGTTCCTTTTCATAGTTCCAGACTTTAAACATTCTTTACATACTATCATGTGAGGCAGGGGATACAAAAACAGAGCAAATAGAAGTTAGTCGCCTATAAATAAAGCTTATAAAATTAAAAAGACTAAAGTTGAATATTATAAGATTAGCATTATAACTTGCAAGGAAATGAATAGAGTAATGCCAGCAAGTGGTCTGCAGCAGCATAGAGAGTAATTAAAAGTCAAAAGAAAGTTTTTTGATGTTGAGGAAGGAAATTGCTGATTAGCAGCTTGAGTAAAATTTCCTTATGCAGAATATTTTATTATATGGTAATAAAATCTGCAGTAGCAGCAAAAAGTATATCTCAATGCAAAAAGAGAAATGGCAAATGTCAGTGGTAAGAATTTGTATAACTACTAAGAATATTTTAGGGTTATATAGAAAATGCACTATACAGCTGTAAGATCATTCACAGCTCTTAGCTTTATGAAGGATTTAACAGCCCATATGGGCTTCTAGAGAGGAATCACCTTCATTCACCATGACACTTGCTGTGCTAGAAAGAATACCACCTCCTTTCGGGATTATACCAAGGGAGATCAGCTTTTTGTTTTAATTGAGGTTCCATATAATACTAGACTGTGAACACTACCGCAAACTGAACTGGGTTGCTATGTGACAAGATTAAAGCAGACGTCTCTCTCCTCTTTCAGAGCTGTCCACTTCCTGGGTGACACTAAAGAGGAGGATGCATCTATTTGGCACTGTAAAAATCTTTGCTCAGTCAGAATTATTGCAGTCCGGTGTCCTTTGCACCCACTTCAGCAGAGTTTGGTCAAAAGCAGCAGTGAATCTTGTATCAGGATCTTAGTATTAACAAGAGCCTATAAACATGCTCCGGGGAGGGGAAAAGCATTTTAATTAGAGAGGTTCCCAGAGAGCGTGTCTAATTAAAATGCCTCATTATCTCATGTTTTATAGATTCTTAGACTCATAGATACGGAAGGGTCAGAAGGGATCTTCATAGGGTTGGAAGGGACCTCAAGAGATCATCAAGTCCAACCCCCTGCCTATGCAGAAAAGAGTGCTGGGATCAGATGACCCAAGCCAGATGCCTATGCAGCCTTCTTTTAAAGACTCCCAAGGTAGGGGAGAGCACCACCTCCCTTGGAAGCCCTTTCCAAATTTTGGCCACCCTTACCATGAAGAAGTTTTTCCTGATATCTAGCCTAAATCTGCCCTCTCTGTCAGTTTGTGACCATTGTTCCTTGTTACCCCAAGAGGTGCCCTAGTGAACAGAGCCTCTCTGATCCCTTGCTGTGGCCCCCTAATGAATTTGTAGGTGGCCACAAGATCACTTCTCAGCCTTCTCCTGAGGAGGCTGAAGAGGTCCAGGTCCCTCAGTCTCTCCTCATAGGGCGTGTCCTGTAAGCCCCTAACCATATGAGTGGCCCTCCCTTGGACCCTCTCGAGTCTATCAACATCCTTCTTGAAGTACGACGCCCTAAACTGGACACAATACTCCACTGCAGTCTGACTAATGCCGCACAGAGGGGAAGTATCACCTCCTTGGATCTGTTTGTCATACATCTGCTGATGCATGATAAAGTGCTGTTAGCTTTGCTGATGATTTCATCATACTGATGACTCATGTTCATCTTGGAGTCCACTGTGACTCTGAGATCCGTTTCCACTTCTGTGCTGCTGAGAGGGTCACTTCCCAGCCAGTAGGTGTGCTGGATATTTTTGTGCCCAAGGTGCAGCACTCTGCACTTGTCCTTGTTGTACTGCATCCTATTGTGTACTTCCCTCTTT
This sequence comes from Alligator sinensis, assembly GCF_000455745.1. Lineage (NCBI taxonomy): Eukaryota > Metazoa > Chordata > Crocodylia > Alligatoridae > Alligator > Alligator sinensis. Next base: position 1,562,827 of record NW_005841978.1, on the reverse strand, counting down.
TCTAACCTCTCCAGGTCTGCCTGCAAGCATTCCCTACCCTCTTGAGTGTGCATTTCACTCCACAGTTTAGTATCATCTGCAAACTTGGACAGAGTATACTTCACACCCACATCCAAGTCACTGATGAAGATATTGAAGAGTATAGGTCCAAGGACCAAACCCTGTGGGACCCCACTATTCACATCCTTCCAGGTGGATTCTGACCCATCTACTACCACTCTCTGGGTGCAACCGCTAAGCCAATTTGCCACCCACGAGACTGTGTAAATGGCTATGTCACAGTCTCTTAATTTATTTATGAGAATGGGATGAGATAGCATATCAAAGGCCTTTCTAAAATCCAAGAAAATAACATCTACCTCTACTCCTGCATCTTATAATTTTGTGACCCTGTCATAAAATGAAACCAGATTGGTCAGGCATGCTCTACCTGCTACGAATCCATGCTGGTTGCCCTGCTGCATTATTTTTCCTGGTGGACTCCCATAAATATTATCCTTCATAATTTTTTCCAAGACCTTTCCAAGGATGGAGGTGAGATTGACTGGCCTATAATTACTTAGATCCTCCTTCCTCCCCTTCTTGAAAATAGGGACCACATCGGCCCTTTTCCAGTCCTCCGGGACCTGACCCGAGTGCCATGAGCTCTCAAACAGCCGTGCCAGCGGTTCTGCTATGACACCGCCCAATTCCATCAGTACCTTCAGATGGAGTTCATGTGGGCCTGCTGACTAGAACACATCCAGTCCACCCAAGTAACTCTGCACCAAGTCAGCGTCAACAGTTGGTGGGCTGGTGTCCCTTGGATGCCCATCTAAAAACCCATTAGGAGGCTTATCTTGACCCCTGTTCAGGAACACTGAGGCAAAAAACTCATTGAATAGCTCAGCCTTGTCCCCCCTGTCTGTCACTAATTGCCCCTTCTTGTTCAGTAGGGGTCCTATGGTGCCCTGCACCTTCCTTTTACTCCCTACGTACCTAAAAGCATCCTGCATTCAAAAATTGCTACAAGGGTGCTTTAATTAAAGCTCATTCAATGAGTTTTAGTTAAAGCATTCTCACAGTTATTTTGAAATGTGGGATGCTTAATACACGTGATGTGAGGCACACTGACATTGAGTTACTGAGACTCTTGATAAATCTAATTAGATTAATCAAGATTAAATTAATCGAGTCTGCTCTGATAAACATTAATTAGAACGTGTCAGAGCACATATTTAGGCACCCAATAGTACCAAGTTCCTATTAAGTTACTTTAAAACTGCTTAAATGCATTCATACCTATTCCATTAAAGAAGTTCATTTGTTTAATATTTTTGAACAAATCATTCTCTCATCTGACAGATTCTCTCTCACTGTCATACAGCATAGGTTTAACATGTTAGCTATTTGTGGAGAACACTTGCTCATCTAATACCATGGAATTAATCTAATGTGGAAATTATACACTTAAAATAGTCTCCAGAAATTAGTGTAAGGTAGGGATGAGGTAGGAAAATATCCCATCTGAAGTAGATTTTCTAGGTGGTTTTCCAGTTAGTTTCCACTTACATGCAGGCAAAACTATACATGCAGAACCCAGTTTGGTACACATGCCTGAATGGTGTAAATATAAAAGACTATGAATAACTCAAACAGTTATGGGACAGAATTATATTTCACTTTACATGTTCAGTTCACTCTACTTTTAGCTCTTACATATAGCTTGTATTCTGTTACCTATGCAATGTGGACAGTGCCCTGGGCAGCCATGAAAGGAAAATGTAAAGCCAGGAGGAAAAACACAATCCTCAGGGAGTGTGGCTCAATGAGATGGCTGCTGCTCAGGAAGAAAGTTTTCCCTTGGGTCTACCCTGAACCCTCACTCACAATGAGTCTAGAACTTCCCTATTGCTTTTATCCAATGACTGTTAAAAGCAAGGAGCAAAGGGTCAGCTTCAAAAGCAGGGCTGGAGAAGGGATGGAATAATGCCTGACCTGTGCCATGGTGGTTAGAGCACTGGACTGGAAAGTTAAAGAGATATCAATTCAAATGTCCTCTGATTGAGGGACGTCTATATCCCACGCCTCTCACTTCCTGCTCAAGTGCCCGAATCATTCAACAATTGGGGCTAGAAGATGGGTGCATAGGTGTGACTATATAAATATGATGCCAGACTGAATGAACAGGGAGGGAAATTAGGACCATGGTATCTTATTTTAATTATTTCCCATAATGGCTATAAAAAATATGTTCATAATTTTGATAAGCTCAAAAAGTTACATGATATTTCAGCAAAGCTATTTCAAACTTTCCAGGCTCCCAAGGTGAATAAAATCTATTATCCCACAATCAGTTATAATCTAAACTTTATACATATACTTTATGTATCTATATATTTTAATATAGAAGCTTTCAAAATCCATTTTTATTCTTGTATAAGTACACAGATAGGGCAACATGCAAGTTTCAGATATTGTATTTATTGTATATTAACCAAAGGTCCATTGTGTTGCCTGTTCAAGAACTGATATTTCCATTTCTTTTAAGTACGAGCATATTTTTCACATTGAAGTCTTGTACATCCCACTGTCAGTCATCTTTACAGTTGAGCTTTGGAGCAGAATTGCTGCAGGCAATACTTCAAATCTTATCCTGATGGGACTTTAGGAACTATGTACTGCAGCATGTAAGAGACAATAAATAATGTAAGATGTGTTGGTGATTCTTTTTTCTTTTTCCTCAGAGGTAAGTGGTGAAAGCATGTTCAGTTCAGACACCCACAAACTGCGTCTCTCACATTCTCTTCTGAAAGATCACTTTTGGGTGGCAAATTCTAAAATTAGGTATTCAGCCATTAATCATCTAGGAACCCTGAACATCTGCAAGCTGTTAATTTGTGATATCTTCTTCCCTTAGAAGCATTAAAGATGTTAAGAAGTATAGGTCAAATAATTTGTAGCAATTTCTTCAAAAGTTGTGCTACTACATTAATGAGTTGTCTGTGACAGCATTTGCATATATAATTTATTTAAAAAAACAAACACACCTCTCCAAATCATTTCTGTAAATAGACCATGTTCTGCAGACTGCTCACAAGGAATTTGTTTTAATTATTCCTTATTTATTAAATACAGAGCTCTATTTTAAATAATACAATATTCTATTAGATAATTTTCAATATACCCAATGGATGTGTATAAAGTTTATGCTAAAGTATTAAATGCAACTGTTTGCTTTTATAAATTTGAAATTCACTTTCCATGAATATTTTCCAATATATACTTTTTTCCTGCATCCACAAACATTTGGTTAGTAAATTCACTCACAAAAATAGCTATGGAAAGTGAACATAAATGAGGATTGTCATAAGTGAAGTGAAGTGAATATTTGAGGACTTCTTTCACTCAACATTTACTCACTCAAGCTACTGGTAAAAATGGACTTTGAATTTTACAATGTTAAAGGAACATGTCAAACATGGGACAAGTTTACTTGCGAGTAATATATCATTAATAATCCATCATCTTTTACTGCACAATATGTTGAGTCTTTCCCATTTTAATCTTCATGATAATACATGATGGCTGCATATGCTCTTTGCTATAAAAAGCTGTAATTAGCTCAAAACTACTTTGAAACCAGTCATATAATAACTATTAAATAATTTAAATTAACTCTACTTGCCTTTATTCTTCTTTCTAAACAATGGAAATAAATATAAGCCCTAGTAACCTGACCGTGTGTCCCTAAAAATCTGGTATGCTCTAGTTTTCAGACTGTCCTTCCACTTACTTTGGTTTTATGAAATCTGATATTTCGGTCTATTTTTTTCTGGCAACCAGAAATAATTGCATGCCAAGTGAATTAGTTAACTTAGTAGAATGTTTGTAGAACTTCAGGATATAATCCCAGTCCAGGTTTGTCATGTTTTGTAACTCTGCCACTATATCTTTCAGCGCGCCCTGTCTTTGTGAGCCCACAAACAGCCTCTTCCCTGCCTTCTGAATCAGATACATGAACATGGAGCATGAGGCTCACTTACTTTGGGTAGTCACAATAATAAGTAAGTGTGTTGGATACAGCAGGATGATTGGGAAGGATAGATGAGGAAAAAAGGATGAGGAAGTAAAAGGACAGATAAAATAGTTCGAGGAATGGGAATCCAGAAAAAAGAGACATCTGTATGAACATAAGGAAAGGAGACAATAAAAACAAGTTAAACAGTGGAGGGTGTGAAGAGAAAAAATGATGTACTCATTCAAATTGGGGTTTAAACCAGCTGCAAGGATTTATGTGGGCAATTCTTGTTTACAGCCCAGCATCTATCCTAGCGTGTTTATCTTTATAGCATTTGTTTTAAACAGGCAAAGCTTCTCTCTTTTTCCCTTTTTAATTGAAACAAAGTAAAAAACAGCTCAAAATTCAAGATCCTGATCTATTTTATACAGAAGTCAATGAAGCGTCTATTTTTTATTTCAATAGGAAGAGGACATGCTCTGAAGTCTCCTCTTACATGTCTAATTCCTTTAAGTAATTGCTATAGGTTAATATTTTGGACCACTGACCACTTGGCTGCAGAGTCATGGGTCTGTCTCTCTGTATGTGTATCTTCACATGCTCAGATCATGCTCAATATATTGGGTTCACTCAGGGAGTATAAGTGTAGAAATTAAGGGCAGTTCTGTGAATGCCTATAACTGTAACTTCAGGCGGGCTTGTGAGTATTATAGGCTGCTGGGAAGGGGGTTTTGGACCAGTGTTTTTAACTAAGGAGTTCAAAAACCTGCCTAGTTTGTTTAAGCACCAAAGCCTTTTTTTTTCAAATTTAATCTGGTCCTTAGGTACTCTTTCTCTTCAAGTGTCATCTCTTTGCTATTAATCTCTCATTCACTTCCCTTTGACAGGCTCTGTGTCTAGGTAATGTTAATATATTTCTGCAGTTGTTACTATAACCAGAATACAATCTTAACTGAAGTCTCAAGGCATTGCCATATTACAAATGATCACATAACACCAAGGCTCCAACACTTGGTCATAACTGGCTATTTCTTCAAATGACTACTGTATCAATCTAACTAGTTTGATCTGTTAGTTAAAATCCACCACTATTAGAACATGAATCATAACATTACCATCATAACATCAAACCATCATCTTAAAAACTTCCAAGGACAGAGATTCTACAACTTCTCACCAGCTTAACCATACCCATAGTGAAAAAGTTGTTACTGATATCCAACCTAAATTGTAGGCATGTGCAAAGCAGCTTCAGATTAGGATTCGGCCAATTCAGGGGACAGTGATTTGAATTGTCTTAAATCGATTTGGACAAAGCTGATTCAGAGATTTAGCCACTGCCAAATCAGCCGAATCTCTGAATCGAACAGGTTCCACCCCCCGCCCACTCTCCCATCCCCATCAATGGCTGCCCCACCTGGCCCCAGCATCCCCGCACTTTAAGAAAACAAAAACTCATCAGCTTCCGCCAGGTTTCAGGGTGATTCTCACTGCCCCTCACTGTCCCGCGCTGTGTTGGGGGGGCTGCCAGAAGCCCCCAGAGGCCCCCATGGCTGCTGCAGCAGCCCGGGGCTGGGAGAGTGGGCGGGAGTCGGGGGGCACTCAGGGGAGCTGGGGGAGCAGGCAAGGGATGGGGCCTGGTGGGGGTCCCCCCATGGTCCCCTGCCCCCTTCTCCAGCCCCACCCCTCTGCCCCCTACTTACTGGCATGAAGTCTGGGTCCAGCTCCCTGTGGTGGCGAGCAGCAACTGCCCAAATCTCCGAATCTCCTCCAAATCTTTTTCCAAATCAATTCAGAGGCTTTGGATCAATTTGGACCTTTTTATTGGTCTCCTGATATGATTTGGATTTGGAGATTTGGCTGCTGAATCAGGCTGAATCTGCTCTGAATTGAATTAGCAGCTGAAGCTTTGCACAGCCCTACTAAACTGCCCATAGACCTGTCCCCTGTGGCTACTCAGTGGTGTTTCAGCTACAACCCTTCTATACTGTTCATGCATGGGTCAGAGCCCAGATAGGCTATGAGTCCTAAATAAAGCAAAGCACCCATGACTGGACTTTGGTTACCCTAAGGCAGCCTTTGAAAACAGCATATTAATTGTAGCATCAAGGCACAGCAGGCAGGAGAGAGGAGCCAAATTAGGGAGCCTGGTTATGTAGATAGGTGCAAGCTTGACCACCAAAGGGCAGAACAACTATCCCTGATGCTGAACGCTAGTACATATATTTATTTTTAAAGGTCTTTAACTCACTCCCAAACCATTCAGCTTTTCATTTGTTCCTCACTTTAAGAATTGTCTTCCAACAGTTAATAATTATTCAGTGGGCAAGAGGGATTCTTATACCTGATACCTCAATCACATACCCACTGCCTATTGTGCAACTGGAGAAGACAATCACAAGGATTCTAGTTCCTCCTCCTATTCAGGTGCATTTAAAGATACCTTCCAACTTCAGCCACCTTGGGTACTATGACAGAAATTGGAAGGGATTTTTGGGTACTATTCTACACTCTGAATAAATGTCATGTTTGCCATTGGAAAATAACTTTCTTGTTTGGTTGTGTGCATGCTAGAGAACAAGTAGTTCTGTGCAGTCTGTCAGAAACCTTAGAAATGCCAATCTGCCTGGCTGGTAGAGAATTCAGTCTGATACATACATGCACGCTATTTTTTTTAAACATAAATTTCTTTTATTTTTTTCTGGAGGAACTAAGCATATCTCTAGATTTAAATAAACACAAAAATAGAATATCCTGGCAGTTCAGAAATCTTTTATCCAAGTTTGAAATTGCACATCTTGATCAAAAAACTTTGCAAAAATAATGCATACCAAAGTGTGTGGACATGCAGCTTTGTTGTACAGATGAATTGCATGATTTTCCATATGTATGTTAATTTTGTTTTCTTTTCCACTGGATGGATCACTAAATAAATAGTTTCTTTCTTTGAGATGAGCCTATTTGCCATACAGAGTGGGCTAGTTCATGGGTGTTTTAACTAGTTTATTATTATTCCACTGTTACTTTTTTCTCTTCATCACAATCTCTCGGCTGCTCTGAAGCCATCTTGGATTAAAGCTAGTATGACTTGATGGAACTCATGATTCTGATTCCAGACATGGTTGAACACATAGTGCCTGATAAAACATCAATCATTATCTACCTGCCTTGGATAAAGATGGGGAAAGGAACCTCCAGATCTTGACTGACAGGACCAGATGACCCCCTAATGCAAGAATGATTCTGGAGGGAACTACTATACTAGTTTGTATATCCAATGCATCTCAGATCCTGTCACAAATTTATATTCTAATTGGGCCTCGTTCCAGTTTAGCTTGTTTCCATTTGCTCTACACTTGAAGTGGTAATATTGTCCCAAACCTGATATAGAAGTCTGATAACTAAGAAGGAGAGGAGGAAATTTATGAAAACAAAGTAGTAGCACATCATGTGCCTGTAGCCTTGCAGCCAAAGAAGACAAGCTACAGGCAACTTAGCATGGTGCCAACCTAAAACTTACTCAAGAAGGGTAGAATCAAGTGTCACTGGGCAGCAAAGCCCAATGGCAAGTGAACCCAGAGTATGAAAATAGGTAACCACCATCAGGAGGGGCAAAATGAACTATTCCCAAAAACAGTTTTTATGGCTCATTACAGTTTAACTGCTCCCTTTGTGAACCCTCCTTAGGCTAAGGTTGTCAAGCTCATCGATTCCCACAGGCCAGATGAGTAGTGCAAAGCCATTCACCAGATGAGGATAGAGTCTGACATCCATAGGTAGTACTACAGATCAGATGATAGGGCTTCATGGGCACTGTATCTTTGATAGCCCTGGTTTATGCCGTATTTATTAGGGCTGTGTGAAACATCATTGTTTAATTTCTACGTTCATTTTAAAGGGACAGTGTTTCATTTCATTGTTTCGTTCTGTTTTGTTTTGTAGCACTGTCCCATTTTGTTTCTGAGGGCAGGAAGCCTGACAAGTTTCAAGGAGATAGGTGCAGTGGTTTCTCGGAAACTGCACCTCAAACTCTTGAAAGCAAGATTCGTGACACTTGCCTTCTGCCATCTGTCAAACAGATCCAGGTGCTCATATACCCAGGAGAGCTGCAGGGATGTACCAGACTCCACTGGGGGTGTGGGCCACCAGATCTGCACCAGATGACAGGAGGCTACTGGTGTCACCTGGCACTGAGCACATCCCGCACCTAGCACCAGGGAAGACAGATGTTGCCACTGGCCTCAGGCAGCAGCAACAGCCTCCTGTCATCTGGGCACATATCTGGGGCCCGCACCCCACAGAGCACAGCCCAGCAATGGGAAGTGGAGAGAGCCAGGGCTGCACGCTGCCTCATGCTGCTGGGCTGAGCTCCATGGGGCTGTGCTCCATGGGGCTGGTAGAGCCAATTGGAGCACAGCCCAGCAATGGGAGGAGGGCTGAGCCAGTGCTGTGCTCTGCCAGCCACATGAAGGGAAAGCCAGCAGCAGGAGGTGGGCAGAGACAGCCCTGAGCTTTGCCTCCCACTGCTGGGCTGAGCTCCATGGATCTGGCGGACCTGATCAGAATGCAGCCCAGCAGTGGGAGGCGGGCAGAGCTGGGGCTGTGCTCTGATCAGCTCTGACAGCCCCACAGAGTGCAGGCTGGTGGCAGGAGGTGGGGAGAGCTAGGGCTGTGCTCCATGGGGCTCCAGAGCCCCTTGGAATGCAACCCAGTAGCGGGAGGCAGACAAAGCCGAGCTGCACTCTGATTGGCTCTGCCAGCCCCACAGAGCACAGCCCAGTGGCAGGAGGTGGGGAGAGCCAGGGATGCATTCTACCTCCCACCACTAGGCTGAGCTCTATGGGGTTAAAGAGCTGCTCAGAGCAAAGCCCAATGGCAGGAGGTGGGGAGAGCCAGGGCTGTGTTTCACGAGGCTCTGCAGCCCCTGAAATGCAGTCCAGCAGTGAGAGGTGGGCAGAGCCAAGGCTGCATTCTGATCAGCTCCGCCAGCCCCACAGGGTGCCGCCCAGTGCCTGCTGAGCCAGTCAGAACATAGCCCTGGCTCTCCTCTGCCTGAAACAGCTTTGAAATGAAACACCTGGTGAAATTTTGCACAGCCCTAATATTTCTTTCTTTCCCACACCCGAAAGAAATTGCATTTTGTGCCCGAAAAATTGGTGTAACATCTTCCAACTATATAGGTGGTCTAATAAAAGATTACTAAACAAACCTTGGTTCTCATATAGTCCCATTAACATGTGAAGGAAGAAGGATATGCAAGGGCATAGCAAAAAAATTGCACGGCTTGGTGACAAGAGGGAATACCCTATAGTTTATGAAAATTGTTGAGTCATACATATGAAAGTTTACCCTTATAAATGAAGCAGGTCATGGCTTCAGGGTGAAGGACAATTGGCTTATGTTACTACAAATGCCTGGGGAAAGTAAATTAGAATATAAACTCTTTGTGATGAGGGCCATGCATCTAAATGTAGAATGTCTCATACAATGGTGTCCTACCCCTGAACGGGGCTTTTGGATGTATACACATGACCATAACACATAGCACATCAGAAAGTCGAATGTGTGCATTCTGCATCTCTGAATTAACAACCTCCTACACCATCCCAGCCAATCATCACACACCTCTGTGCCTCAAAGCACATCAGAATGGGATACTCACAGTTCCAAATGTCAAGACTTCGTTGCTCCATACTAACAAGTGTGATTCAGAGCTTCCCAATGTTTCCTCCATCCAGATGGTAGCAGTGGGTAAGGTTTTATTACTGATTCCTTATGCACACTGTGTGCATCCTTCTGCTTTCATTGCAGCACTACAGCTATTTGATGACAGGCAAGACAAACTACATATAATTCTAGATATTCATTATCTCTCATTATATGACTTTAGTGACTGTACCCCTACCAATCTTTATATCATCTACAGTGGAGCAAATATTTATTAAAAGCTTCTGGATTATATATGGCATGAATTCCATTACTCAGCATAAATAAGGGTTGAAGAAATGGGCATTTGTATTCCAAATATCCATCTTAATAGACCAGGAATAAAAATAGCATGAAGCCAGCTAACATAGCCATCAGTGCTTAAATATAATTTCTGAAATGTAAGTGAAGAACTAAATTATTCTCAGTTAACCAAACAAATTCTAATGTAACTAATGTGTTTCATTGCTTGTTCAATTATTTATTTAGAGGTTAGCACTCATTAGGCATATCTACACATGAGCTTTACTGAGAGGAAGACTAATTTGTTCTGCAGTAAGCATCACTGTGTACACATGTGCCACTATTAGGCTGGACTAGACTAATTTACTGCATGATAGGATAGTCCTGTCAGACACAAATACTATCTAATTGTAGAGTAAATGAGTGTGTTTAAACACACATGTAAATGGTGAAATTGGTGCAAATTGCATCTGGCCACTCGAGTCAGCTGGGGGCCAGACTCCTGACTGCTCCCAAGGAATGTGGCTTCACAGCTTCAGGAGCCTTGTGGCAGAGCCAGCTCATCTATCACCCAATACTGATACCCAGAGCCTGAGGCTGCCCCACTGAGGCCCCTGCAAGCCCAGACCTCCCCCTGGGCACTGGGCCATACTACTGAGAGCACCTGTCATACAAGACTACCATCCAGAGCCCAGGCCTGACCCAATGAGGCCCCTGCCAGTTGCCACCCTGTTGGGCTCCAAACCCATTGACACACAGGGACGAGGGTCCAGATGGAACCAGGAGGATACAGTGGACCTCATAGCCATCTGGGGTGGGGGGAAGGTTGCTGAGGTCCAGGAGCAGTTTGGTCAAGTGAAAAGGGCCAATGCTGTTATGAGGACATGGTCCAGTGGATGCAAAACTGCATAAACCAGTGGTCCAGCCAGCAATGCCAGGTCATAGCCAAGGCCCTCCGGGCACAGTGGATCTGTGTCTGGAACCACAATAGGCCATTTGTGACTGACCACAGATCCATGGCCTTCCTGTGGGAGCTGGATAGAATCCTGACCCACACAGACCCTGGTGAGGCCCCACACATGTTTTACAGCAAGAGCGGGCTGTGGGCCAGGAGGACACTTTGAGAGAGGGCACCTCAGGGCTCCCACCCCAGGTTTCAGTACACTCCCTGCCCTTTGCCTCACTTGGCAGTTCCAGCAGCCCAGGTTACCACCTTCCCTGGCTACTCTAGGAGCAGCACACCACTGATGAGGACAGGGCAAGAATGGCCTCTGCACTCACCAGATCCAGCTCATTGCTGGACAGGCCCACTGCCTGGGAAGTCACATGGTGTGCCTTGCTGCCCCAAAATGTGTTGGCTGGGCATCTCCTCTCCATGACCAGGGACAGCATCTGACCACTGGACAGTGCTGGAGCCAGTATCAGATAGTTCTCCTCATGCAGCTGGTCACTGTCTCTGAGGACAGGCTCAAGAAGAGTCAGACCTGGCATCGAAAGGTCTGCAAGATGAACCAGGTAGACTGTGAGGACTGCATGGTGTACCTCACCTTCTGGAAGAGGCAGGTGGAGGGCCAGGAGAAGCAGTGCATCATGATGCAAAGGGTGGTGGAGAAACCAAGGATGATTGGAGCATCACTGTCACAATGCTGGCCCTGGTGGTCTTTTTTGTCCTGCCTGGCATCTTGATACCAGCTCCAGGCCTGGCTGGCCTCCAGCAGCCTCCTGCATGCCTGCCTCTGGCCCATTAGTGGACATGGGAGGAGGTGCAGTACTACCTGCAGCAGCCAGGAGCCCTGGTCCCTGCTCCAGATCCTGGCCCCCCAGCGGCTGGACCCCCTGCATTGCCCATCACCCACCACTGGTCCCACTTCCATGAAGCCCTTGAGTGGGAGCTGGCCATGGAGGGGCCAACTCCTCGCGTAGGCCCTGCTGTCCCCTGCCCCATGGAGGAGGAGGAGGAGTGGCCTGAGTGGGCCAGACAGTGTCTGCCCTGACCTCCGGGCTGGCTCCTGGGTCAGTCTACAGCCAGCCAGCTTCTCCACAGTGTCCAGACTTGAGGTGGTGTCTGTGGAGGCCATGATGCAAGTCCCCTGCCTCTGGGCTTCATGCTGTAGGCACCTCCTCCCCACTGTTCCCCACATGACAGTTGGAAACCTACTCTGTATATAGTTTCATGGGTATGAGAGCACTTCATTGGTGGTGCACATTGGGGTTGGAGGGCAGGTTCTGTTGTTGGGAGGGAGGGAAGGAGGGGGTCTGTTGTTGGTGTGTGAGAAAAGAAGGGAACCAGTTGTTCTGGAGGGGGGTGTGGGGTGGGGGGGGTCTGTTATTGTGTTCTGGAGGGAAATAAAGTTTCAGGTTTGTTGCTAACTGTCCATAGTGTATGTGTTCTTGGGGTTGCACTGTGGGCCCAGGGTGCATGGGCAGCCATCCAGGTGCCCTACTGTGGCAGGTGGAGGACGAGATGGTCAGAAAGTGCCTTACAGACACAGTGCCCTGGCCACTGCTGCCAGGGAGAGGGCAAGAAGCACCCATGGCTTGCTGGGGACAGGCTCCCAGGACAGCATCCCCCACGAATGGTGAAATCCGTGAATAAGACACTCATGAACTCTGTTCCCACAGCTGCTCTGGCAACAGCAGGAGTGTGGCGGCAGTGGTGGGAGTGTGGCGGCAGGAGCCCGACAGCAACAAGTGCGGAGCTCCTGAGGACCTCCTTTAAGAATATTTAAGAAGCAGGTTCGGCATTCACGAATATTTGAAGCCTCGAATGCCGAACCCCCGAATAGTGAGAGTTTTCTGTAATGTTGTTTTTTAAAAGATTTTACAAAACCTTTTTAAGACTAATCTGGTGCCTTAGTCCAAGGGCATAATTTTTGTTCAGGGTGTGAGAGGTCTTGGGTTCAAACCCTAAATATGCCCTGATTATTGCCTTCCTTTCCTTTATTTTCTCATATAACTGAGTGAGCAATAAAGTGGCATATAAAATTCAGCATTGATCTGTGCAAAGTAATACATATGTAAAAAAATAACCCTAACTATACAAGCCCTCTGCAAAGAGATCTTTGATTCATTGTGGATATATCTAGAAAATGTTGGCTCACTGAGCAGTGGCAGTCAAAAAAGCAAATACAAATTAGGAATCATTCAGAAAGTAATTAAAGAAAACAAAAAGCATCATTGCCATTTCATAAATCCCGAATGTGTCCATAGTTGAATGAAGCTGTGGCCATCCCATCTTAAAAGGAATATAGAATAACTAATCAAGGTAGAATGGAGGGGAGCAAAGATAATTACAATTCTATATAAGCAAAGAATTAAAAGGCTAGGGTTCTTCAGCCTGAAAAAGAGATGGCTTAGGGGGGGATATAATAAGGTAAAGGACATAATATAAGGATATAGTTAAGGACACTAGAAGGATGCCATTGGGCAGTGATAGCAGGACTTCACTATTTGTTTAATCTCAGCATGAGAAGGCAGCTGTGTTGTTGTCATCATGCTTCAAAGGGAAATATAACAGAAGTCCATAAAATGGTATGTAAAAATATAAACAGATATCTATTATTCACTATATCTCGCAATACAAAAACTGGGGAACATTACTAGGTGGCAGGAATTAAGCAAACAAAAGAAAGTATTCTCCTACATGATACATAATTAATATGTGGAAAGCACTGATGCACAATATTTTGGAGGCCAATAGCATAACCAGGCCAAAAAAAAAGGGAATTAAGAAGATTTGTGGAGGCCAGAACTATCAGGGGTCAGGACATTTCTAAACCTATAACTTTACATAACTGAAAAAGTGTAACAGGAAGTGAGTCCCTGTATACATACTCTATATCTAGTATGCTTTCTCTAAAGAACTATTCACTGCTTGCCACAGCCAGAGACAACTACTGGGCCAGAGAGAATTTTGGTCTGACCCTGTGTGGCTGCTTTTATATTTTTAGGTTGAGTTAGTATTAATAGACATATTTTAATTAAGCTTATTTATAAAATGTTGATGAACAGTATGTTGAATGTTAACATTTTGTTTACATTAATTACAAGTTTACAATCTGTATATAGCAGCATTGCGTTTGGTCAAAAGCAAAAGAGAAAGTGTGCAGGGAGTTGCTATTTAAAAATATATACATACCTAGAAAGAGAGGAAGAGAGAGAAGAAGAGTTACTATTTAAATATGTATAAAATATGCTGTTTAAATATATATAAAATATGCCTGCCAGCATTATTTCACTGTTAAAGCCAAATGAAATGAAAAAGTAAACAAACTTCTTACTCAGAAAAGTCAGTTATATTTTTTAATTCAGTCAGTTTAAATAATGTCAGGTGGTATTCGTAATTCTGGCAGAGCATCTTTTAAAAAAAAGTATTTAGCTGGGAGCTTGCCTGAAAAATAGCCAAGATTTCGAAGCAAATTTAAAATTAATTCCCAAATATTAATACATCACCATGCTGTGTATTGAGATAGCTGTACCCTGCTCCCATAATAAGTGCAGGAAAATCCCATTAGTGTAAATGTGCATATATCAGAGAGAGAATTGACTAGTATAATTACTGAACACCTAAACTAAAGCTGAAGGTACTCAAGCTTGTCCCATGCTCACAAAGATTCAGGGCACATGAACATTTCATTGAGACTTCACTTTTCATGCCTTATTGCTTAATGAACACTTTTAAGTTTCCTTATTTTACACTTTTCAAATATAAATGTCAACTGGCAGCTTTACAAAATACAACCAGTGTGCTTGTCATATCTTCTTTCAACCATGAATAGTATATAATTCAGTATTATCTTGTTGACAAGGCTATGATTCATTTCACATATCATTGTTCATTAAAATAATATGTACCTGTTCTATGGGTTCGTCCCACTTCAAAGCTCAACTACTAACAAATTCATGGTCAATTAATTTAACTGGATGAAGAGCAGTTGGAAAACTATGCAGGTTTTTCACCCCTTAGCATTTTGCCATTATATGAAATTTATCATCTAATAAATCAATTATGATACAGGAAATCTGTAATAGTTCTTCATTTCTTTAATTTAATGGGGGAAAAAAGACATGTTGTTATTGCTTTATCTCCAGTGTGAAAATGCCTCCAGAGAATTCATTTCTTTCTGTGGGCTGGGAAATGCTCTAGATACTCAAGATTCACTCTACTAATGAGATGCATGAAATGTACATATTTGCTATTATGTAGGAGTCCCAACTGCATAAGTTCTGCATGCTCCAGATTTGTCTTGGCAACTGTGAATTCAGTGGCATTTATTTCATTAACTCCTTATATTAAAGCTTCTTGAATATTATTGCTAGGAGACATGCTCATGTCATTTTAAATTAAGACACTACAGAAAGGTCTTAAGCACAAGACATCTTTACTCTTGTTTTCCTCTTAACCAGAATGATCCCTAAAGAGGATGCATAATGTTTGTCAATGCAAGCTGATATGCATACCACTTGTATTTCTACATAAGTATGTATTTGCAACTTGAAATGCTCACACATACCACAGGATATTGGACTCACAGGCCATGTCCCCACATGCAGTCATGTGCAGTTTGTGGTGCCAAAATCCCCTTTGTGGTACCATAAACCACATGCATGAAATATTAAAGCATGCCCTGCACTTCAAATTCACAGCACAGGGGCAAAATTTGCCACCAAGATTTCCCAGTAGCAAAAAAAAAAACTCTGGAAGAAAAGTGATGTGGCACCTGCAAAAATTCTATGTGCCAGAACAAATGGAGACTTGGTCTTCCAGTGAGACATTCTGGCTGCTGGCCAGAGCATCTCTACTGCTCCATTTGTGCTACTCCTCCAGTATGTTGGGAGCTGGGAGGAGCTGGGCAAAGGCAGTGTGCGCAAAGCCGGACAGTATGTCCCACAAGGTGCAAGGGCATGCACTTAGGCACAAAGTAGCGGCACAAATTTGTGCCACTGCTATTTGTGCTGCTGCAGGCACATGTTTCTGCTCAGCTGAATACAGCATGACAGACTTTTACTTCACAGACATCTGCTGGGCAACAAATATATATTTAAACATTTATCCGCTAAAGAGGTTTTTAAGGTACAAAGCAGGCAATATTATCCTGAAAGATTATTCAACCAAACAGAGAACCCAAGTTCAATTTTTGTTGTAAGTAAAAAAAATGGTACAAAGTCAGGGCACCAGCCCTGGCAGAGGGGTCCATAAAAATAGCAGTACCTCACTGATGACTCTGTACCCAGCTTTGTACCCAGCTTTTCCTGACTTTGTACAGGAAATAATTTGATGAGAGTTAAAATTAATTCACTGAAATATGTCTTATGATTCTATTATAGTCATTAGTCTTGTAGGGATGAGTCTTGTTAACTTATTTAATCAGTGCTTCCTGAGCTATTCTTTAAGGAGACTTCTATGTGAATGATTTACAGGACAGACTCTTGTGTTTGAGCCAGATGTTCATGATGGACCTGACAAGATTGTGATGTGTCCTGCAGTCGTTGGTTCCATCCATGACTTGCATAATATGGACATCCATTTAATCTAACATCCATTTAATCTCTAACAATGACATAGTCAAGCAGGTGCCAGTACTTGGAGCAAGGGTGTGTCCAGGCTGTCTTGTGTTTGCCACTGTGTCTGAAGATGGTGTTCATGATGGAAAGCCTGTGCTCTGCACATTTGCTTAGGAGGAGCTAACTAGCACAATCCAGCAGACTTGATTAATCAAATCTGCCCCAATGCATGCTAACTAGCATGCATTGGAGCAGGCGTTGGACATATGTATAGGCCCTAGATGACTGGAGACCTCCTTCTTACCATAGTTTTCTTCTGTCTTTAGAATGGTTGAGATCCTGACATCTTCTTCTGCCTGATCCACCCTCAAGGACTTGGGGTTGGACAGTGGTTTGAACTTCCTCTCTGGCTTTTTTGCCTGAGGTATTAATCTGCTAGGAGTGAGAGACACTGGGTGACATAACTCTGAGGATCACTGGGACACACAAGCCTCTCCCCCAGTACAAGGTCTCAGCCCACAGAGAGGACCAAGCATTAGGAAGTTTTAGAGTACTTCAGGAAGGTTAGTACTTTAGGAAGTTTAGAGTACTAGAATATTTAATGAGTATAGCTCACTACTTCTGTCACCATCTGCATGTCACACAAAAAACAAGAGATGATTCTACTACAGCAGGTTTGTGTAAAAAGGTATGACTATTCCACATATATTTTAAATTGTTTGCCAGATGTTTCAGAGTTATCTGCAACTTTATTTAACAAAAAAAAATCTCTTAATATACTGATGTTTAGGAAACTTCCCCAGACATATCATACCCCAGACAATGTACCTTCTCTGAACCAGGCTGGAAAAAATGAATACTTAGGTTCTGTTGATTTCAAATAACAGGAAGATAAATAAGAACAGGCAGGAATTTGTGGGTGACTATTCTGGGGGCATTGGAGAGAACTTCAGAATAGGACTATTGCCTTGGCAGAATGGTCATCACATTTAGGGCCATGTACTGTGGTGTTCATTAGGATAAAAAAAAAAATCATAACATGGACCTGAGTCACTTTCTTTATGTATTTTTTTTTAATCATGCATTTGTCATGCAACAACCTAAGGAACAACTGCCCAGAGTACGCCTTCTCATGCTTCTCATCTCCCTAGACATAGCTATCTTTTTGTTTCTGCTTCTTTCTAGTAACTTATAGATTCCTTGCTAACCTTACTGCCTTGTTCCTATCCCTACCCCTACTTTTGAAACCTGAAAAGTCATATTTGTTCTTATGCTCTTCAGAAATCATCCCAGGCCACTTACTTCACAATATCTCCTGACTCTGGTGTGGCTAGTTACTTCTGTTTTTTTGTCTATGAGTGGGCGTGTCTACATGAGATGTTTAACTGTGTATTAGCATAGTTTACTGCAAAGTAATCATGTGGATTGACACATAAACATGCTTACTATGCAGTAAACATCCTTAATCCTGAATAAATTTTCTACCTGCAAATGTAAGTAGTAAATTCACTTGAGATTAGTAAAGGTGCAGTAGTGTTCATGTAGATGCCTGACCAGAAGCAAAACCTGCTTCCAGTCAGCTATCCATCAGGTGGGTGAGAGATAGCTCCTTGCCTCTGGAAGCTGCCTGCAGCTGAGGTGGCCTCTGCCCCAGGAGAGGACTATGTCCCCTTGCCCAGACAGCAGGGAACTCCAAGCCTCCTACTCCAAGATCACAATTGTGGAGCAGGGGCTGGGAGACTCTTATCTCCCAGTCCCCACTCCACCATCATGACTGGGAAGCTGGGAGACCCTTATCTCCCAGCTCCAGCTCCATGATTGTGAAGCAAATACTAGGAGACCCTCATCTCCCAGCCCTGGCCCTGTGGTCATGGAGTTGGTGATGGGAGCTCCCTACTGGTGAGGGTAGGGGAACCTGTTTTCTGCCCAGCATGGATCTGGGGAACTTGTTCTCCACTCAGCTTGCACTCATACAGGTGGGCAGGGAACAATCCCCCAAGCCTGTTCCCCACACCCCACTCTGGGTTTGCAGAGCTAAGCAGGGAACAAGCTGCCCAGCATCCACCCAGCGTGCAGGGCTGAGGTGGGTAACCATCCTAGTCAGTGACAGGTCTCAGCCCCGTGTCCCAATCACATAAGCAAGGCATGGGGCTCACAAAGAGCTGCAGGGGAGGGTAGGTCCCAGCCTCCTGCCCCAATCCATCAGTGGGGCAACTAACAGTGAGTGTACTGAGGCAGGGGGCTGGGACTTACCCCACCCCTGCAGCTCTTTCCAACTGGGGAGCCAGGGCCAAGAGCTCCCTGTTGCAGAGGCAGGGGACATTGTCTGTTCTCCAGCACCAGGCAGCTCCCCAGGGCCAGGAGACAGCTATGCTCCCTGCCAGGCCCTGGGCTAGCACCCGGGGGAAGCCTAGAGGAAACATTGCAAAAAGCAGCAAATCTGCTCCCTAATCCCTGCATTTGTAGATGCCTGCCCAAAATTGCTTACTCTATAGTAGTTTACACCAGAATAAACTTAGGCTGGATCCAATGCAAGTGTAGACACACCTAGTGACTAGCTCAGTGACCCTAAATACATAATACATTTTATGCAATGCATTCATCACAGCACTTAAATAGGTCATCATCTGTTGGCAATCTTATTATGTACTTGGTCCTCATTTATTTTCAGGCTGTCATTTTTGTTTGTTTTATGTGAACATTCAAACAGACTATGATCCATAATCTGAAATTTTACACTTCTATGTATAGCAAGTATTCAATATAGATGGCACTTCTCTACTTTTCCATACGCAGTCTCTGAATGTTCTTGGGGGGAAAAAATGGATCAGTGAAGATTCTTAACTTGAAAGGACAAGAAAAAAAAATCTCTTTAAAATTGTAATGATGATTAATTAATCATGGCTAGAAACAATAACCTAAGAGTAGATATCTCTTCACCAGACTAACACTTGATTCTGCATTTTTAACTTACGTATTTTGAAGTTGATATGAATAATAGTCACTTTTTTTGCTTTTTTTTCTCATGGTATTTTATCAAAGCCCTCTAGAGAAGCTGAGAAATGAGAACAGAAAGAGAGGGACATGAATTTTAAATAAGAAAAACAATGCAATCTTTAAACCTGGTGTCCAGAAATATTTTTCTAAAAGCAGAGCTAGTGCCATAAACCATCTGAGTAAATCAAGGCCAGATCTTTTCTCTAAAATGATCTCTCCAAGTTTCTACAGAAGTACATCATGTTCTGCAACTAAATAGTTCCATGTCCAAAGCTAAAAGTAAGGAAAAGTTCTGAATAAAAATAAAATCTAATGAACCCATGTAATGAATCCTAACCAGAGGGAAAGAATAGGTTGGATCTAACATGCAGGATTAGACCAGAGCATTAGGTACATAATGCATCTAAGGTACATAACCTAGGTAGAGTATGGTTAGCAATTCTTTTGAAGCAACAGTTTAGTGGGGAAAGCAACACTTTAATGGCGAACTAACTTAAAGTTTCATAGGTCTTCTGTGAGAGACACACAAAGCATCCAAACTTTTCAAAGGAATTCCTCATAGGCAATGTATGGGATCTTTACTATCTGCACAAGGAATGGTATTTACTGGGCACATCTACCCAAGACACTACATCGCTATGGTTATGTAGTGTCTAAAAATACCCGGGCAACACCAGGACCATGCAATACTGGTGGGCACCACATGATTTAGCAAGAATTAAGTGACTGCACAGTACCAAATGTGCAGCCAGGGGCATGTGTGGATGTGCCCACCGAGCTTTAAAAAAACGTTGTTGTTGCAAGTACTGGCAGTAGAAAACAAACTCATAGAGAAGTCAGGATAAAGATGTATGTTGTAGATTAATTGAATCAGAGATGTATAAGCTCAAGCTTTTGTGAGCAAACGCTCACTTCATCAAATGGTAACGTGAACTCTTGTTCATGAAAGCTTATGAATCTGAGATTCAATTAGTCTATAATGTGCATCTCTACCCTGTCTTTTTCCTGGCTTCAGACTAAAACAGCTAAGTGAAGTTCATAGGCCCAGCTCTGAAAAGTGATTTGCATTGTAATTTGTTCCCTATCAGGAGCAGGCCTGAGAGACTGGAGGCAGAGTGTTTTTTGGTGAGGAATGAGCCCCCACAGGTAGTTGGGTTTTGTTATCTTTGATAGATTCTGGTGTGCAGTTTGTGGGGGTAATGGAGATAGTTGGCAGGTTTTGTGTTTTGAGCTGTAGGAAGTTGGCTTCAGTTCTGGTGATGAGGTTTGGTGCTTGTTTGAAAGTACAAATGACATTTCAGAGCTGGGCCTATGAATTGCACTGCATTAGCCTCCTAGGTAGTAGGTACACAAACTCATGGACTCAATATAGACACTGACAGTGGAATTCTGACACACTACAACCTGCCGGACATCTGACTACCCAGGCACCTCTGCACTTTTACCTGAGCTGCTACATCCCCCTTTTCCCCCACCCCACCACCCCAGCCTGTCCCTTACCCCCTGATGCCTCCATTTCTATTTTCACTGATTGAATTTCTTGCCTGCATTGCATGCCAGGAAAGCCTCTGGCTTCTTTACTATTCCTTCCATCCAGGAATAGGAGACACACCAACTGCAGGTACTTCCTCAGCCTGACAAAGGGGTTTTCAACCCTAAAACTGGCATCCCAGGCAGCTAAGCTGAGCTCACTGGGAGCCTCACAACTGTACTGCAACCAGTAAGTGTCAGGCAAGTCAAAGACGTGACATGTCTGAGCATTCCCAGGCCAGGACTTTGTGCGTGCGTGTGTTAGCTGGAGATTAGGGCTGTGCGAGGCTTCAGACAGAGCTTCGGATCCGGAGAAGCTTCAGACACTTCGGGGTCCAAAGCAGCATGTCTATGTCGAAGCATTGGCTTCGTTAGGCTTCCCGAAGCAGTTCAGAGCTTCCAAAGCGCTTCGGAGCCACCTCGGAGATCCAGCCATAGGGTATAACAGGGGAACAATAAAATATTTACAACTTAGTTATTTTTTGTCTGATTTGGATGAAATTTTCATGAATGGTAGACTCTACAGAGAGCATGAAGCCTGTTGAGTTTCAAGAAGATCAGTGCAGGGGTTTGGGGGGAATTTCACCCCAAATTATTGAAAGCAAAACTCCTGTCACGTCTATGTGTTATAACACAGCAGGGTCAAAACTGCAGGGCTGGTAGTTCTTGCTGAGGCCACCAAGCCTGCCAAGTTTCAAGAAGATCAGTGCAGGGGTTTGAAGGGAACTGCACCTCAAGCTGTGGACAAGCAAAACTCATGCCATGGGTGACACTGCGTGTGTTAACGTGCAGCAGAGTGACAGCTGCAGGGGTGGTGGTCCCTGCTGAGGCCATGATGCCTACCAGCTGTTGAGGAGATTGGTGCAGGGGAGATCTGGGGCCCTGCACCCCTAGCTGCTGATAGGCAAAACTCGTGACATGGATGCTTGTGGGACTGACTGTGTTTATCTTGGGGCAGTTGATTGTCTGTATCAAGACAATCTGTCTTGGAGATCCAACCATTATACCTTATGGCTGGATCGCCGAGGTGGCTCGAAAGCTTTGGAGCCGCTTCAGCTGGATCGAGGAAGAAACCCGGTCCGGAGCTCCAGATCGGATCACTGCCATCCGAAGCAGTCGGATCTGAAACCAGATTAGATCGCTGCTAACTTGCACAGGCCTACTGGAGATTATGGCACCTCCTACCTGCCTTTCAGCAGGGGATCATTGGTCTTGGCATTTACAGGGCTGCCGTGCCACCAGCAGTCCCACCAGGCCTCCTTGCCCTGGCAGGGTGCAGTTTTAGTGGTCATGCCCAGGACCTGGGGCCTCCTCCTTCCTCATACCCCCGATCCCATACCTTCAAGTTTGTCCTGGCAGGGAAATGAACTCAGCAGGGGCATGTTCTTCCCCTGCTGGCTGGTGATGCAGTTAGTGCCCTCTCCAGCTGAGAGTGGGGCATCACTTGGCTTTTTAAAAACCTCAAAAAAGGAAATTGGTGCAGACGGACTGAGGAGGGTGGCACTCAGTCCATCTGCAGGGGGAATTTGGGGAACCCCAGCAGCAGGAGGTTCACCTTTAGGAACACCAGCTGTTCCACCAAAGCAAGATCCAAGCAGGGGCGGTGGGGTGTCACAACATCCCCAGAAATACTGAACACCCTCTCACTTGAAACACTGGTTGGTGAACAGGACAGGTGTTGCCACACAACCGTTGTCAGATCCTGCCACATCTGACTGCGGTTTGCCCAGTAGGCCAAGGGGTCACAGTCCAGTGGCTCTGCATCCTCAGCGAGATAGGTAGCCACCAAAGCCTCGGTGCTACCTGTCCAAGGCTGGGGCCTGGTGCATTTGGACCTCAGCATGCCCATGGCCCACACTGGCAGTGGCTGGCATGGAGCAGACTGGCTGGTGGTAGTGCTGGTGCTGGGAGTGCTGGCACAGGAAAATGGATCCCCCTCTTCCACAGCCCCTCGCCTCTGCCCTTCGGCCTCCCTGACTTTGTTTACCAGCACCTGTGTCCAGTGATCGAGGGTTTTGGTGCTGCCAGTGCACATGCTCCCCTTCACCCTCAGGTCACGCAAGCCCGCCATCATGTTGACTGTACTGGACCACAAGGGATCCAGCTGTCTCCTAATGCCCTCCTTCAGCCACCTCACCAGTGCCTGCACATCTGGTGACAGTGGCCTGCCCCAGCCAGAAACATTGATCCCCTGGAACTTCTCCATTTGGTTCTCCAGTTCCCTCACTAGGGGGATCACCTGACTGAGGAGGGCATCGCCTGTGCTAAGGGTCTCAAGGAAGGGCTTGAGGATCACCAAGATCTGGGAGATGGTACCCCACTCATCTCTGTTCAGGGGGCCACTGATCCCAATCTCCCCAAGCAAGGCCATCTCATGGATGGCCTTCTATTGCTTCACCAACCTTTAGAGCATCAGGTATGTGGAGTTCCACAGAGTCTCCACATCCTGCATGATTTTGTGCTGCAGGATGCTCAGCTCTGCCTGTTTCTCCTGCAGCATTTTGCCCCCCTTGATGCTGCAGTGGAAGTAGCCCACCACCTTCCTGCATTTCAAAATCAGCTGGCTTGTAGAAGTAGTGGTGGCGGCACTATCACTGGCAACCCAGTCCCCCTCCAAGGCATCCCTCACTATTATGTGCAGCCTGTGTGCCACACAGCAGATGCCACATGGACAGCCTTCACCATATTGGTCCCGTTGTCGGTGACCATGAACCTGTGGGTGAGCTCGGCCTGCCCAATGAGCCACCCCTGCACCATGTGGTTCACGGCCACCATGATCTCCCTTGCCGTGTGGGACTCATCCAGCACCTCAGCTTGCACTGATGACCTGACTGATTGCACCAGTGCCCCATGAGGAAGAGGTAGGCATGATTGCCACCCCGGCTGCTCCAGATGTCAGAGGTGAAGTGCAAGGCTACCTGCAGCCCTGCCTTGTGCAGCTTCCCCTCAAGTACTCCCTGTATGCCTCATATAGGGAGGGCACCACTGTCCTGCTAAAGGTGGTGCATGCGGGCACTTCGTAAAATGGGACCAAAAGTGCTATGAACCATCTGAACCCTTGCCACTCAACTAGGGAAAAGGGCTGGCTATCCAGAACAAGCATCTCCCCAATGCTCTGGGTGATCTCGCTCACCTTAGGAACGCACCCCACTTTCTGTCCACCTTTTCCCCACTGGTCCAGGGGGGTGGCTTTGGAGTGAGTGGGGGACTTCCCTTTCGGCACACATGCACTGGTGCCAGCCTAAGCAGGAAGAAGGGCAAGGAGGTGCTGCCTTCTCGATGCAGCAGCATTGCCGTGGTGGAAAAGTGTCTCACATCCTTGCCATGGTTCATGTGCCTTCAGCAGTGCTGGCAGATGGCAAACCTGGGATCGTCTGCCAGCTCAAAATGCTCCCACACTACACTACTCCCCTGCTTCTGGATTGAGGCTGAGGATCCTGCCTTATCCCAGTGCTCAGCAGGCTGATGCTCAACAGCAGAAGGAGCTGCCTCAGCTGAGCCCATTGCCTTCACAACCTCAGCCTCCTCTGAGGTGCTGCTTTCCAGAGGAGACCTAGGTCTAGGGGAAATTTAAGGGGTGTGGAGCACAAACTCTGATTCCCCTTCAGTCCCCAGAATTGCATTAAGAGTTATGTAAAAATTGTGTGCTGTCTGTCTGTCTGTCTTCTTCTATGAAAATCTAACTTTTTAACTTTGTATTGTATATGTCTGTGTGTGCATGTGTGCAATCTGCGTGCCTCCCTGCACAGTGATGGATCACGCCAGCAGGAAAACACAGCATTCTTTTTTCAAAGTTTGCAAAAAAAATAAAAAATAAAGAGCAAATATAAATTCAGAGAAATGAATTGAATAGTAATAGTAATTGAATATCTAAGCTAAGATAAGCTAAATCCTAACCAATCCTTTCTACCAACAAAAAGGAACAGGCAAGTTCAACTACTGAGTAAAGCAAGCAAGCTGAGATGCCTGAGTCTGAGAGTTCCTTTCTCATGCAGTTCCTGAGAGGGAACAAACTAGGAAAAGGCACAGCATACCACCAAACAGAGGCTTTTATGCTGTTTCTAGGTCCCACCCCCCGGACGCTGTCATTGGCAAGGCAGCCAGAGAGAAATCCTTCTCACTGGCCACCTACACATGTCAGTCTTCCCCTGTACTCCCCATCTCCACTCCTGCTCTCCCTCCCTCCCCCACTTTCCCTCCCTCTTCTAACTTTCACTTTCAATGTCCAAAGCATCCAAAGCATCTGAAGCATTTCCAAAGCACTTCAGAAACCCCAAACCACTTCAGATAGCTTAACTGAGCCCACGCTTTACTCCAGGCATGCTGCTTCAGACGCCAAAGCGTTCAAAGTGGCCCTGGATCCGAAGTGCAATCCGAAGCCTCACACAGCCCTAATTTTTAGGTATCTTGGGTCGCACCCCATGAAGTAGTTCTCTCTTTTTGTTATCTGGAGACCAGCAGCAAGGATCTGAACATACCAAGTGCAAGCCTGAAGGGCTTAAGACACTTTCAAGTTGTGGCACTCCTAGCTTTTTATGTCCCAGCCATCCAAATCATAGTCCTTATAGCACAGCATCTCCTCTACTTCACTGATAAGATAACTTCAGCATCTCTTATCTCTGTGCTTGGATCTAACTCTTCTTGCCATTCTCTTGTCCCATTCTGGGAGATTCTTTGGGGGCTGAATGAGGAAAAGAGAGATCCAGTACAATTGATCTACTGTTTGAAGAATTTCTTCTTGAGCCAGTTGCCAGAAAGCAGAAGAAATGGTCTTTTCCTGGGGGTGCAGAGCAGAAGGGACCAGATGGAAATGTTTGAAGGAAATGAGGACAGTCCTTCCACACTACATATATGGACTCCTGGTTTTCTTTAAATCAATGCAGAACTCATTTTCTTCAGTGACACCAAGATTTCACCCTCAGACTTTATTTCTACTGGTGGTCAAGGTTTCCAAGCATCTCACAGAGGCAGGCAAGGTTCTTTGGGTAGATATCTTTTATTAGATTAACTCACTATTTGGTAAAAAGTTCTTTGCAAGCTTTTGGGCACAAACACCCTTCTTCAGGCATAGGAAGTCTGAAGAAGGGTGATTGTACCCAAAAACTTGCAAAGAACTTTTTTCCAACTACTCAGTTAGTCTTATAAAAGATATCACATCTACCCAAAGAATCTTGCCTGCCTGTGTCCTTAAACCAACATGGCTACAACCAAAAACCCAGGCATCTCACATGATATTCATGTACTTAATATCACTGCCATGCCCAGGCATGTGGTATTGCATCCTGCAACCATGCTACTTGAGTACTACACCACTTATTACTACCATGTATCTATATATAGTTCTATGTTTCATATCTTAACATTTTAATAGTTAAATTGTAGTCTGTAAATCAATATTTCCTGTATTCGGTATATATCCTGCCTCAATACAAGCATAATAACAAAATAAAGCACAACAAGCACTATTAATAATATATTCATAAAACAATTATAACTAAAGACCATAAACAGATTTGATCCCATCATGGTAAGTGCCGATGTTAAGTGCAGTACAGTTACATAGTAAATTAGTCTCTTTTCCCCAAAGGGTTTAGCACCTCTGAAAACATTCAGGTAATTTTCCTAATTAAAAGAGGCAGAGAGAGTGAACAAACACTCACATATGTACTTAATATTAATTGAGAGTATGGTATCACTGATGGCAAGTAACAGTAATACTATGCTTATATGCAGCAAAAATATTAAGCTCGTATGTAAGCATTTGTAGCATGGGCGTTAGGACCTTGTTACATATTAATTTTAGCAATTCCTGGAGCTCTTAACCCCTGGATTGTCTGCACATTAGTCATTAGCACCTGAAGCTAGTTTTAAGCATGCTTTACGTGGCTTAAATTTACACCACTTCAGGGCAGGTTTATCATTGATCTGTGTTACCTGTCTCACATTTCATTAATGTGTAGACACTCCTCACAAATGAGCTGCCCAAGTTGCATTCCTCCAGCATCCCATGATGCCTGCATGCCAAAAAAATGAAACTGAAAAAAATGACAGCATACCTCCATCCAAGCTTCAGACTGCCTCAGTCTATGGAAATAGTCAGGCCATGAGAAGGGGCAAGAATACAAGACCTCACATAAATAAGACCCTTTGCCTGTTCCTCACTGTTCCATGTATATTCCCTGGGATATTGGGAGAAGGCTGGTTGGACAGGGAGAAGGCCTGGAGGGGAAGGAAAGGAGGCTGTGTGAAAAGGCATGCACCCAGCCCCCCAGTGTCTGGCTTACTTGGCACACATTATGAAGGATGTCATCTGCAAGCCTAAAAGGTGGGAAAATTTTACAGCCAAATCTCAAGGCAGACCCCCAGGGACCTCCAGCATGCCTTCAATTGCCCAAAGGCACACTTGACCACCATTCAGCAGCTGCTGAGTTGGTAGTTAAAGTTCTCCTTCCTGGGGTCCAGTCAGCTGGCGTATGGCTTCATGAGCCAAGGAAGCCATGGGTAGGCTTGATCCTGAATGCTCGGTTCAAATGAGCAGGCCAGACAACTCCTGTGGGCAAATTCATCCCACTCCATCATCTCTGAGAACCCAGATTTCCTAAACATCTGGGTATCATGTACTTGTCCAGGCCACCCAACATTTATATTAGTGAACTGGCCCATGCAGCTCATGACAGCATGCACAACTGAAAAGAAGCCTTTCCTGTTAATGTAAGGCAAAAAATGGTTACCAGGGCACAGAATGGGGATGTGGGTCCTGTGAATGGCCTCCCACACAGTTTAGGAATCCCAGCTGCTCAAAGCAGACAATCACCTCTTGCAGGTTCCTGAGCCAGAGCATCCAAGGCTGCAGCTACTGCACACTTCATGCACAGCAAGTGTCGTTGTTGTATGCCCCATGCCAAATATGGCCAGGCATCAGAGGCTTTCAGGATTCACCAGCTTCTGGATTACCAGACATGGGGTGCTGAAGTCCAGTGTCCTGCTCCTAGCACCAGTCCATGCACATGCCACAGGACATTCTGAAATTCTGTCTCCGTTGCTTATTGTCCCAGGTCCTAATTCCAAAGCACAAGCTGCTCCCACTAGTTCAAGCTCACAGGTAGAGCCCAACACCTCAATGGGATCCAAAATTGGGCATGCAGAGCTGTACCTTCAATACAGTTGTCCTGTGTTTTATGCAGGATGGCCAGTAGGATGCCCATAGAAACATCACTGTCCTCTACACAGCAAGACACTAGGGCCAGCAGCAGATTATGCTGGTGCTTCTTCTGTCTGAGAATTTTAGCCAGGGCAATGATTGCTGCCATTCCACCAACTGCCATCACAAAGATCCAAATCTAGCTGGAAGAATCAATTTGGTTAGGGAGATTAAGATCAGAACAAGTTGGTGCCTCTGCCTGGCCCCTTCCACCTTCCACCAGTCCCCAGAAAGCCAAACCAGGCAAAAAAATAGCCCACATGAAGAGCCTGGTATCTTTTTCCCTCCATGAGTCTTGAACCAGACTTCGCAGGGGAGAGAGAGCACAGTAAAGCAAGGCTTGGAAGACATCTTTTGATGTTTATCTCAGAGGAACACATTGCACTTTACTACACATTGTACTGTACATCAAACTCCATTAAAAGCCATGGCACCATAGAGTCACAGTCACAGAGTCATAGAGAAATAGGGCTAGCAGGGACCTCCAGAAGTCATCTAGTCCAACCCCCAGCCTGAGGCAGGATCATCCCTATGCAAAACAGCCCCTTGAAATCCATTATATAAACTCTAAATAAGACTATGTAAGAAGCTGGAGATTGGCTTGTTGAGAGTCTCTAGGTTAGGGTCAGAGAGAAGAGCAACAACGGTGATGTTGTGGTGGAGGTCTGCTATAGACCACTAGACCAGGAAATTTTTGGAGAGTGTTGGGGACAACTTCATTCTGCAAGTGATGGGGCGGTGAAGTAGGGGCCATGTTCTTCTTGACCTGTGGCTCACAAAAAGAGAATTGGTAGGGAATGTAGTAGTGGATGGCAACTAGGGCAGCAGTGACCAAGAGATGACTGAGTTCAGGATCCTGAGGAAAAGAAGGATGGAGAGGGGCAGAGCAAGGACCCTGGACTTTAGAAAATAAGACTTCAACTCTCTTATGGAACTCATGGGCAGGATCCCCCAGGAAGCCAGTTGAAGGTGGAAAGGAGTCCAGGAGAGCTAGCTGTACTTTAAAGAAACCTTACTGAGTGTGCAGGAACAAACCATCCCAATGTGCAGGAAGACTAGCAAGTATAGCAGAAGACCAGCTTGGCTTAGCAGTTAACACTTTAGTAAGATAAATCACAAAAAGGAAGCTTGTAAGAAGTGGAAACTTGGACAAATAACTAGGGAAGAATATGACAGCATTGCTCTGGCATATCATTGGCTCACCCCACCCCAGCAAAAGTTCCCAGCTTTGGCTGTAGCCAATACCCAATGCCTCTGAG
This sequence comes from Alligator sinensis, assembly GCF_000455745.1. Lineage (NCBI taxonomy): Eukaryota > Metazoa > Chordata > Crocodylia > Alligatoridae > Alligator > Alligator sinensis. Next base: position 1,533,387 of record NW_005841978.1, on the reverse strand, counting down.
GAAGACTTAAAAATACTGTGACATTGCTCCCTGCCCCCAAGAGCTGTCTGCTGCTAGGGTGGGCTCCACCACCAGAGCCCAGATGGGGACAATGTCTCCCTGCCCTGGCAACAGGGAGTTCCCAGCCCCTGCTCCAGAATCACGAAGCCAGGAGATCCTTCTCTCCCAGCGCCAGCTCCACAGTCATGGGGACAGAGCTGGGAAACTGTTCTCTCCCAGCCCAAGCCCCATGGTCACAGGGCCAGCACTACAAGATCCTTCTTTCCCAATGCCAGCTCTACAATCAGGGAGCTGGTGCTGGGAAAGAAGGCTCTCCTATTCTGGGTCTCACAACCACAGGGTCTGGGCTGGGAGATAAGCACCTCCCAGCTTCAGCCCTGACACCATGGAGTTGGGGCTGGGAGCTGCCGGGGCAGGGGGACATTGTCTTCACATCAGAGTAGAGTACTTTTAAACAACATGAACTTTAGTTAGGATTATCGCCTTCAACAACCAAAGAACAAACAAGAAGCTGTCTTATCCAAATCTTAAATTGGCAAAATACATATTTTAAAAACTACTTGCAGAGCCTATTCACCATACACTAGAAGACCTTAATTATTCTGACTAGTAGGAGTGCTTTAATGTTGTCTAAAACACAATGCTTGCTTTTCTATGATTTTTAAAGCATTAAATAGAATAAATTGTCTGAGATCTTATTTAGTACCTCATTGTAGACATATATACATACAGAATACTTTGAAGAGCAAGTGAGATATGAAGCAGCATTTGAAAGACATATTTTCTTTCTCATGATTTTCAAACTGCTTAGATAATAAGAAAAAAATAAGTCCCATAGGAGAGACAACCAAAGCAACAGGAAAGTAGAAACGAAAAGAAAGCTACTTGGGAACTAAAG